>NW_024342473.1:18387416-18578527 GCF_902729225.1 Pteropus medius | reverse complement strand
AGAAAGAAAGAAAGAAAGAAAGAAAGAACGAAAAGAGATGCCCGAAATGTCAAAAAATGAACACTGCATTTACTATTGAGAGGCAACAGTGGAATCTAATCTTTCATTTTACATTCCAATTGAGGTTTTTGAAAGTGCTGGTCCTTCAAATATCATTCAATATTAGGCCTGGGAAATTATTCTGAGAATAGAATGGTACCAGAATTTGCTGATTATCTGCCAATATCAAGCAACAAACTACTTCCGAGGGTCCCCCAGCTGAGGTTCCTTCAAATTCTTTTCGTACTCTGGTTCCCACATCTCTACAATTTCATTTTCTCCAAAAGGAAAAGAAAGATTGACCTGCATTTTCCCAGCTGTGAATATTAATAACTGTGAAATTAAGATGTAGAATTATCTTTTTTTAAAATATTGTTATGTTTGCATGAAGTAGCTTTTCATTTAAATTTAAATATCTTCAACTAACACTATTGCTCCTTAATGCACAGATACATTTGAAAACCATGTTGAACAAGAGAATTTTAGTTCTAGCCTTGATTTTAGAAACTATCTTCAAAACCAGGAAATTTTTAAGTAAAATGGTGCAGAATTATCCTTCTCTTCCTCCACGCTCCCATACACACCACATTACAGTAGCTTCATATTCACAGATTATCACCTGTCTTAAACTGAATTGCACAAGTTATCTAAGGTCCAGCATAGTACCTGACATTTAATAGGTGCTCAATAAATGTTTGTGGAATGGACTTGAGATAGACTGGGTTTATAATTTCTAGGTCCTATATCAGAGACTGTCAGATGGAAGCATAATGTATCAAATGAGATATAAAAAGGCTAACCATTACAATTTTAAAGTAAATTTTAGAAGAAAAGGGATAATATTTGAGTTAGAACAGTGTCTACGACCTCTCGGAATTACTTTTGACCATGCTTTGAACAAAATATGTTCCACTGAGAGAGTATGCTTCCTACGTACCCCCTTTGATATGCCATTCCTGATTTTTAACGGCTCCCTCCACCTATGGAATGGTGAACAGTCCCTTAGCCAGAGAGGCAGTATAGCACTATGATTTGGAGTACAGGCTCTGGATGATTCTCAGACCTACAACTTACTAGCATGTGGCCATGGACAGGTTATTTAACTTCTCCCAGAAACATGCTGCACACCTATGTAGATGTAGTGAGATGATATATGCAAAGCACTTAACAGGTACTTGGCACACAGTAAGCGCTCAATCGATGCTGGCTATTAATAATCACAATTTAAAGCCTCAAATGCATTTTAAAAATTATCTATTTAACCAGCTTTATTGAGATGTAACTCATATACCAGAAAAGCCATCTTTTGAAGTATACAATTCAATGGTTGTATATTCAGCGTTGTACAACCATCACAAGATTACTGCTATCTACCTCCAGAACATTTCATCACTCGAAAAATAAACACCATATCCATCAGCAGTCATTTCCCTCTTTCCCCTTTTTCCAGCCCTGGGCAACCACTAATCTACTGATTCTGGACATTTCATATAAATAGGAGCATACAATATGTGGCCTTTTATAACTGGTTTCTTTCATTTAGCATAATGTTTTTAAGGTTCATCTATGTTATAGCATAGTACTTCATTCCATTTTTATGGCTGAATAAGATCCCATCTGTATGGATGTAGATATACCACAATCTGTTTATCAACTGTCATTTGATGGACATGGACATATGGATTATTTCTACTTTTTGGCAATTACAAATAACATCTTTGTACAAGTCTCTATGTGGCATTAAGATTTTGTCAAATGCTTTTTGTGTGTGTGCGTGGAAATGATTGTGTGGTTTTGTCCTTTATTTTATCAATATGAAGTATTATTACATTGATTTCTGGGCGTTAAACTAATGTTGCAAGGGATAAATCTCACTTGGTCAGGATGTATAATCCTTTTTATACGTCACTAGATTCTGCTTGCTAGTGTTTTTGTGTTTATAATTTATGAAAGACATTGGTGTATAGTTCTCATGTGATGTCTTTGTCTGGAAGGTCTTCTATACTTTGGCCTCAACTTTTTAAACTAATTTTCCCAAAGGTTTGATTTGCATAATCTTATTTTCAAGTTCATCTGCCTCTCAACTTTTCTCCCCAATCCCTTCCCGAGCCCCATTCTACTCCACTGAGACTTTCTATACTCTGCAGACTCTAGTTGTTTACTAATACTGCTCCCCACTTATCCATATCCTATAAGACCTATATCAAATCCCACTTTCTCTTCAAGTCTTGACAGACCATCCAACTCCCAGAAACCTCCCCCTTCCTGGGATGCTGATGTCATATTGCAAACTAACATTTGCTTATTGCTTACAATTTATAATACATTTAATTCTCACAACCCTGAGAAATATGTGTGCTTACAATTATTAAGCCAGTTTTGTACAGAATTAAGTGACTAGTCCATAATAGTATAAATACATAGTAAAGAAGATCAAACTCTAAGCTTTTGGTGGCTTTTTAAAGAAGAACAGTGCTCCATTTGACATATCACCTTCTAGCTCTGAGATTAAGCATTTATTTTTCAAAGTCTTTCCTCCTTGGTGTTGCTAACAAATATTTATAATGCTTGTTGACTACACATCAGATACTACTTGAGGTAGTAAAGAGAAGCCTATGAGATAGACTTTAAAAAGAATGCTATCCTCCCCATTGCCAAATCTATATATATGACCAGAAATTTTCATCTTCTGAAACTAAAGCTAAAAAAATCAACACTGAAACTGAGAAGCAAATCAGCTCACCCAAAGAGATTTAAAATGTTATTTATTGTACTAAAGTCCTTTTTAAATATTCTATACTAAGTAAACCAGAGACTTTTCTTTCTGAATCCAAATGTCTTTAGATTTGTATTAAGGCTTTAATTATATCTACTGAAGTAAGTAAACTTGTAACCTCATTGACTATAATATATCGAGTATGAGGCAATGATACACTATGAGGATAAGTAATCTGCCTGAAACCTAGAGAAAGAAATCAAAGAAAAATATCAAAATTAATAAAATGATACAATAGGGGTTTCTGCTTCTGGTCATAATGGAGTAACTGGCATTGGTCTTCCCCTGACACTGTAAACAACTAGACAAGTACATGAAATTTCTTTCTTCAAACTGTATATCAGACAGTATGGGACTGTGATTCTAGATATAAGAGAAACAGACAAGAGAAGACCTTTCTGCCAAAAGACTGTAGACTGCAGCATGGGATGGGGAGACCAAAGTAGAACATGGCAGTGTTACTGAATTGATGAAACAGATCAGAGTTTTCAGAGGCTGAGGGGGCTAAAATGTGATGGGCTGAGTACCAGAGGAAGAGAACGAGGTCCAGAAAATTCCAAGGAAGCCCCCATGAGTCTTTGGCTGACTGCTAAGCTGGGAATAAACGGGGCGAGGCTCTATGAGACTAGATTAAGAACAAAGACCAGGTAATCTGTATGCTGAATAATTCCCAGAGCTTGTACAGGCTGGCAGACAGACACTTGGGTTCTGACCAATCAGAGCGGAAAAGACCTTGTTGAACACTGGGTGCACTCAGTAGAAACTCCAGAAGGATCTCAACTTAGTAATCTGAGTAAATTTTAGTATCTCAGTAGATGATAAACTAGTCCTAATAAAGCTTAAAATTAAATGTCAAAAAGGTCAAGATGTACTGTAAGTGACTTAACCACCTGTCAGAAAAAAAAAGTACACTACTTTAAAGAATAACAAAATCCAAATGTTCAGTAATGGTCACAATGTTCAGCATCCTTTCAAAAAGTAACAGACATGAAAAAAGCAAATACATATACACACACATGTATGTATTTGAAGAAAATAATGGTCAAAGTTTTCCAAATCTGATGAAAGCTATAAACTCATAGATCCTTGAATTTTCAATGAACCTCGATTGGGGCAAAACCAAAAAACCACAGAAACACATCATAATCAAATTGTTGAAAACCAGTAAAAAGAGTATCTTAAAAGCAACCAGAGAAAAAACATTATGTATAGTAAAACAAAGTAAGAATGACTGCTAACTTCTCATTAGAAACAGTACAAGTAGATAAAAAACCAATGACATATTTAATGTTGAAAGTAAAATAAAATTAAAAATGTCTAATCAGAATTTTATATTCAGAAAAAAGACAGTAATAAAAAATGAAAATTAGATAAAGACATTTTCAGATAAACAAAAGCTGAGAGAATTCATCACTAGCAGACCTGCACTATAAAAAATGCTAAAGATCTTTACGCAGAAGGAAAATGATATAAGGAAAAGAAAAAAAAAAAGGAAGGCCAGAGATGTCAAGTATGTGAGTAAATGTCAAACAATTTTTTTTCATTTTTAAAAATTTTCAAAAAGCTGGTTGAACAAAAAGAGTAGAAATGTACTGTGGGGTACATAACATATGTAGTAGTATATCATAGGAAAACAATAGCATTAAGAATAAGATGAGAAATGGAAGAATTCTGTTGTTATATTATATATAAAGGACACAACATATGTAATAGTAGACTGTGATTAAGATGCGGGTTATAATTACTAAAGCAACCACTTTAAAAAGAGGTATAGCTAATAATCCAAAATAAAAGATAAAATGGAGTTCTTGATTCCTCCAAAAGAAGGCAGAAAAAGAGGGGAAAAGGAAAAAAACACCAGATGGGACAAGTAGAAAACAAAAACCAAGATGGGTGATTTAAATGCAACCATATCAATAATTAATTAAATATTGAACACCAACCCAAAAAATGGACACACAAGAATACATACGGTATTATTTCATTTATATGAATTCTAGAATCGGCAAAATTAATTAAAAGTATCAATGTTTGTCTGGAAATGCGGTTTTAGTCACAAAGAGACATGAGAAACCTTTTTAAAGTACGGAAAAATTCTGTATCTTGATTTGGATGATGTTTACATGAGTGTATACATTTGATACTTAAATAAGTGCATTTTATTGTATGTAAATTATACTTCAATAAAGTCTTTTTAGAAGTTAAAAAGAAAGTCTTAAATGGCAAAACAAAGATTTGAACCCAAGCAGCCTGGAAATGAGCATAATCATCTTACTGATTCACTATGCCACTTCTTGTCTGGCCTGAAAGATTAGGTCATCCATTGAATTAAGTTTCCAATATGTGACACTGTGAATTTTTAAAAAGAGCACTCAGTTTTTAGACCAAAATATCTTTGGAAGAAAAAGTTAAATGCTTAGA
Organism: Pteropus medius; assembly: GCF_902729225.1. NCBI lineage: Eukaryota > Metazoa > Chordata > Mammalia > Chiroptera > Pteropodidae > Pteropus > Pteropus medius. The sequence goes on along the minus strand of NW_024342473.1, from coordinate 18,573,291 downwards.
AATCCTAATAGCTATATGATGACATCAGTGATGAACATTACAGGACAAATGAGAGATTTAGACCATGTTCCTAGATGAAGAGTCAATCATGTAGAGAAAGCACTTACTCTCAATCTAATATTGACAGGTAACAACGCCAATTAAAAGTCCAATGGACCACTGGTTGATTAACGATAAAAAGGTTAAAGCAGGGAAAGATACTTTAAGTACTTTATTTTAGTTTAAAAATTATGTACATTCATGCTCCAGTCTTTGGATATAGGACCAAGGACTTTTCTTTAATTATGGGTCCACCTATCCTTTCTGATTAAAACATATCCTTAAAATATTTTTTAAGATTTCTGGTTTCAGTTTCTTCAAAGTGGAGTGAGGACTTTAAAACATTTGCAAAACAATCCAAGCGCACACTCTAGCTAGATTTATATTTTCCCTCCAATCTTTTACAATTGTCTTGCCCACTCCTAGATGATTCCAGTTTCCCTTAGCATCTAGTCCTTAGCAAATCCTTTCAAAGAATTAGACTTAGTTTAAGTAAGAACAATAAATTATTTTACACTTACATTTTGGTTTATAGATATCATTGAAATTTCAAAATTACTGTAACAAGTACAACTAGAATAAAAGGTTTGGAAACAAACAAGATTAACTCTTGACAAACATAAAACTGTAATCTGTAACTATAAATTAACACTCAGGTATATTAATCTCTAATGAAATTTTTAAAGATGAGTCAGTTTAACCAAGTATCATTAACTGTATCAGGTGATGTAATCAAGTCCTTAGACCCGTGCTGTTCAATACAGTAGTTATTAGCCACACGTGGCTACAGAGCACTTGACCAGGCACTAGTCTGAACTGAGATGTGCTGTAAATGTAAAATATATACCTAATTTCAAAGACTTCATTTTGGAGAAAAGAATGCAAAATACTGTGGTAATATTTTTATATTGGTCATAAGTTAAAATATTTTGGAAATGTCAGATTAAATAAAATTATGAAATTAACTAACTTTTAAAAAATTTAATGTGGCTAATAGCAAATTTTAAATGTCGAAGGTTGCTCTCATTCTATTTCTATTAGGTAGCACTGTCCTAGATCTGCAAACATCTTTTGTTTAATAGCAATGTCATCTGTGAAGTTCTACTTGATAAAGTAAACCAGATTCTCTTTTTTATCATCTCTGTTACCTGAATCCAAGACATTTTGGAGTAGCATTCGTTAAAAACCTCTCTAAGCAGACTTTTGACTCTTTATCAGGAATCAATAAACTATGGCCTATGGGCCAAATGTGGCCTGCTGCCTATTTTATTTAGTATAGCTGAAGAGCTAAGAACAGTTTTTGTGTTTTTAAATGGTTGAGGGGAAAAAAATCAAAAGAAGATTAATATTTTGTGATGTGTAAAAATTATATGAAATTCAAATTTTAATATCTGTAAATAAAGATTATGGGCCTGCAGCCATAAACTTGTATATTACCTATGGCTACTTCACACTACAAGGGCATAGACGAGCAGCTGCAGCAGAGACTGTATTGCCTACAAAGTCTATGTCGTTTACTATCTGGCCTTTTACAGGAAAAGTCTGCTGATCTCTGCTCTGTATCATCCCTTATAACTCATGGACCTGTTAATTGCCAACTGCACCAACAGGATCTGGTGAAATAATGAGAGGAGAGAGTTGTGTTTCTATTTTAATCTCTACCAGAGATTAATTTATAAACAATAATGCTTCCGCTATTATTGTTCTTGACTCAAGAAAGTCATCAGAACCCCATCCATTGGGGCAATCTCTTCTGGAATGGTTTTTTGTTTGTGTTTGCTTCTGATACGTGTTCTTTTTATTTCAAAAGGTAATAGGGTTTTGTTTGTTTGTCTGGGTCAGGTTTTACACAGATGGCAATCACAAAAGTGCTCAGAGATCTGTGGCATCAAATGTGCGCCTATACTTCGACATTCGTCCGTCTTCCAGCTACACGACCGACGCTGCCCTCTGAGGGTTTGGGTGCTCACCGCCCTTTGGTGTCCAGCCTCTCTGTGTAACATTTTCAGTTTTCTTTTAAACCTTCTACTCATTTGCAGGACTGATCCTCAACCCATGGTTTCCCAGATACCTACCTCAGTAGACCCTGTGAATGCAATCTTGTCTATGCCAATATGAGAAGCTATTGCTGCCCCAGCCGTCGGCCCAAATCCTGGCAAAATATTGATGACTCCTGGTGGAAAGCCAGCCTAACAAAACAAAATTGAAGGAAACGTGGGCTGTGATGAAGTACATTAAATCAGATATGCTCCAGTAGGCCCCAACTGTATGGGAAGTAGGGGACACTCCTAAAGGCGGTTTCTCTTACCTCCTTGATGAGGGCTCCCATGTAGAGCGCGCTGAGCGGTGTCTGCTCTGCTGGTTTAATAACTACTGTATTACCACAGCACAGAGCTGGAGCAATTTTCCAGGCAAACATCAGCAGGGGGAAGTTCCACTGAAAGGAAAAAACTCAAGGTTGATAGATGAAAAATATTCCTCCACAACTTTGTTTTCAAGCTGTGACTTCTCAGATTTCTCAGACTAGTCCTCAACATAAATCTTGTCTCACCACAAAGTGTAGATGTTTGGATTTTTTTTAATTACTTCATTACGAATACAGTAGGACTGACCTTGACAATCCAAATTACTGTATTCCAAGTACCCACCAAAAGAAATCTCATGGTGTAAAGGGAATCTTTGTTTTTTCCCTTGTTTTGTTTTGGTTTTTCATTGTTGTTATTCTACATGTTTTTAAAACTAAACTTTGGTTCCAGTAAGTTCTTGTGTATGAGAACTTTTTCTTGCATTTGTGATTTTTACACAGAAATGTCAGACTGGTATGAAAACTCTTCAGTGTGGAAGAACGAGAAGAGAAAGTCCCAGCTGTGAATTACATTTAAGTCAATGCACATTTCAAGGTAGCACCTCTTCTTTACATATGTGTATTGTCGCAAAACACATGATTGCAAAAAAATTAAGATATGCTTTTATTTATTATTGTAAAGTATATCTTTATTTATTATTAATTAATAAATTATTAGTATGCAATAATTTTAGTTTGTCTTGTATTGTCATATGCTCAGGCATGAGGCTCAGCACTATCAGGTGTTGTTGATAATTTCATTAAGAAAGAAAACAGAAATCCTGGTCCCCTGGCTTCAGCCCCTGACCACAATGTGTTTCTGCCTGAAGCATCTCAGCTGCCATCCTTGAAAGATTCTCACTGGCCCTGGCAAGCTTGCAAAAATATACAAGTGTCTTGCCTTCACCAAACACCCAATTTCTTTTCCCCTTAGTTGTTTATAAACTTGGGAGTCCACAGTGATGTTTTAATTCCATCTACAGTATATAAATCTTGGTTGCTGTAATTGAGCTGGAGCTGGCTGACAAGCAGCTCTTGTCCTGTCAGTGAAAGCTGCAGCTCTGAAAGTCTGGGAAGGGCAAGAAGAGCAGGTTTGAGTTCCTGCAGTTAAGGTGACAGACCTCACCTTGCTCTGATCCAAGTGGGATTTCTTTCCCTGGGTAGTTTAGGAACAGAACTTAAACCAAAACTCTCATTTTTCGTTTTCATTCTCTAATAAATTTCACAGTAACCAGGAGTTTGTAAAAAAAAAAAAAAACATTAATACCGCTCAAAAAGCTTTGCCCCCAAAGCCAAAGATTATCTTGATTTAGTCTCTTGTGTTTTGAAAAGAGAAACTTCTTGACTATAGTGTAAGAGTTTAGTTTGAACCTCCCCTGAAATCCTTGCCAGAACTATTAGCTAGTATTGTTGCAAGTTTCGATGTATGGTGCCAAGGCTGTGTATGGGAGAGAGAGAGAAAAAAGACAATGTTTAATGTTTCAATCCAAACACAAAGCACTGCATCTATTTCCCTTTACAAGACACACAACAGCCTAGCATGGTTTCAATTATGACCGTGACGTTAATTGTACTGCTGTGTCTTCTGTAGAGTCTTCTATCTTCGATTCTTATGAAAAGAAACAGTGGGAAAGAATGGGGATTAAAAGACCATATAAAACAATATGCCTGGAAAGATGGTGAGTCACAGTTTTAAAAAATAAACAAGCAAATATAACAAAGCATTAATTTTCCATAAGCCAAATGGACATCCATAACCAAGGGGCAGGTTATTAATACACTGGGGTTGGCTTTGCTTATTTTAATCATGAGAATTCCATGACTTGAGAACTCAACTCCTGGTAACGGAGCTGAAACCCTATTAACCTGTTCAAATAAGCATTTGCAGGGAGGCTGTTAAAGATATGTCAACAACATGAGCTCAGTTTTTTTCCCCCAGTAATGGAAAACACACATCGCTGAGGTCCATGTTTTATGTATCTTTAAGAGAACTGGTTCAAGTGAAAATAAATTACAAGGCGCAAGGAGATATACTCACTGGGATGATCTGTCCACACACTCCGATGGGCTCGTGTCTTGTAAAGGTAAAATAGTCTCCATCTGAAGGAAATGAGCATGGTCACTACCACAGAATTCAGATTACAAGAAAAAAATGCAGAGGGAGAATTTGGGTGAAGGAAAAAAAAACTATAAATAAAGTTGAGAAAATATCCTCCTCAACCATGTATGGAAGCTGGTAGACCTAGCACTTGACATAAGGTATCTCCAGATATGGCTCTCAGACACCCAAGCAGAGTGCTGACCTCGAAGGCAAAATGCAGGACAAGCTGATGGCACTAGAAGCAGTCCTGGGGAAGGGCAGGGAGGGGGCTGGGAGAGCTGGAAACTGGAAAATATCGAATATGAAATTTTATATTAAATACTAAAAAGATACTTATATGTAGAACAGTTATTCAATTTAAAAACTGAGGTATCTCAAATTTTAAATAACTTTATAAAGTATTTCTTAAAAACGAAGTATAATGCTATTGGGTAAATTTGAAATGCTAGGCTACTGGAAAAAGTGAGGAGTAAAAGTAAAATCTATTCATTATTCAATCCAGGCATCAAAATGCACTTCCTGGGCACTGGGTGAATGCAGGAATATGTAGGTCTATTTCAAGAAGGCAAAAAAAAAGTCCACTTAAAGAATGTTCCATCAATAAACCAAAGCCTCTGCCCTCAAACTAGCCATGGAAATAGGGATGATTTAAGAACTTTGTTTTCCTTATAAGAGCAAAAGGAAATTGAAATAAGCACCCCAGAAATCCAAACCAATTCTTCTTCAGGAAAATGCCATTACGTTTATCGGAATTCTTTTAAATGGCTAAGTGAAATAACCAAAGAATGACTGGTTTTTAGCGTATGTCTTTTCATTTCTGGTACTGGGCAAAGTCTTTGTTTTTCCCTCAGTTGCCAGCCCTGATGTTTGTCTTCTCTCTCAAAAGCTATCCCCCTGGGAAAGTGAAGGCCCTCAGTTGATACTGATGAAAAGTGTTACTATTACAGATAGGGATGAAGGTGGGGACAAGAGGAGTGTGTGGGCTGGGGAAGAGAAATGATGTGATTGTTTATCATTGTCTCTCAACACATCTGAATCACTAATATTCATTGCACAGAATCATTTGAATTAAATTCAAAATTATATATTTTAAAATAATTAAAGGTCTTCCTCCCTCCTTCCTTCTCGCCCTCCCTCCCTCTCTCACTGTCTCTACTGGACTTCTTCCCAGAATTAACAGCTATCTGTTGCTGGTGTATCTTTTCAAAGAATTTTTTTTCATACAAGTATATGTAGCATCCTTTTATTCCCCCCCTACCATTTTTTAAAATACAAATGGCATCACATTATTCACAGTCTTCAATATTTTTCCAATTTTTCTTTTTCATATAAAGCTAACATATTTGGCTGCTGAATGTTATTGCACTGGCTCAATAAATAATGGTACTACTTGTAAACTATCCTGAGGGACACAGAGATTGCTTTCAGTTTAGGCTATTATAAATAATGCTGTAAACAGTTATCATTTTATATATCTTGGCATATCTGTGGAATTTCATGGTCTAAGCATATGTGCATTTCGCATTTTGAGAAATCTTGCCAAATCACCCTTCAGAAAAGTTACACAATTCATAATTCCAACAACATGGTATTTTTTCCTACCCTTAAACACTGGGATTTTTCAAACATTTTAATTTCAGTCAACCTGACAGGTGGAAAACGGCAATTCTTTTTGATTTGTGTTTAATGATATATGGGTTGAATATCTTTTTATGTTTACTGGCCAATTTCCTTTTCCTCAGGTTTATATCCTTTGCCATTTTTCTATTGGGTTATTCATCATTTTAGTCACTCAAAGAACTCTATGTATATTAAGGAAATTAGGCCTTTGTTATGAGTATAAACAAAGTTTTTCCCTAATCTGCTGCTTGTCTCCTAATTTTGTTTTATGTGTATTTCTTTAAATGGAAGAAATTGGGAAGTAGGCAGCATTCAGCAAATGTAGGAAGGAAATGATTGTAGACTATATCACCATTACAACAACAAAAAAAAACAGACAATATGTGGAAACTGTCCACAGGATGGCTGTAAGAAGTCTGAATAATGTTTTAAAAATCAAATTAAGTATTTTAGTTTTGTATGCAGACAACTTAAGATTTTCATAGAAATCATTCTTTACAATAGTCCAAATTACTACCCTTATTCAATTTATAAACCTCCAGAAAGGTGGTTTGTTTGTTTTTTTTATATTAATACTTTTAATGTTTCACATTGTGGGTTTTTGTTTTTTTTTTCCCAGAAGATATAAATGTGATGTCAGGCTCTTCTTCCAAGGAAGGTCTTCTATGAGGAGCAATGACACCCATCAATAGGCTAGAGTTTCATCTTCAGGGAAATCCCTCCTAACTAAACTCTACAATTTGGCTAAGGTGATAGATTCAGGTAGATAATCACAGACCTTAAAATCAGAGTGTAAGATAAAGATGGAATGCAAATGAACTGAGGAAAAAAAATGAGACTACGAACTGAAGAACAACACAGGTGTTTGTTTAGCAGCAAGTGTAGGAAACTGGAATGGTTCAGAGAAAGTCCACAAGGCACTTGCACAAGCATAGCATGGTGATTCAGTAAGCATTTCCACAAACATTCTAAGTCCTTAAGAATTTAGTTATATTACTTACATAATTTTGCAAGTTACGGAAGAAATAAAAGAGAGAAGAAGAAAATGTAGGCAAAATCTTAAAAAGCTGACCTCATAAGGAACTGAATTCAATTCCATAATTGTGTCCCAAGAGACACTGAGTCGTGGAGAATGAAAACTTTTTTGGATAAACTGTTTATAGACTGTACGATTAGCTAAAAGCTGACACAAAGAAAGGGACTGAAGAATCTTCCATCCCTACGGTTCCTCTAAGTAGTTAACAAAGAGATAAAGGGTGGTTTTGGTGCTTAAACTCTTCCCAACTGAGAACTAAGTGAAAGACATAAAGAAAGGGCCTTGAGCTCAGTCTGCATTCTCATCTAGTCACCCCTACTCTGACCTGGGGTGCCTGGCAAACAAAGAACTGTGCTTTCCATGTGTACCCTTGTCTAGGGCAAAAGGTACCTCAGAGGTCCTTCACAGCTATTATAATCTTGACTCCAATCTCACCAAGCTTCTAGACTAAAGTTACCCAAAGGCCAATTGCTCAAGAGCCATCTTCATAATTTTTGCTGTATCCAAGTATCACTTACTCTATTACTTAATAATTCTGTTAAGTCAACTCATCTTTTAAAAATATGTAAATAGCTACTTGTCAGCCTCACCTTAATGAAAATCTATGAAACAACTGGTTGTATGAGCTAGCAATACTTTCTTCTAATGTTTTTCAAATCTAATAATTAAAATAAAAAATGTTCACTACTTTATTGTATAGAATCATCTTGCCATGTGGTATATAATACTGTACTTCTCAAATTTAAATGTGCACACAAAGTATCTGGAGATCTTGTTAAAATGCAGACTCTGAATCAGTGAGTCTGGGGGCAGGACCTGAGAATCTACATTTCTGTAAGTTTCCATGTGACACCGATGCTTCTGATCCACAGACCACAATCTGAGTACTGAGGTTCAAAGGAACCAAGTGGGTGAAGGGGAGTCCACAGTTGCTTTACAGCTGCTAACTTCATTGCTATTTACTTTTTGCCTCTCTGATAACTCTACTAATTTGCCTGAAAGGAGTCTGAAGTGTAGAAGAATCTGATCGATGTTTTTAATACTTTTAAAATAGCAAAATAAGAACAAAATGTATATAATTCTATAGAATCTTACAAAGTATTTCCACATTCATATCTCATTTCACACTCAAAACACTAAAAATATAGGTCAAATGTTATTATCAGAATTTTATAAATAAAGAAAATATGGCAGAGAGGTTAAGTCCAGAGTGATATAATTGGTGAAGTTGTGACTCCTGGACTAGGAGCTGGGTCATTGGACTTCAAGTTCATTTTCCTTAGAAACGTGTTAAAGACTCTTTTGTGAATAAGGTGTTGAATTTAGGTGGATATCACAAACCATAGAATCAGTGTTATATTGAGAAGGAATGCAAATGGGGAAAATGACAACCTTTTTGTGAAAGGTAAAAATGATTCTTTGAGGATTAAATATGCGGACAAAGAGAACTCACATAAACTATAGCATCTTAAGTTATAAAGGGAACTCTGCAGAGCAACAACCTCTTCCCTTGAGCTGTTGCCTCTCTCCTCTTCGCCTAGAAGAGTAGACTCATAGGGCGACAGTATTAACTTCTCCTTCTCCCTTCTCTACCCAAATTGATATATAATGATTAACTCTTCTCTGCCCTCCAAAAAATAATAACCCATATTCCTATCTTTTATGCTTAACCATGCTCTCCAAATACTACAAGATCTCACCTGAATGTTCACACCTCATGAGGAATAAAAAAATCTTAGAATTAGAGACTTTACTATACTATAAATTTGGCTGAACTATAGACCAAACTTTACTGAATATATGTAGACTGAGCCATTTCTAGAATTATATTAAGAAAAGTCTTCATCCCTGGAAATGAGTAATGAAGAAAGCCTCTGCTGTATTTGTGAAACACAGCTGAATTACTGTCATAGGTTCTTTGATGGGGGCTCGTTGTATTACACAGGAGAGATAGCAAGTACTTAGTTAATTAGAACAATTTAATTATTTGGATTATTCTTTCAGGGTAAACATCACTTCTTAAAGCAGATTTTATAGTTGCTTGAAAAAAAATTTGACATAATTTTTGTTCTCATAAGAATGTCTGACATTGGCACAGTCTATAATAAACTAGACAGTACAAATGGGCGATAGATATAGTCAGGAAAATAAAAAAAAACCTGAAATGTGTTGGAAATTGAGGAGAAGTTTATCAAAAATGGCCCTCAAGAACTAGCTCTCAATTACACTACTGAGTATTTTAAGAACTGCAGCTTATTTGATATACCTGTTTGCACAAAAAAAATGAGATTTTTTAATAGATAAAAATCTGTAACACAATTCAGTGAATGGAAGGCCATCTTCCAATCTCTAATCTGTGTACAGAATTATCTTGTGAGGAGCTGAGAACCTTTTTGATGGCCCCAGTATTAAACACTTAGACCAGCTACACTGAACTATTCCATTATGTCCCTCGGAAGATTAGTACGTGTTTTGACAATGAACAGATCTCGCTGAACATTTTACAGCTAAATGATAAACCATAAATGCCTATACAAACATTGAGATGACATTAGTATACAGTGGTGCTAACACTATTCTTTCCAGGAGTCTGCCGGTAGCTTCTCTGATTTTAGATTACACGTTCCTGAATCTGTCAGGAAGTTATCTTAGCTCTATCACTACTCCATACTGTGGTCTTTAAAAAAAGTTACTTTATTTTTCTCTAGACCTCAGTTTCTTTGTCAGAAAAACAAGGAGATTGGTCTTAGGGATCCCTGGGGTCTTTTTCAATCTTAACCTCTCAAAGAGGTTACATACGAAGCTGACTTCATGACCTCCTGCCACCACCAATTCAGGTCCCACTAACCGCCCTACATTCTCAGGTGGGCAAAGCAAATAGCTCCTCAGTCTCAGTGAACAATATGAGTGAACGATGAGATCTCACCGTATGCATTCTCTATTGACAGCACTAATCTAGACCTCACTGTTGAAGGTAAAACCTCAGGATCTGAGTCAATGTCTGAGCGTTTTTAGCTTATTCTTTGTTTAACAAGTAAAACTAAAAGGGGATCGAAGTAGAGAAATAATTACATATGACATAGGTAATTTTCTAAACTTTTCTACATGCTAATGTATCATAAAGCTATTTTATGTCAGAATTCAGCTTAAAGCATGGGCTATATTTCTCTGCTTACATACCACAAAATCAATAAAATCAACACTTGTTACAGAGAAAAACTATATGCAAATCAGTTAACCTCCATTTCTCCCTCAGTTAACTGAAAACAAGCTTTGATACTCTAAAAAGTTTGTGAACATGAGAGGAACAGAGGATTATGATACAGTTTTAAAATAATCAAAATGAGGATAATAATACTTTCCATGCAGGGCTGCTATAAGATTAGAGATAATATAATGAGCACAAAGAAAGTGTTCAATAAATCATAGTAATGGTTATTATTTATCATCATAATTAAGAGTTGCCATAATAGAAGGGTCAAAGCATAAAATTTATGGTCAGAAACAATGGCTCCATTGAGTACCATGGCAGGAAATAACGAACATTAAGACCCTTGTGAATGAAACAGAAACTACATGATTCTGTGTGGACCTTGAGTGGGACATAACGGAAAGGAATGGGAGACGCTCTCAAGTCAGGAGAAAAGGTGTCCAGCAGATAACTCAACAATGGTCATGCCATAACTTTCCCCCTCTCTTCCTAAGTTTTCTAGAGGGAGGCTACACTATAGGGGGAGGGGAAAAAAGCAGGTACTTGCTCTCTCCAACTGATTTCTCATTACGTAGTTGAAATGTTCTTTCTAAATTGCAATTTTGATCATGACATTTATCTATTTAAAATAATTCAGTGACTCACCATTGCTAAGGAATAAAACTCATAGTATGGTTTACTCAGACCAAGAGCCCCATGGTCTTCTATATCTGGCTATACTTTCAGATCCACTGCCACACTGTACTCTCCTCCTTCCATGCTTTGTAGTGGTTACTACCACCACCTGTGATGGCCCTATCTCCATCATCACTTACCTACCCTTCACCTCACATCCTTCTCCAGGAAGCCTTAATACTGGGTGAGATTGCCTCTCCTATGAAGTCCCATTGAACTTTATGCTTCCATATCTGAATAAGCCACACTATATTGCAATTGCTTGTCTACTTGTTTGTTTTCTTTACAGTATTTACTTACTGTGTAGCCCCTATGCTTAACACAGAACCTAAAACATAACAGGTGCTCAAAAACAAACCAAAAAACTTGTAGAATGAAAGAAATGAGTGAATGAGAAGTTGAAGTTGATGTCTGGTACAGGAGGTGAAGGAAGAGCCCTTCACATTATATGGTAGATTGCCTGGCCTTCCTAAATGGGGAGGAGTGAAAGAGATAATAGTATAATTTTTCCCACTCTTTTTGGTGCTTATTATTTAATGTCATAGAGGCTAAGCTGGATGAACCATGGATTATGATTCGGTGTAACAAAGCAGTCTTACATTTTAAGTTAAAAAATAAAAGACTTTCAGCTTTATTCTTTATGGATGACCTGACAGAACTATACTCTTCATCTCTTTATTTCCTCTAGGAGCAATGGTTCAGTGCTGGCTAATTCAGTGTCCACACCAACATTATAGAACATAACTACCATGAATAATGAGAATCAATTGTATATTAATCTAAAAATCTACAGAGGGCGACTGATCTCTTCCTCTTAGTGCCCTGTTGAACTGGCCTCCATAAGAAGAGGGCCTACAATGACAGAAAGAGACCTGGGTTTGAATCTCATGTCTGCTACTTACTAGCCATGTGACCTTGTTCAAGACAGTAAACCTTTGCTGTCTCATTTTCTTACCTGTAAAATGGGTACAATACCTCTTAAGATCCTTATTTGGCCTAACAAATAAATTTCTATTTTGATGCCTTCCGTTTCACCTTATTCCTAAGATATTGTAAATCATTTGAATAGATATTTAAATACCTGAAACATATTTGTTGTTTTAATAGTGAAATGGCCAGTGGAGAGGGGCTCAAAAAAAAAAAAAAAAAAAAAGCTAGGGCCTTTGATCTTGTTAATTTATCTTCCTGCATTGAAGTAGAGGAGACCAACCTTGAAAGGTTGACACGTGTCCTGTCTTTGACAAAGGTTTAATTCCTAGGTCCTCTAACAGGTTTACTCATACCAAATAATGGCTCTGCCTCATTTAGGCCATTTTTGAATCCTGCAAGTGATGCTGGAGAACAGTGGTTCTGTGATATCCTTAGAGCTGGGACTGAACTAAGATTCTGACATTCCCTAAAAGCAATCTTCCCCATCCTTCTGAGTCTGCTGAACAAGGGAAACCTCTGGATGGCAGGGAAGAGTGCCTATAATCGGAAGCCCATTTTCTAAAGACTAACATTCCACATGTCCCTATCACTCATAGAGGTAATTTCAAAATAGTCCTCTGAAGTCTATTCTCTGTCCCTTCTCCACTCTTACTGGAACTTCTTCTCTTCTTGCCCTATGCCTAAATGAAGCATCACAACAGTCACTTGGTTAGTGCTGGTCTCTGCATCCTCTCCTTGTTACTTAAGGCACAGGGCCAGCAGCCTAGGCATCAGGCAGCTGGTTAGGAATGCAGAATCTCAGGGCCCGCCCCAGACCTATTCAATGAAAATTTGCACTTGAAGAAGATCCCAGGTGATATATACGCACAGTAAAGTTTGAGAAGCGCTGCTTTAAGCCATCCTCACTGTCAGCCAACCATCCTCTCTTCTGTTAAGTTAATCCTCCTCAGCCTAGGAAGGCCCTGAAAGAGCATTCCAAAGTTCCTAGCTTATCTTCTACTCTTCCTAGTGTGCACATGGAAATCAGGCTGTTTTCTGGAGAACACAGGTATAGTACCTGGCACTGTACTTAGAAGCATCCAGGAGCCACTCAATGACCATATATTTTATTTCCTTATACCTATTCACCACTCCCAATATCCACATGGCTCCTTCAGTCAGTCCTTTTTCTGTCAAGATATCTCTTCCTCCCGGTATCTAAAATGAAGTGAGTCAGCAGGCTCTAATGTCAAAATTTCAGCTCTACAACTTACTGCTGGGCGAATTAGGAAAACTACTTAACTTGTCTAGGCCTCAGTTTCCTCCTCTGTCAATGATGTGAAAGCATTCCGTGTGATATTAGCTATCACCAGTAGTCCCACTCAGATAGAGATCTTCCCACCAACTAACTTAGTTTAGTTTCCTTCCCCTTTTAAAGGACCAAGTCATATGACTTAAAAAAAAAAAAAAGGTATCAGGATGATTGTTGTTTTTATAGATTGTACAAGTTATTCATGGTCATTATAGAAAATACAGAAAAATATTTTTTAAAAAGAAATATATCGTCCATAATCTCACCACTAAGAGAAAACAACTATTAACTATTAGAGTATTTCCTTCCAAACAAGTAGATGTTACATTTCAGAAGGGTAAGAATCAAGTTGTAATCTTCTCGGAATTTTCTCTGACTTCTCCATGCCCAATGCCTCTTCATACCCCCAGAACTCAACCTGGCACAGTGCTAAGCATATAGCAGCTGACAAACACATACCTGTTCCTTGGCTGATTGATTAATGCATTGATGTAAGCAGCCTGTTGCTGTACTTAGGTATGGACTGTCTACATACAGAAATAGGGATGTCAGAATGATGTAATATGTTCAGTTCAAGCTGCTGTAAGTGTGCTCATATCTGTATTCTATGTGACTGCTATTTGTGATTGGTGGTGTAACTGTGTTTCTGGTGGAGTCTCATGTTTCCCTTTCGATGCACTAAAATTCCACATACCTACAGGAATGGTCATCCCGTGAATTTTATCAGCCCAGCCTGCATAATACCGAAGGGTTTTGATGACCCCCTGCAAATCCACGTAAAAAGCTTGCAGGAACGGCTTGCCACCATTTAGGGATTCCATGGTCTGTAAGAAAAGAAACAAAGAACTTTCCAGTAATACACTAAATAAGTCTGGAGCAGACTTAAAAAGAAAGAGAAAAAATACAAACAAATATGAACAATGATGCATACCTGGTTAACTCTAATTTCCCAAATACAAAGGTTTTTAGCACTATCAGTTTAGTTTAGTTTCCAGTAAAAGCCACAATGAATACATATATATATATGTATAATATGTATGTATATATATATATATATATATATATATATATATACATATTCTTGTGGCTGTGTGTTTCCAGTAACCACTATCTCAATATATAAACACATTTCATTAACTGATGATAAAGAAATGTTCTGCTTGTCAAACCAGCTTCTGTTATATTAATGATCAGAGCTGCATGGGGATTTTTTGGAGTATACACCAGGAATCTGAATCCATAAAGAAGAACAGGGATATGGGCTTTTATGCAACTGATGAGAATATAAAACGTTCTCCACAGCTGCCAAGACCCCTGCTGAGAAATGGAATATCAACAGTGCACAGCGAATTTATTTATTACCACCAAATAAACAAGATCTCCTCTAGGGAAGCTCAAACTTTAACAAGTTGAGGGCTGGGGTTTTTTGTAAATATTTATGTTAACAGCCATTATCTATTAAGAGTGAAGTATCTGGTTCACTTAATAACAATAGAGATATTAAGCAGTTTTAGTTATAAATGTTATTATTTTAAGGACATGTTCCTAAAGTGGTTAAATCTATAACAAAAATAATTACAAATGAACACAGTGAAATGAGAAAAGAGTATTTTGACTTGAGGAATATTAAAGGTGTTACAAGTTTAACGAATGAAACAAACAAAAACATGTTGATAACCTCATGTCCTTCATTCTCTATGAGGACGTTTTGTAACACACACCGGTGTGAAAATTATTTGAGTGCTGACAAAACTAAAATTAAAATATTCTCCATTTAATGACATGAAATATTATTATCTACAGTGTAATTTATCCATTTACTATGTGTATAAGATGGAAATCATTTTAAAGTATCATGTTACTTTATTACCATATATTAGCTCACATTTATTGAAGGGAATCAAATTATTTCCCAGTACTTGTTAGAACATTTATATGTTCATGAGATGGGCATTACGTTCTCCATGCAGCTAGCATAGAGTCAAGGTCTACATAGCGTAGAGTGAAGTTCAGTCAATAACCAAAATGTGGGCCACCTAAATGGTCCCTGTGAGCTATTGACAGCAGTCGAATTCACCTAAGCGTTGCCAGCCTTAGGTTTACTCTTGATTGTGTTTACCTGGCTATTAAGTTCAGTTTTCTGGCTAGGAGCCATTCCAGAGCCTACCCCTTTTTAAAACTTACTCCTCTCATGGCTTGATAGTGTTTAAAAGTAGAGATGTCATTTAAGTGTGTCACAGTGAGACATATGTCAGAAAAAGAATGGTGTCTGAATTTTATGACGTGAAAATTGTAACTGCAGAAATTAACTCCATCATCATCTAGTACATACTGTTAACCTAATGTTGTAAATATTGTACACATTGAAGTCAATTAAACAGATACTTACAGACCATCAATGTACCCTACTGACTATTTATGTGCCAGGAACTGTGCTAGGATTACCAAAAAAGTGAAACACAATTTTCACTCTCAAAGAAATCATGATCCAGTGAAGAGGTAAGCACACAGACCAGATTCCTCGAGGTGTTCCAAAAAATCATGATCCAGTGAAGAGGTAAGCACACAGACCAGATTCCTCGAGGTGTTCCAAAAAATTCAGTTTTGCACAATAAGTTAGCCATAAAAATAGTGTTGAGGCTTAAATAAGTTTGAGAAACACTGAGTAGGGCTTTTCAGAGTCTTTAATGTGTTTGGTGTCTTGTGAATCTTTAAGAAAGAGCCATTTCACCATGAAACACTTTTTTCACAATATACATAAGCCCTTCCTTAAAGTATCAGATTAGAAATGTTTTAATAGACAAATGTTACAAATAGCTAGAGTTCCAAACCATCTCTAAAAAGGATTCATTTTCGTTCCCACACTATGAACAGATCCCTGGGGAGAATGGCAAGAGGGAAGAACCATGGTGGCAGTGACACTGAGAAAGGGTACTGTCTCTCTCTCTCAAACCAAGCCCAATAGTGACCTGTTATCTCAAGTAGAGGATAGGATATAGTATTCATGGTTCGAATGCCCTGACTGAACAAGGATACCCCAAGTATTAAGTGATCAATTTTGGGTCACCCATGTGGAGATCTCTGGTGTACAGCACAGGCATTTCCCAATGATTCCAGTTTCCAAAAAGCCTGTATTCTCTAAAAATTGACCTTTACTTTAAAAACAACAACAACAAAAAACCATCAGGAGAGGGGAAGTTTCTTATGTAAGAAAAGGATTGTTTTAATGGGGAAAAAAATGTTGCTGAAAGTGACAGAGAAGTGAATGGGAGGTCCATATCATGGCCTCTGTTTCTGAAGGATTCTCTTTAGTCAAGAGGGGTTGACTCTGGGGAGGTAAAAACAGTCCTATTTGATTCTCAAATGATTTTTTGGTATTTGTTTTCTGGAAGCACATGGTAGCTCTCCTGCTGCTTAACTGTTTTGTTTTGTTTGTCAAGGGCGGAAGGAAGACAGGAAGGTCCTTACCAGGCATGGGAAGCTATGGTTTTGTTCTTCAAAATTCAGTAAGAAGAGACACTCAGCTGGTCCTCCACTTCCCCCACTTATCACAAAAGCCAAACATCTCATTTTTCATGTATATTATGTACTCCTTAGCTTGTTCCCTAGGTCAGTTTCACATTGTATTTTCAAAAAGTCTGAGGAATCTAAATTTCAGTGGAATGGTAAATTTGGGGTAAAGACTGAATATTTTCTTTGGCTACTTACTGCAAGAATTGCTCTGTCTCGTTCCACCAGGTCTGCAAGCTTATCCAACAGACGTCCTCTTTCTGAAGCATCCATTCGTCTCCACACTGAACCAAGAGAGAAAGCCAGGCGGGCTGCCTGCACTGCTTTGTCTATATCTGCCTGTTAGAGAGGAAGAGGCACAACTGAAGAGACAACACTCCAAATAAAGGAAGAACCATCTGCTCTCACAAAAAAGGTGATGAGTGAAGGTCAGTGGTTGTGTCTGGAAAACGTAAGTTTAGTGCTCTGCTGTTTGGAAGTAGTTATTTAATAGGGAATCTTTTTCTGAGAAGGACATACCTTGTCTGCTTCTTGAACTTCACACACCTGTTCTCCTGTGGCTGGATTATAGACAGGGAACACTCTCCCACTCTCCGAGTTCTGCCACTCATTGTTAATAAAAATCTAAAGGAGTAGACAACAAAATGGGATTGGTGAGACAGGTGAGAGAAAGCCAGTCAAAGGCAAAGTGTTATGGAAGTATCACAGTAATCATACTTATTCTATATGCTTGCTGGTATATAATTAAAGTATAGAATTTGAAGAGTTGCAAGAGACCCTTAAACAGTATGCAGTCCTGCCTCACCTCCAATTCAGGAATCTCTTCTATGATAATTTTACCTCAATGTGATTCAAAGATTAAATATAGTGAACCTGTCAACCAGTGAGAGAGTCAAACAAGAATGAAAAGGAGAGAGTCTCAAATACATATAAAACACACACTGAGGCAGATAAAATAGTTATCGACAGTTCAACCTCTGACCAATACCCATAAGGAGTAAATCGTGTATTAAACTGACAGTGGTCAAATCTTAGGTCTTAGTTTCTCTGTCACAAGCGTAAGTGACTTCACAGGGAAACTTAAGGCTGCTGAAATAAGCATTTATTTAATTTATAGTCAGACCCTGAACCGAACGATGATCAAACTAACCAGTAAATTAAATACGTTACATGTCAAATCCAAGTTAGATTTCTTTCTCTTTGTTGGGTAGGCTACATGTAGGCTTAGCAAAGGGAAAAGGTCTATAACTTTCAAATTGGTCTCTCTAGGCTTTCTTAAGAGCCTTGGATGTCTTCTTTTTTTAAAAAAATTAAGATTTTATTAAAACAGCAAAGAGACTAATGGTTTAAGAAATTATTCAAGTCAATTTCTCAGATTTGTAAGACGTGAGTTAAAAGAGAAAATATAGGCAAAGAAATTAAAATTTTTTTATTAAGAGAAAAACCCAATCTAATATTTTTGGACTATGAAAGCTCGAAGAATACACAGATATTTTACTCTATAAAATTTGTGACATGCCAGTGAGATTTCTGAACTCATGAGCCAGTCAGTCAACTTAGAACAAATACAATGATAAACTGATTTGTCATTGCTTGCCATTTTAATAATCACAGATGAGGTTAAATGAAGATAGATCTACAATTTTAAATATCAGGTTCCAGATTATTACAAAACTTTGCTTTTTCCTGGATTTGATAAAACAATGAGCTTATGTTGAAGTTTTCTTTTCCTAATGGCTTTTTAAGACAAAGGGAGGAAAGGACCTTAAATCTGAATAGCATTAGTACAAATGTATTAAGCAAACACAACCTTGTACTTGTATACATGTTATAGTTCTTAATACAGAATTTATAAACATGCTTAATAAAATATACTTATTTATTTAATAAATACTCAGATACTTCTAGACACAGTGGAGGCTAAGATGACCACAGAAGAATTCCAGCCTTGTAGAGTCTTAGAGTCTCTAGTAGTTCATAAAGACTCATAACAACTCTCACAGCAGAATTTTGTTATCTCTACAAAAGGTGAGACAATTGAGAGGCCAACAAGAGTCCTAAGAAGCAGCTTCTCATTGCGGTTCTGGTCCAAAGTCTCCTGCTCTTTTCACTGTACCATGGTTTCTAGGATTGCTCAGCCCAAAGAAACACAACTAGTTATTGTCTAAATTTAAATTAGAGGTATAGTTCTTGGGCTCCTGGTCTAGTTCTCTTTTCATTCTATTTAACAAATTTCCTAACAGTTCATAGCTCATCATAACTGCAAGTTTCTCTGAAACACAATATGATTTATAAGGTAATAAAAAAACAAACCAAAAAAAATTACTTAAGTTAGTTTCATTAAGAACGCACTTCAGAGTATCATCAGGTTTAAGGAAAAAAGAACTCTTACCAATATTTCTTATTTCTTTTATTCACTATTTGCCTATTTGACTGAAACATCTTAATCTTTGGTATATCATCACGATCCAATTTCAGTTTTTAAGCTTTTTTTGTTGAGTAGCTCTAACTATTGGTAAGGACTGATATTTCATGAGTTTTATTATTTCTTAGGGTTTTTCCACAGATCAAAAGAAAAAATTACTTATCTTTTAATAGGATAAAACTCATTCTCTTACTACTATCACTTAAGTCCATTGACTATTTAATAAATCTAAGATACATTATGAGATCTTAGTGATCTTTTCCTATATCTTAAAATATTTTGCTATTTCATCATTGCTCATCAATTATTTCTAATTATGCTAAAAAAATAAGTAAAATAAAAAGAAAATAAAAAAGTTATGAAATTTCCTAGAAGTGAATAAACAAACATATCACCACTGTTTCATCACCATTTGGTTTTTTTATTGTGTTGTCCTAGGTAATGCATCATCTCTCAAAAGGGTATGAAAGAAGTCTGGAGACACAACCTTTGTCATTTTTTTTTTTAGCTTTCACTGAATACAATTAAGAATTCAGAATTTTTCATTTCCATCCATAATGGGAAAGAGAAGCAAATTAACAAAGACATCTCACAATTGTTAGGCGAGTCGCAAGATGAAGGCGGAGAGACAAAATCACTAGAGACTCTAATGATGAGGGTGAACTTGACTGTAAGCAAAATCTTGGACTATGACTCTTTAGGATAAATAAATTTTCTCAACTACAAGAACCAAAGAGCAAACAATATATTTATAAAAACAAAAGGAAATACGATATTTTAACCAGTTAGTCATTCAATAGGAAGGACTTGATCATTTATTATTTTGCAACGAGGACCTGGATCATCTTGTTTTGCTGAAAGTACTCATGAAGATTCTTTTATCTTTTATGATATGTGTGGATAAAAATTTACTTGATATGATTCATAAATGGACAAATGCTGAAGGCAGGTATATACACAAAGGTGACTGGAAGGATATTCTGTAAAATTTAAAAAGTTCACTGGACTGATTAATCTAATTTACATTTATAAAACTAAAATTTAAAACGTTTTGTAATTACAGAACAAAAAGATGACCATTCTCTTTTCTATGAAATTATGAGCCTTCAAACTTTTCAATGGTATTACACCATGATAATGCGCATGCCAGGAGAACCAGAAATAATAAGCTATAATCTCCTAGAGATGTGTTTAAAATCTGTAATCAATATTTGTGACATGAATATTTCCCATTTCATACACGAAAACTGATGAACAGATAGTTGCACTCAAAGGTCATTGCCCATTTCAGATACATATACCTCCCCAACTAAATACATAGAAAATTTGATTTGCTGTTTAAACACTTATTTTGTTGGTTTCATGCTCTCTTTATTTACTTCTGTAAATTTTTCACAAAATAACTTAAAAATTAAAAAATATGAAGAATCCATTGGACTCAAATGGTAGATATGATGACTATTTCTCCTGGTATGATAAAGATTAAAATATTTGATATTTTTACTGCATTACTATTATTGTAGACCTAGCCATACAATATGATTAAAAAACTTGTATTGACAACTTTATTGGTACACAAGGTAGCAAATATCTCCACAAGACTTGAAGGTTTTCAGCTTCTCTGAGCTATTTTAAAAATTCTGAACGATGTCTAAAGTGTACTCTGACCAGGGCTCCTTGGAGAAATAATTTATTTCAGGGTTGTATCAGGAAAGCACAAAATGATCCTTGACAGCCAGATGTGGTGCCGGAAATCAAGTATACGCTCAAAAACCAATGGGACATATCAAAAGGACATAGGAGCCAACATGAAGGGGCTCCCAACAGCCACTACTGGAATTATTTAAGCAATAAAATAAATAAAAACATTAACGGATTATTACTTGTAGAATAAAAAAGGCATCCAAGAGGCCATAATGATATAAATCTTTTAAATGAATAAATAAATGGGGGATAAGGAAAAGCTCTTCTTCACAGTAGAATGCCAACTAATAGCTATGAAGGAATGATGGCATTAGATCATCACCGTTTGTCAATCACCACAGTAATAATTGCTTCAGGCAAAAATCATCAACAGATGGTAAAGTTAATGGGAAAAAGTATAATAAAAAATTGGATATTTAGTCTCAAAGTATCTCCCCTCAAGATACTTATTAATTACAAAGAGAAAAATAATTTTACATTGGAGAAAACTGGCAGACAGCACCTTAATCAAGTGATCAAAGTTAACATCGCCACTGATGGGACAAATTGATATCATGTGCTCCTTATATAATACACTGAGGACACAGATCACATCCGTGGTATTGTTATTCAAAAGGTATAACCTGAATTTAATCATGAGGAAATATCAGGCAAATCCAAATTAAAGCACATCTTACAAAACAAATGGCCTATAATATTTTACTTTTTTTAAGTGCCAAGATCATGAAAGACAAAGACTAAAAACTCTTTCAAAAATAAATGACACTAAGATGCATAAAAATAAGTGAATCACGTGAACGTGAATAGGCTCTTCAACCAGAAAAAAATACATATTATTGGAAAAATTGGTGGGATTTGAGTAAGGTTTTTGGATTAGATAACATTGTATAAATGTTGATTTCCTGATTTTTATAATTGCAGGGTAGTTATAAAAGATGTAAGCATTTAGAGAATCCGGGTGAATGGTATATAGGAATTTTTTGCACTATCTTTGAAACTTTTAAAAATAAATCTGAAATTATTTCAAAATGAAAAGTAAAAAAAAGAATGTAAAAGTTAGAGTGGCCCTTTTATGCCTACCTTTGATACCATAAATGCTACAAAACATATTTGTTAAATGAAAGAATAAAGATTTAACATCTTCCTTTTCACAGTAGTTCATCCTCAAATGAGAATTTGTAGTAAATAAAATAATTCAAGCTCTGCCTTAAAATATGGCCCAGTGCTGCCAAAATTATTCCTTTTAAATTTACAAATTATTTCAATTAAAATACTTGTTAATATCGAGAAACTAGAAAATTCTTCGCATTTTACTGAATTTCAGAATAGGTTATCAGAGAAGATGTAGCCTTTTGCACTCTAGAGCTCTTTGAAAGTAAAGATGTCTGCCTCTAGCTAAATGATTTGAGCTTGCTCAGTTTCTTCATTTGTAAAATATACAAATATTGACTTATAGCATTATATAATTCTGTGATGCTCTAATCACAGGGAGAAGAAACAGATGATTCATAAAAGGAGGTCCCTGTCTGCTCTAGGTTTCTAAGAGGATAAGATGAATTAGCTCATAAACCTAACTTTCTTTCCATGGTTGTGAAGAACTGTCCATTGACATTTTATGAGTTGCTGTTGGTATTAAAAGACATAACAAATGGAGTAGGCGCTTAATTATTGTTAACTGGATGGACTGTCTGCTGGGAGAGAACATGAATCATCATCTAACACATTTCCTGATAGGATTAGAAATAAAGTACCTCCCACCCCAAAATAAAATCTGAAGCACACTAAAGAATGAAGAGTATATTTGAGCAGTGTTTTTATTATACTGTATTTAATACATTCAAAAGAATATATGCAACATAAACGTATATATAATACATTAATACACATCATGAACACACCATTCAAGCATTAGAATGCTTTTAATATCACTGATGCTACTTGTGTTTCTTCCTGATCCCATCTTCTTGCTTGACCCACTCTGCCACTAGAAGTAATCACTATTCTGAATTTTTAACTTATTTAATCTTAGCTATACTTCTTTTTCTTGCCTTTATGAACTAAGTGTTAGGTACAGGTTTCTACGAGTATCTAATATATCGATACTGTGAAATGCATTGTTCAGATCAACTGGGTCTTTATTAACATTTTTGCTGCTTGTCCTACCAATAATTTTCAATTAGCAATAATTGCGCCTCAGATAAACCTCATTGGCTACCATACTGCCACTGCACAAAGCTGTCCTACCAATAATTAAGAAAACTGTATTGAAGTCTCCCACTTTGGTAGATTTGTCAATATATCTCTTAGCTCCATCACATTTATCTTTATAAATTTCAGAGTTTATTAGTGACTATGTTTGTAATTATTAGATTCTCTGGTAAAACAGAACCATTCATCAATATGAAGTGGCTCTCTTATATTAAGAATAAAGCTTTGTCTTTTAAAGCTTATTTTGTTTAATATTAGTAAAGCTACCTAAATTCTTCTTTAGTATTGTCCTAATATACCTCTTTCCATCTTTTTATCCTTAATTATATATTATTTAATTATATAATTATTTTGATATATCTAAGTGAGGTGTGGTTAGATTTTATTTTATTCAATATAAAAATTTGTCTTTTAACTGGCAAGTTTAATACATTTGTATTTATTGTGATTATATTTTGTGTTATATATTGTATGATACTTGAACTTGATGCTTTTTGTCTTGCTTTGTTTTACTTTCTGTTTTCTCTTTTTTTGCCTCTATTTTTAAGTTGATTAATGTTTGCTGTTGTTCATTGTATAATTCAATTTCCTCCTTTTATTGGTTTGGAAGTTTGTATTCTTTCATTGGTTGTCCATGATATTTTGTCACCATGTTTAACAACTTGAAGTCTCAAGTCAATATATAGCTTAAGTTCTTCCCAATTAAAAAGACCTTAGAACACTAAACCTATTGCTCTTCTCCAGGAGTTTGTTATAAAATATTATTTTATACAGAAAATAATTTCTTAGAAAATTTTTAATTTTTATTCTTACGATTCTTGTGTGTGTGAGATTTTCTCACAATTCTTTAGAATTTCATTTAGTAAAAATTTATTGGTGATAAATTCTCAATTCTTAATAAATATTTATTGCACCCTCATTCTCAAAAGATACTCCCAAAAGACAATTACTTTCTTACAATACTCTGAGGATATTATTCCAATATTTTCTATCCTGCAATAATGTTTATGAGAAGTCTGCTGTCTCTGATTACCATTTCTTTGTTGATGATTTGCCTTTTCTATTTGGTTGCTTTTCAGATCTTGACTTTGTCGTTCTTAGGTTTCATCACGATATGTCTAAGTATCAATTTCTCTTTTATTTACCTTGATAGTTAAGCATTGTGCTTACGATGTCTGTAAAATTTTGTCACTAAAAGTTCTGGGATAATATTATTTATATTAATGTAAATATTAATATTATTAATCATTATCATATCTTTGAATATCATTCTGTTCTCTCCTTCTGAAACTCCAAGTGTTACACCTTTTTAGTCCATCCTCAATGTCTTTTAACCACTAATATTTTCCATCTTTTTAATATGTTTTATGTAAAAATAACTTTATTGCTTTTGTAAATGTGCGATACATTGTTTTAAACAATTCAAACTACACAGGAAAATACAAAAAAGAAAGTAAAAAATCACCTCAAATTTCATCATCCAGAGATAATTAAAGTTCACATACTCGTGACGATCCTTCTAGACATATCTCTAGGCCACATATGTGTATATATATATAATTCTACTAAACAAATCAACTCTACGTGAGCTTTACAATTTGCTTTTTAAAAACTTAACAATATAAGAAGACATTTTTGATGGTTTCTTTGTATACCAACGTGGGTTTATGCACATGTATATACATGTGTGTTTTCACTCATTTACTTGATTATAACTTACTTTAATCAAACTGTCTTCTACTGAAGGACTTTTAAGTTGTTTCCATCTATCTCCTTTTTCCTCTCCACTACAACTGAGTAATTTCTTCAGATCTATTATCCAATTCTCCTTACCTAGGTCTAAGCTAATTTCAATATTTATTTTTTTATTTCTAAAAGTTCTGTTTTGTTCTCTTTCAAATCTGGTCATTTTGTTTGGGTTTTAAAATTAATACTTTAATTTTTAGAACGGTTTCTCTTATTTTTAATATCTTGCATTTGTGAGTACATTTGTTACAATTGATGGATCAGTATTGATATATTATTATTAAGCAAAGTTCATAGTTTACATCAGGATTCCCTCTTTATGTTGTACAGTTCTATGGGTTTGAAAAATGAATAATGTACCCACCATTACAGTGTAATACAGAATAGTTTCACTGCCCTAAAAATGTTGTGCTCCATCTTGCCCTTAAACCTCTGACACTTATCTTTTTTATTGTGTCCATCATTTTACCTTTTCTTGAATGTCATTTAGTTGGATTCTTACAGTCAGTAGCCTGTTCAGACTGGCTCTTTCACTTAGAAATTTGCATTTAAGGTTTCTCTATTTTTTTATGGATTGCTAGCTCTTTTTTTTTTTTTAATACAGAATAATATTCCATTGTATGGATATGCTACAGTTTGTTTATTCATTTGCTTTTTAAAGGACATCTTGGCTGCTTCTAGTTTGGAGAAATTACGAATAACGTTGCTATTAACAGCCATGTGCAGGTTTTTTGGAGCATAAGTTTTTGACTTATTTGGATAAATGCCTAGGAGAGTGATTGCTGGATCACACAGTAAGACTATTCTTAGTTCTATAAGAAACCATCCTCCAAAGAGAGTGTGTCCACTTTGCATTCCCACCATCAATGAATGAGAGCTCTTGTTGCTTCACATCCTTATCAACATTTGGTATTGTCAGTTTTTTGGATTTTAGCCATTTATAATAGGTATATAGTGACATCTCATTGTTTTAGTTTGAAATTCTCTAATGACATATAATGTTGAAAATCTTATTACACGCTTATTTGCTGTCTGTATATCTTCTCTGATGAGGTGTCTTAGATCTTATGTCCACTGTTTAATTGAGTTGTTTGTTTTCTTAGTGTTGAATTTTACGAATTCTTTGTATACTTTGGATACAAGTCGTTCCTCATATAGGTGTGTTTTGCAAATATTTTCTCCCAATTTGTGGCTTGTCTTTTCATTCTGTCAGTGTCTTTCACATATCGGAAGGTTTTTGTTTTAAGGAAGTACAGTATAGCAATTTTTCTTTTCATGGATCATGCTTCTGGTGTTGTATCTAAAAACTCACTGCCAAACCCAAGGTCACCTATATTTTCTCCTATGTTATCTTCCAGAAATTTTATAGTTTTGCATTTTACATTTGGTCTATGGTCCATTTTGAGTTATTTTTTGTGAAAGTTTAAGGTCTGTGTCTGGATTCATTTTTCTGAATGTGATTGTCCAGTTCTTCCAGCGCCATTTGTTGAAAAAACTATCCTTTTCCCATTATTGCCTCTGCTCCTTTGTTAAGTATCATTTAACTATATTTGTGTGAGTTTCTTTATGGGCTCTCTATTCCATTGACTTGTCTATTCTTTTTCCAATAACACAATGTCTTGATTACTGTAGCTTCACTGAAAGTTTGGAAGTTGGGTACTGTCAGTCCTACAACTTTGTTCTTCTCAATATTGCGTGGATTCTTCTGGGTCTTTTGCCTTTCCATATAAATCATAGAATTGCTTTGTTGATATCTACAAAATTACTTATCAGGATTTTGATTGGAATTACATTGAATCTACAGATAAATTTGGAAAGAACTGACATCTTAATACTGAGTCTTCTTATCCATAGAACATCTCATAAGCTCTCCTTTTATTTATTTCATCGGAGTTTCAGTTTTCCTTATAAAGATCATGTACATATTTTGTTAGATTTATATCTAAGTATTTCTCTCTTTTTTGTGGTAATGTAAATGATATTGTCATTTTTTATTTCAAATTCCAATTTTTTGTTGCTGCTTTATAGGAAAGCAAGTAACTTTTGTAAAGTAACCTTGTATCCTGCAATCTTACTATAATCATTCATTAGTTTTAGGAGGGTTTTTGTTGTTGTTTTCATTTTGGGGTGTTTTGAGGGTCAGTTCTTAGGAATTTTCTACATAGTCAATTATTTCATTCTTGAACTAAGATAGTTTTTTCTTCCTTTGTAGAATGCATACTTTTTATTTCCTTTTTTCTTATTACATTACCTAGTACTTCCAGTACAATGTTGAATAGGAATGACAGGAGAAAACATCTTGCCTTATTCCCAGAGAGAGAAAATATCTAGTTTTTCACCACTAAGAATGATGTTAGCTATAGGTTTTATGTAGATGTAAAGGAAGTTCCCTTCTATTCCTACTTTGCTGAGAGTTTGTATCATAAATGGATTTTGGATTTTATCAAATACTATTTTTCTGTATGTATAGGTATTATATAATTTTTCTTCATTAGCCTGTTGATGTGACAGATTACAATAACTGATTTTTGAATATTGAACCAGTATTGTATATCCGGAATAAATCCCACTTAGTTGTGGTGTATAATATTTTATACGTTATTGAATCTTATTTGCTAATATTTCTGAGTATCTGTGCATTTATGTTAATGAGAGACATTGGTTTATAGTTTTCCTTTCCTGTATGTCTTTATCTGGTTTTAGTATTACAGTAACACTGGCCTCATAAAATGAGTTAGAAAGTGTTCATTCTGCTTATTTTCCTGGAAGAGATTGTGAAGAATCTGATAGTAGAAGTCACCACTGAAACCATCTGAACTTAGTGCTTTCTTTTTTGGGAAGATAATTAATTATTGATTAAATTTCTTAAATATATAGACCTATCTAGGCTTAGTCAGTATGAGTCTCCAGCCTCAGTTCCCACCAACTATTTTTTCCCTTTGTGTCTCTTAGGTCAGCCTCCAAGAAGGGCATTTGATTGGGTCTCTATGTATCTTTCAAGCCAATCTCCAGATGTAAATTAAATGGCTGCCCTTGGGTCTAAACATCTGGAAGCAGGAAAAGAAGTTATATTGTACCATTCGAAGACATTTTAGGGCCAAGTCCTGAATCAGGATAACCTCTCTTCAAAAGGACTGTGGAGTGGCAGGCGACAAGTGGTGAATATTTCAGGAATGGGTGCCACTTTGGTAGGTGTAGAGATTTCAAAGACTATTTTTTTTTTTCATCATAATGCCTTTGGTTTTGGTATAAGGGTAATGCTAGTCTCAAAACACGAGTTAGTAGTTAGTCTCTCTTCTTCAATTTTTTTGGAAGATTTTGTGTAGAAGTGGCATCTTTTTTCCTTAAATATTTGATAGAATTCAAAAGTTAAAGCATCTGGGCCTGGAGCTATGTTTTTTGTGAGGTTTTTTAGTTACAATTTCTTCAGTAAATATAGGGCTATTCATGTTATCTATTTCTCCTAGAATGAGTTTTGATAGAATGTGTTTTTCAAGAAATTGACCCATTAGTTATCAAATTTGTGGGCATTGAGTTGTTCATAATATCCCTTTTTATCCTTTTAATGATCCCTTTTTTGGGGGATTGAGTTGTTCATAATATCCTTTTTTATCCTTTTAATGATCTCAGAAGCTAAGCAGGGTCAGGCCTGGTTAGTACATGGATGGGAGACCACCTAGGAAGACCAAGTGTTGTAGGTGGATAAATTCTAATATTGTAATTTCTGTCTTATCTCTTTCTCTTTGTTAGCCAGGCTAAATGTTTATCAATTTTATCAAACTTTTCAAAGAGCCACCCTATGGTTTTATTGATTTTCTTTACTATTTTCTTGTTTTGAATTTCACTGATTTCTGCTACAAATTTTTTTAAAGATTTTTCTTCTTCTTGCTTTAGGTTTATATTGCTTATTTTTGTTCCCTAAGGTAGAAGCTTAGACTATTTCTTATTTTCTAATGTATGTATTCAATGCTATAAAGCTCCCTCTAAATACTGTTTTCACTGCATCCCCAAAATTTTGATAAGCTGTATTTTCATTTAGTAAAATACTTTTAATTTCTCTTGAGACTTATTTTTTGATCCATGTGTCAGTTAGAAATGTGTTGTTAATCTCCAAATATTTTGGGATTTTCCAACTATCTTTCTGTTATTAATGTCTAGTTCAACTCCATTATGGTCTGAGAATACATTTTCTATATGATCTATACTCTTTAAAATTTGCTAAAGTGTGTTTTATGGCCCTAATGTGGTCTATCTTGGTGAATGCTCCATATAAACTTGAGAAAAATGTGTATTCTGCTGCTGTTGGACAGAAGTTTGTTTACTTTACCACTCCTAGAACCAGTATTGATATTTGTTTCTAGAAAGCCCAGCTTTTGCATTTTCCTTCAGCTCCTTGATTAATTTTCAGATCACTGTTCTTTTAATTAATCAATACATTAAAAATAATGTATGCAAGAATAGATGCTCTTACTATTCCTATTGAATACTGTAATAATATTTGATATTACACCATGTAATAAAGCAAGAAAAATAAATAAAATGTCAAGAGGTTGGAAATAAGTAATGTCTTTATTTTCAGACAACATGATTATCTGTATAGAAATTCATAAGAAATCTAAAAAAAATTACTAGAAATATAAATTTAGCAACATCCCAGGATATGAGATCAATATACTATTGACAAATGATTGGAAAATAAAATTTAAATACATATATCATACATATACACATTAATTCATCCAAGATCTATCTGCATATGACAGAGGACCCTTTAGAGTACCAGTTTACTCTAACTCCAGATGCAGAAATCTTGAGCAGAATTTTTGGCAGCAACTATTAACCTTTTAAATTATGCAAATTTAAAAATAATAATCTAAAAAAAGGAGTATAAAGACTTATGGCTCTTAGTTGCAACGCAATCATTTTATAAAATTCAGGAGACTGCAAAACTCTCTCCCGCATCCTCCTCTGTGAAATAGGTTGACAGAACAAAAATATTGTGAGTTGGAACTAAGAAGAATAGCTGAGCAGAAATTTGATTTCACAGAAAAAAAAAAAAGACACTGCAAAATGTTTACTAAAGGCCTATTCTAAACACAGAGTTGTTTGTAGACACTACTGAAAATCCACAGAAGACATGTATTCTGCTGTCCTGAAGCTTATAATCAAGTTTCAAAGACAAGATTACTTTCAGGAAAGTTAAATAACATAAGACAGTCTATGATTTAGTGCCAAGATGAATGGTAGAGATAAGCACTGCAGGAGTTCTCTTCAGTGAAGGAAGATATCGGTGTGGGCTGACATGTTAGAACACTTCGGGGAAACAAGAAATGAGGGCGTATGACTTGGTGAAGGGAATGGATAAGGTAGAGGAAAGAAACTCTATCCCTAATAAAATGATTCATCTAGCCTGATCAGGTCCTCTTCCTCAACTTTAGCTCCTGTCTGAGGAATATACGATAGCTTGGTTTAAGGACTATGACAACGAAGGAAGAAATCAAAGTTTAGCTTCTCTCCTCCCTTCTTCCCCCCACTACCAGCAGCCTCAGTGCTTGAGCAGCCCCTATAATTCTCAGCACTAGCCTCTACCACTGCACTGACCTCAGAGTAAGCAGGGTGCTTTCAGGCAAGCAGGGCCCAGAAACCACAAAAATCCGTAGAGTCAGAGTATACAGGTCAAAAACTCATTAAGCTTGTCAAACAGAGTCATAGAAAGGAAGACAAAAGAAAAGAGAAAAAAAATTAAATATGTTATAAATTAACATTTAGAAAGATCAGTGGTTAAACACATGTAAATTCTGTAGAGGAAACAGGAAGAGGAGACTTTTAAAAGAGAAGGACAACGAATATTGAAAAAAAGTGTTAGAAAATAAACATTTACTTTTTAAAAAATTTTATTTTATTATAAGTTTCAAGTATACAGTACATTGGTTAGACATTTATATAGTTTATAAAATGATCCCCCTAATTGCTCTTTCCTCTGGCTCTCTACCTAGCCATTACATTACTAATAACAGCATTCCCTATATATTTCTAACTATTCAATGCTGAATAACTAGCTTTCTTTTTTTTCACCATGAAAATGCTGTTATAAAAAGCATTAAAACAAGACCAGCCAGAAAACACATATAGCCTGTGGCATGAGAACAATTTGATAGCTACAGACTTATGTCATCAGAATTCTATTTGCAAACATGCACCATGCTCTTAGTTTGGGTCAATTTCTGCACTTTGCTAGTATCCCACACAATAGGGAAGGAATCATACTGTGGGGGGAAATGTGTTATCCTTGGCTAGCATAATCCTGATATGCATAAGTATGTGTACCTGGGTCAAAAGGTTCTTAGAAGCTATGCAAATAAATGCAGAAATAAAGACAAGGAGTCCCTGGCAATCAGTAGGGACTTTTTCGTTTTATAAAGCCTAGTCTAAACACAGCTGAGCTCATGAGGATATGTCTCTTAAGATATGAGTTTCCATGGTCTCTTCCCTTTAACACCCTTCTTCCCTTCCTTTCTTATCTCCTTCAACAGTTTTTACTGAATGTCTACTCTCTTCTAGGTATTGTACTTGACAGTGTCTCTTTAGATTTCTGTATGTTCTTTCTTTTCCAGGTTGAGCAAATTATGTCTTTCAGGCTGAATATATCTGCCTGTCTCCAGTCTATGACCCCAGAAGTACGAGAGAACTAAAGGGGTTCCTGTGCCAGTCATCCCAAAAGACAAAGGCTTCCATGTAGAGCATCAAAACACACTCAAATAATTTTGTAAGAGAAAATAAATGACTCTCATGACGGATTCACTTGTAGAAAACAGACTTGGCTAAAACAAACTCAATTATATATAATCAGGGTACCTATCTAACTTTTTACTGTTCCATACTTCCCATATCTGATAATGCTATTGACGTCTGTTGTAGGAAATATAGTAGAAACAGCCAACTGGTGTGAGCAGCCTTGGCCGAGTCACATTGAATTACAGCATTTGTTACTCTGTTGACGCAACATGGCATTAAAGCCAAGTACACACCAATGTCAGTTGTGACATATTCCCACATTGGAAAAAAACTATACTTGCCATCAGTGTTGTGCAGAAGGCAATGGGAATTGCTACTGGTAATGGTTAATGTTCATTTCTTCCTGTTCCACTTTCTATAAACAAGGTAATGCCTATACAAGCTCATTACTGTAAACTGAGCACATTTAAATTGGCAGTAAAACCAGAGTATTTACTCTAGTGCACATATAAAGTGCCTCATCCAATGTTTTGGAAATGTTTCAAGTTTTGAAACCAAGCAGCTGGCAGCTTTACAAGCCAAACCTTACACTTAAATCACTCACTCTGGAAAGTTTTTTGGTGTCCTGTGTCAGGTAGTACCATTCAGCAGACATTCATTCCCGGACCCCTTGGATTCTTTTGCAATAAATTTGCATTCACGGGGCTCTTATAACTCTTCCAGCACCACAGACTCCAATGGCTGTTGATTAAATGTATATATCCCATGCATTTAATCTGACTTTCATTATGGCCACTTCGTAAAAACGCCACAAACTGGACAAGCGATGACACATAGCAAGAACCTGGAATCCCTGCAAAGCCTCAGATTAGGTTTTTTTCTCCTTCTTTATTAATAGTGACCATTTTGTGGCCTAGCTCTAAATCAGCAAAAGTATTTGACAGCAAATGTTCCTATCTATGGATTATATATAACCCGTCCTAAACACCAGATGAAAAAGGGATAACCCCGGGAAAGGAAGGGCTTGCTTCATGTAAATCATGTTACAAATTGGACAACACCCAGGGAGTTCATTGTTCAACCTCAACTGTGAAGGCCATTCCAATTTACTATTCCCCTAGAATCGATGTTAATTAAGGCAGACTGTGACCATAAATCAGCCTCGGAGTTTTACAATGTAATTCAGCATTAAGCATATATATTTATATTAAAAGTAACTGATTAACCACTAGAGTTTTTCCAGAAGTTGCTGAGGCCATTTCTTTATAATGAAGACACGTCACCTTTCATTTTTGTGAAGAGAAGAAATGAAAGAAATATAATCTTCTAAAAAGGTGTATTAAAGCTAGTAAGTGACTCACAACACTGATTAATGGGAGAAAGGAAAGAACTGAAAAGAGAGAGAGAAAAGAAGAAACGGAGAGGAGGCACTTGGCATCTCTGTCCTCCCTTGAAGTGATTAATTCTTCCTTTATTCACAATCGTTTTGTGCATACCTCCTACATGTCAGGAAGTATGTGAGGCTCTGAGGGATACAGAAATAAGTAAGGATCAGCGCCCATCCTTGAAATAGGTGTTCAGCACTGTAGTGGAAAAGACCAACACAGTAACAGCTCCAAAAATATGATGTGGTCACAACATTCAAAAGGATTTATTTAATGCCTACTATGAATATGCTCCAAAAAGAGTATATCTGTATAAAACACTAGACAGGTAATCCGTGTGCCTCAGAGTAATTCAACCACAGAACCAAATCTTCGTGACAGGAACAGGAGGTCATATGCTTGTGTTCTAGTTTTGGTTTCTCCCTAAATGTTCTGCAAGTCTCCCAGCTTCCCCAACCCTCAGTTTCTTTGTCTATGAGAGAGCCAGACTTGGTAACCAAAGGCAGGCTAAGCTAGGCACTTGTGATACAAATCTTCTGTCCAGACTCTTGACAAACACTGATACTTGATCACTGCACCTCCCAACACTGCACTTTAGAAAGCTGCTAGCAGTTCAATGGAAGATGTCATCTCTAATGACTTTTTAGTTGTAATACTCTGTGTATCTGAGGTACTGGCTATAGAACCCATGTGGCCACTAGTGGGCACTCAATAAGAAAGTTTATCAGAGGTTCTGTGACACTGGAGGTTTATCTCGCTTCTTCCTTCTCTAAAGTGCATGTTAATGTTTCAAAACCATTTGAATAATATATCTCCCTGCCCATAGCAGAATCCGACCTCCAGGTTCAAAAGTGACTGCCTCCTTTTCCAATTATGTCTAGTACGTGGATGTGTAACTAATGTACCATAAAGACACTATTTGAAAATGCTAAATTTAGTGGAAGAGTCCTACATCAGACATTTAAAAACCTATGCAAAGTAATCGCCAAGAACAACTGAAAACCTCCTACCTCCCCGCAAAAAACTGGTTTTAATTTCTTGTTGTGAAATGTGTAGTATGATAAGATCATGCTTTAACAGCCAAGTCTTACTAAAGCACTATTTTAAAATGCACTGATAAATGAATAGCTTTTTCTTGGTCTAAATATAGTGGAGGCCACTTGGGTTCGGAAGAAATAGATTCACAGAGCTGGAAGTAGCCTTAGATATAACCTATGCAAATGGTGTTACACAAATAAACTTGTCAAAAATCCAGTGACTCGCCCAAGGTCACATACCCTACCAGTGGCAGAATAGAGACTGGAACATCCATATTCTGACTCCCATTGCAGTGCTTTGTCTAAATTTAATTTTTGCTGATGTTTCTTTATAAAGAAGATTTGATGGTTGGCCAGATAATAAGAGCAAGTTTCACGGCATCTCTTTCACAATGTCTTCTAAAAATTATTCAGCACAAGGAATTTTGCTTGAGTCTCTTTTTTCTTCAGCACAATCAACACAGGTGACTGCAAAATAATTTTTCATTTCCTTTCTTGAAAGCAAAATGTGTTAGGGAAACAGTGGTGATTTACATTCCTAATGTGATTCTGCTCAGAGGTGACGTCCTAGGACATGTGCTGCAGTCTCCCCAGGTGCAGAAGCAGGAACTTCTGCCAGAAGACAGACAGCAGCCAGACTATTGTGATCCTAGGATAGGAAATTATTTTCCAACATGCATTAAACAACAGTTTTGTGCTCTTACAGTCACAGGGCTATATTTGAGGATCTAGGAAGGGGACTTCAAAACCAATCCCTATCCTAATGATTTCCCACAGGAGGGCTGGTTTTGGATGAGCAGAGGAAAAAGGGAATAGCCAACCTTGACTGATTTAGGAGCTGGTCAGAATTGCACTGCATCAAAGTGATTCTTTTTTCATATGTTCCTTTCTCTGTAGAATCTACGTATCCAAGGTTGAATAAGAAAAGGGCATCAAATGCCAAAGTCTTTATAAAATGCTCACAGATGTTTGGCTCACAGTACTTCTCTCAGCAAAGGGAATTAAAATAAAAATTCATAATGGCACTTTATTAGGACACTCCACACAGGCATTTGAAAAAAAAATTGTGAGTACAATTTCCTTCCATAAATATTTCATAGCATCTTAGATTCTGGGCACCTGGGCAGGAAATGTCATATATTTCTCCATCTCAGAAATTTTATTCCCTTCCTGGTGGAATGCTTTTAAGAACTTTAACAAGGACAACATTGCACTGCAACAAAGGCTTTCTGTCAAAGAGGTGTCCTTTCCCAAACATTAAAAAAAAAAAAAATAGACATCTCATAGTGTCCAAGAGAGGTGGTCTGAAATATGAATGGAGAATATAGTTGTGTCCTGGATTAAAACAGTAAAGACATAAGGGAGGGCCTTTTGAAAGCCAATTCGAGGTGACTGGGCTGGTTTATACAATTTTTTTTTCCCTAAAAGAGACCATCAGGATAACAAAGTAAAATTCTATTCTCCTCAAGACAAGTGTAGAGATTGAAGTTGCTTAATTTATTCAATCATGAAGGTTAAATGTTATGAAGATTGTGTCTATGCATGTAAAACAAAGTAGAGAAATAAAGAAATTCACTGAGGACTGTGGTGATGAATCTTGCATCATGAATTCCTTTATCTTCCTTATAGAATGGAGGTACTAGAGTTGAAAGATGGCATTTAAATACCAGTGTGTCTTTTCACCGCTTGTATAATTCTGAAGGATCTTAGATTCTCAAGCTCTTTGAGCTTTGTTTTCTTCTCAGGAAAAATACAAAAAATAAAAATAAAAAAGGCCTGTCTACCTTGGAGGGCTGTTGTATAGTTAAGTAGATAAAATATGAATGTGCCTAAGGCTTAGCTGGCTAAAATAAAAGCTTCTCTTCTTCCCAAGTTCCTTGAAGAAGGATCTCTTGGCTTCATTTCATTTCCCCTACATTCTAACACACAGTCAGTGTTCAAAAGATATAATCAATCATAGTACTGGGAAAAGAAGTGAAGATGTAATAAGGAATTCAGATTGGCTGTTAACAGGAATTCGATTTATCTAAAAGTTAATTTAAGTCGTTTTATAAATCTCAGCAGTTACTTAAATAAAGAGTCAAAACAGCGCAGCTTAGCTGTGTAAGCCAAGCCACATCACTTGGTCACTTTTGCAGCCAGAAGATAATCGAGGACAAATCAGGCTTACCACACTTTATGGCCCATAGCAAAGTGGCCGTGACTATGCAGAGAGGCTGCCATGAATTTTCTAATTGGGGAATCTAACCCCCTGAGGAATAATTCTCAAAGCAGCAGGCATTAATGGGAGTTAGGTGTAAATAATTTCCTATCTCTGATGAATCTTTGACATAAAGCTGCCATGTTTTATTTCAGTAATAAAATGTTTTGTTATTTTAATAGTGAATGCTTCAAATGATTTGTATTAAACCCTGCAGTAGATTGTGCCTTAGAGAGTTGAATTTTACTCACCTTGCAGCTAAACTGCTTTTGGTTCATCAAAGGAGAGTACCAGATAGCAAATCAATAACCAGACTGACCTATTTATAGGAAAAAGTTCAATTAGTTTTAATTAAGCAGTATGAAGAAGTAGTTTGAGAACTTGTCATATTAGTTATCTCCTTTTACTTGATTGCTCCGTTGTTTCTACTGATGTACTTTTAAGAGATTTCCAGACACCAAAGGGCAGTACTATTACTTAACTATATAAAATTAAATTTCTATTGCTATGAAAAATTGTATTGATGACTTCCTTATGCTGCTCTGCAAAGCAGCACATAATTGAATATCGTAAACAAAGAAAACAAAGGTATTTTTACCTTCAATGAAAAAAGTCCCCACCTTATTTTACTCTAATTAAGAGGTTACTTATATCAAGTAAAATAATGAAGCAAATGATCAGATCACTTATGAGTGGGAGTGGGGAGAACCTTCTTATTAAAATATCTAGATAGAGCAAAAGTGGTTCTGTTGACTTCCATTCTTCACTCTGCTTCACGCCAAAACATCTGGCTAAAAAGA
This sequence comes from Pteropus medius, assembly GCF_902729225.1. Taxonomy (NCBI): domain Eukaryota; kingdom Metazoa; phylum Chordata; class Mammalia; order Chiroptera; family Pteropodidae; genus Pteropus; species Pteropus medius. The sequence goes on along the minus strand of NW_024342473.1, from coordinate 18,536,294 downwards.
GAAAAAACACCCAAATGGCAATGTATAGGAAAACACTTAGATGATTGATTGCATTTTTCACTTGAAAGTCAATGTTTTGATATTATAGAGACATGGCCTTTGTGTAATAGGTGTCATCTTTTACTGGCAAAAAAAACATGGTTTTATAAAATTTGCTTTGACAAGGACTAAATTATTAATTCTAATTTTAAATGAAATAATGGTTTTAAATAATAGACCCAATGCTGTATGTCCTGAACTCCACTTATCCCAAGTCCTAGGCTAAAAGGCAGAAAAGAAGACTTCACTAGAAAAGACTGCAAACTAGACTTACAAAGTATGCAGATAACACAAGGTCAAAAGAAATGAGAAACTAGAGGCAACATTTTAAGACATCTGAAATGTATTAATCTAAAATGATTGCACCAGAGTATTTTAAAATAAATGTTGTATGTCCAACACATTAAACTAATGTGCAATGATTACACTAATTGTGTTGATGTTGTAAACAGAAATAAGTTAGGACGCTGACATAACACTTAGGTAGCAAAGATGCACCCAGCTTCTCACATATCCATCTAACCTCAAGGTGTTTCTGAAAGTGAAAGAACACTGATGAGAGTACAGAGACAAAAGGTCATTAGTCATGTTCCCCAAAGGACAGTTCAGTTTGGCCAGCCTTTTGGGGGACAAATGAACTGGGAGGTGAAGTAAGGTGGAGATTCCTAGAATGAAGCTGCTTGGAAGATGTAGATTAAAGGGCTCTGGGATAATTCCAGAGACCCGTGGTACAGATTAGGGCGGACCTAGTGTTCTGTTTGACTCAGGATTCCAAGACTTGTAGCAGACACAGACCAAAACTGTAATTTTCCAGTTTCCCTTAGTCATAACCATTTGAATAATATATCTTCCTGCCTATAGCAGAGTCTGACCTCCAGGTTCAAAAGTGACTGCCTCCTTTTCCCATTACATCTAGTACTTGGACATGTAACTAATGTACTAGAAAGATACAGTTCAAAAAAGCGAAATTTAAGTGGAAGAGTCCTACACATCAGACATTTAAACAACTATGCAAAGTAATCACCAAGGACAACTGAAAACCTCCTAGTCATGACTAGCACCTAGGTTAAATCTTTTGGGTCATCTTTAACCACGAAAATGGGCAAAGGTTCATTTCTGTCTCCTCAATGCTCTCATATGATTTCTCAATGGGTAGAACTGTTATGTGTGTAAAGATTACTAGATGGTGTGACTTAAGGGAGTCATTTAAACTTTCTGGGGCTCAATTTTCTCATCTGTAAAATAAGATAATAAAACTACCTTATCCAAAGGTCATGAGGATTAGATAAGGCATTGGATTACTGAAAAGCCTGGCATAGTCTACATTCAAACTTTTAAGTAATTCTGATTCTGAATGTAAACAACCAATTAAATGCAATTTATTAGTGCTCTCAAAAAGCTAGTCACTTCTTATTCTGCGTTTGTTTGTTTATTCGTTCATTTATTCTTCTCTAGTATCTAAGACCTGTCTGCCAAACCATCAAAGACACACAGGACAAAAGGATGGGGGGAGAAGGTAACCATGGTGAAGGCCATCTAATACATTAACTGGTATCCTGGAATTTCTCATTGCTACCCCTTTCTGAATGCCATGAAAATAGGCTAATGTAGCAGATTCAAACATACTAAGGTGGGGTGGACCTGAGGTGGTCTGAGCAGTGGTGTGGAAAATGCGCTTTGAGAAGAGGAAACTCAGGGAAAAGGCTTTAATGTCCTCTAGCCAGTCTTGAGAAAGCAGAGTGTAACATGATTTCTTCTTGTCTTCTGCTTGGAAACAAATGTTCTATTGCCTATCTTCCCTGGGTTTAATTAGTCTTCTGACTTTCTCAGAATTCAGCCTGTTCATTTGCAAATGGAGGACATCAGAAAGGCTAGTGAGTGTGGGTGTGGGTGTTGGGGTGGGGGTAGGCTGAAGTGTTTATTTTCAAAGCCACGGGGGTCCTCATTTGAAAAAGCACCCAGCTTATCTCAGTGTTTTTGTTTGTATGATTTTGAATTAAAAGGTTGGAGCAATTCATTTAGAAGATTAAGCTGTCTTTACAATGGGCCTAGTTGACCTATTTATTCACTAGTATTGCTAGGGTTAAAAAAAAGAGTCTTCCTAATACATTCTTCTTCATTATTCAAGTGCAACAATTTTAAAGAATTGCTTTGGTCTTTGATTTTATTACCAACTAATTTTACATTAAAATGATGTTTATTTGCTAGTCACAGATAAAAGTCACAAACTGTGTGTATAACGATTTAGGGTTGCCAGTTTTAGCAAATAAAAATTCAAGATGTCAGTTATATATGAATTTCATAAAAACAGTGAATTAAATTTCAGTGTAAGTATGTCCCAAATCACTGACAAATCATGAGGCATACTTATATTTTAAAAGCATTTGTTATTTACCTAAAATTCAAATTTAACTAAGATGCCGTATATTTTATCTGCAACCCTACCAGGTTTTCATGGATATAGTACATGTTCCAAGGATGCCAAATGAAAACTAAGAGAATTTCCATTTCATTATTATACTTAAACTTGCTCCCTGCAGAGTTGAAGTACTTCATCAGTCAAAATAATTCCCAGTTTATAAAGAGATAAAGTGATACCTCAGAAAATGAAGTGAATTTTGACTATAGCATGAGATCTAGTTCTAACTGCCAAAGCCGGTTTCATTTATGCTAATTACTTCCATTTATGGTAATCTCATAAAAAAGAAAAAGTAAAACACAAAAGGGACAACTGGTATCTTCAGTTGAATTAGAAGTTAAAGTGAAGAACTATTTAATTTAAATGCCAGTATCATCTTTCATTTACGTCACAAAGCAAATATCCTATGCAGAAGAGCTGAAACACCCTGGGGCATATTCTATGGTTGAAGATGCCTTTGAACCAATAAATAAGTCATTTCGCCACAGGAGACTAAACACTTGCTTGTGACAGCAAACAAAAAAAGCAAGCTGAATTTTGTGTAGCACGATCAGTTTCATATCTCTGTTGATATAAATAAATAGCTGAAGAGAGGGATTATTATTATTTTTTCCAATTGATTTAAAAATTTTTGCCCTTGACTCAAATTTTAGCAAATACTTTCAAACACAATTTGTACTTAAATGATAAATTCTTCTTCACTCTTGACCATTACAAATATGCAAAAAGGTCTATGTGTTGCCTTCCCCTAACCCAGGAACTGAAATGTAATATTTAGCAGTAATTCATTCCGAAAGCCCGAGCTCATAAAAGGTAATAATGAACTAATAAGCATAACTGTGCATAGCTTATAGAGTCAATTTCATTAAAGTCACACCTAATATTCAGAAAGTTTTCTTTTGTAGTCCTCAAAAGAACTTAATTTTTCTTTTTCTTTTTTTCTTTCTTTTTCTTCTTCTTCTTCTTTTTTTTTTTTTTAAATAGGCACCTTCCCAGGAAAGGAAAAAGAAGAAAAGGAGACATCAAATGAAAAGCTCAAATTAAGCTTCAAACATCTGATCAAGAAATCCGTAAATGTCATTCAAATAAAATATTAGAAAAATCTTGGACTTAGTTGTGAAATACAGCTCATTTTGCAGTTAAGTCTTGCTAAAAAAAAAAAAAAAAAAGCCACTGAAAGCTGCCACTTGACCTGGAATTCCTCTACAAGAAAAACTAGCCATAACTACATGTGAAACCTGTATGAGAAACTGCCGGAATGTCAACTTCATTTGCAGTGGCCCCATATGGCCTGATCACTCTCCCTGGCATGATAAATCACTGGCAGAATCCTTACCTTCCTACGTTTGATCTCTGCTCAGCAAGATGTGGTTTTGATGTGAAGAACTCCAGATCTCTTAGGTCAGAGACAAATAGCAGTGGCACTGACCTGCAAAGTGCTAAGTCTCTATTAGACTCAAGTGAAAAGCCGTAAGCTTCTGACAAGTTCCCTCTCCACAGAGTTTAACTGAATCACCACGGTTTTCGTGAGCTTAGGCTGACAGAAAAAGCCGCTGAAATGGTTTGGAAGGAAAGTGCCAACGAACCTCTTCTTTCTACCACTATTATCAAGCACTAAAATCAATTTGTCCCAAAATGTAAAGAAAGCATTATCTTGGGAGTCACTGCTCTAATTTACAGTCTTTAGCAAACAGATAAATTTTGATTTCCAGTGGATCTTTATGACATTGCTAATCACTCACTAACACAAGGAGAATCATTAACAGATTTCTATAGACTACTCTTTGGTAATTATAAGGGCACCCTTGGGATCCCTTGGTGTAACATTATCAAACACACACATCATTTAGCAGTAATAATGAAATAAAGATCTGAAATAACCCTTAAAAAAAGACACATCTGAAAGGTTTCTTGCAAAAAGACTTGGTGCATTCAGATGTCATTTGTCACTATAAAAATAACTGCAGAATCATTCCAAAAACTGTGAGATTAAAATTGCTATGGAATTTTAGTTGGCCGAAATGATGAAAAGTTCCAAGAAAGCAAAAAGTGTGCCATCATTTTAACAGCTGCATTATTTCAATAGCTGTCCCCGTTATACCACTCACACAATTAGAGACACTCATAAATAAGCCCCTCATTAGCTCTCTATGGAACTAAATTAAGGATTTTGGAAGGGTCCATTAAAAGCAAAATATTTGGTTTCATTTTTAGCTAAGTGTAGTTTATGTACCCATATTTGCACATACACATCTGTACTAAATGTTGAACAATAATCCCTCTCCTTAATTCAGAAAATTAAGAGTTCCAAAAATCTCTGTTTTGTGTACTTCTTTACTAAACCTTCTCTTTTTCTCTGTTGGAATTCCTGGTAATGATACCAGAATGTGGGCAAATCTCATTAGTCTCCCTGCTGTTTACAAGACAGGATTTATGCTCAATGTGCTGAACACAATGACACACATCACTAAATGGCTAGAACTACCACCCAGGCTCTATTCTGAGAAATTTTTCACTCAGTACAAATACCTATCAGCACGGAGAAGCATGGAAGAGCAATTATAGCCAACACATGCAGTCTTTTAAGAGTACACCAATAAATACCCATTTGTGAAGGTTAATTTAATGCAACCCAGGGTGTTATCTGGAATAGTATATGTCACCAATTCAATCCATTAAGTAATTACTAAAGTCTCAAGAGGGCTCACAGAAGTCAAATGTGGTTATTCCAGGTTCATTGCTTCTGGTCTCCCTAAGGACTATTTAGGCCAACAGCTGGAAGAGCTGACTACAAAGGTTCCCAGGCATATAACCATTTTATGAAAACAGGTAAATGAATCTAACCAAGGAATGAGTCATCAAGAGCCTGTCCGGAGAGAAATACTTAGGGAAGCAAAAGAGAAGCAGAAGTGCACAAAAATAGAAAAGGACATGAAAAAGATGAGAAGAAGGGTAAGTTTGACTGGGAAATAGAGGGGAAAGAAATGTGTTCTCTCTAAAAGTGAAGACAGAGAAATTTGGAGATTATAAGATCTGGCTTAAGAAGACAACCTGTCAGCAGTTTCTTTAAATAGGAATTTTGAGCCATTTACAATGAAACATTAATCGTGCATTACAACCACCACCACCCTCTGTCACTGAGACTCTACTAAAGTTTGGATATTGCATGAATTTCTGGGGACCACTCTCTATTTCTCTATTCTGCATCCCCACTGAGGTTACAGGTAATAGATCTGATAATAGTTGAGCCTTAGTGAGAAATGATTGCTCATAAAAGACAAGATGGAAGATATCCATCGAACTCACTGGCAGTGTCTTCCCACACAGGTTATAGTCAAGTTACACAAATGACGGCCTAAGGGGGAGAGGAAGCATTACAAAGAATGTTAAATATATTCGTTTTCAACAGTCTCATACATCCCTGCTCCCAAGTGAACATAAATAACCACAACATAGAAAAGCACTTTTTGAATAAAAAACAAAAAACAAAAAACAAATAAGTGTTATTAAGGGCCGTGTGTGACTATCCAATCAGTGAGAACCTAAAAAACGTTCTTCACTATAGCCTAAAGAATCACACCTACTCATGTGATTCATACCTAAAGCATCAGTTATATAAACAATTTTTTTTGGGGGGGGGTGTTGAATGGACACTCTCATCTTTACCTCAGGTTGAAATTGTTGCTAATGGTAGCTATGACAATATCAGCTAAAACTAAGTTTGTGATTTGTAGCTGGAGAATTGGGTTTGGGATTATCCCGCAAAACACTCAGCAGAGCTTTAGGCTAAAAGTTGATGTTTTCTTGCCTTTGTTGTGCTTCTTGTGCTTGCTGTTGTTATAAGAAGGAAAGGAAGAGGATAATTTGAGTCCTGGAATTGTCACCTACTAGCTATGGAGCTTGGAAAAATTATTTAACTTGAATATGTTTGATTTTCTCACTTATAAAATGGGAATATTAACATAGTATCCACATTACTGGGCTGCCACAATTATCAAACATAATCATATGTGAAAAGCACTATGGAAATTGTAGTATTAATAATAAAAGCTGTAGCTATTAATAACTATTAATGATAAAATATAACAAATATTCATTTAATAGACATTTCCCAAGCATTTACACTACAAACACTGAGCTAGATACTTCAGAAATATCAAAATGAATAGGAGTTTATTATGTAGTACAGTTTAGGAATAGGGAGTTACACAGAACATACATAATGCAAGGCAAAAATTGTAGCATTTAGGAGTAGTGCAAACAAGTAATATCAGCATCCAAAGAATAGAGGTTTATCCTCCCAAAATAAGTGTGGGGCCAACTCTGTTAGGTATTACATAAGTACTATACACAGAAAGGCTAGATTTAGTTTTAAGGTTGGAGAATTTCATTCTGCTGCAGTAGCTTCTTCAGAATTAGATGCGCACATGCACGGATCAAATAACTTACGAAATACAAGCACAAAGGTGAATATACAACACTAGCTTTGAGTTTAAAACACAATGAGTTAAAGCATTAACAAAATACAAAACAATGTTATTTTCAAGCCTGGTGCTAGTGAATAATTTAAATTCTCTAAACTAACAAGCTGAAGCACAGCATTGACTTAGTTATTCAAAAAAAAAGGCCTTTCTATTAGAAATTCTTTTTCAGCAATCTCAGGCTTAGTGAGGCTCCTCCTGGCCTCTCGCTGCTCCAGGCTGCTGACTCCCAGACACTGCCATGGCAGAGCTAGGCCTAAATGAGCACCATCAAAATGAACTTATTAATTATATGTGTTTGCTTGTTCAAAAAGAGGGTTGAGATCCAAAACTGCAGATTCCTGCTTCCAAGATCTTAGGGACAGCAGGCTTGTGTAGGAGACCTTCACCATAGATGAAGTCTCTGAAGTCTTGAAAGGTGGTAGGCTGTGGTCCACAGCAAGATGGAGTCTGAGCTCATCAACAAGACCTACACCAACATGTTACTTCTATGGCACCTTTCCTCACAAGCTGAGAAGTGGTACCTCAAGCTAAACAGATTCTCTTAACTTGAAAACAAAGAATTATTAGAACAAGTTGCAGAATTTGAAAAAGCATAATGAACATCTTCAAATAAAAAGCTCATCATAGATATAAAGCTGAAACTTGCATCACTTAATGAAGGTGGAACAGAACCTAAATAAAAAGAAATTTTAAAAGTTCAAGAAGAGAATGAAAAATTGAAGGCTGATGACCACTGAAACACAGACTACAAATGCACTGGATGAGAAGTCAAACCAGAAAAAGCACTGCAAGATTTAAAGCTTGATCCAAAAATTCCAAAGGATTTTATAAAGGCCCAAGACTTGAGTGACCTGGAAAACAGTTGCCACTTTAAAGAATGAGTTTCAGAAGACACTTAACAAACAAGACAGAAAACCAGAAGTCCCTGTTGGAGAGTCTAGTGACAGGCAAGCAATACCTAATCAGGGTTCAGGAGCAGCTGAGCATGGCTGAAAAGGAATTAGAGAAGAAATTCCAACACACATAAGCTTACTGAAACATGAAAGAGATTCTTACAAAGAAGAATGACCAAATCAAAGACCTGAGAAAAAGATGGGCAAAATACAAACCCTAAGATTAGAAACTGAAGATTTCATCCAGAAGCTGCCATAACATGAAAGTATAAGCCGTTTCTCACCTCAGGCCTGTTTTGAAGCAGTTTAGTACATTCCCTCTCTTTATTTTTCTAATATTTAGACTTGGCTTCTAATATTTAGAACTGAGTACCTATTTTCAGTTGCCTAATTGAGAATCGAGAAAATCTACTGGTTCTGGTCGGTGGTCCCAAATTCCTCTGTGAGTGCTCCAGCGCCTTAGTTCAAATGCATTGAGAATTCCTTACAGTAAAGAAGAGATTTTTAGAGTGGGAATAAGTGCTTTATCTTTATACTAATGCTAGTACAAAGAGTATGCCTTTTTAATAACTGTTATAGCTAGCAATATCTATATTTGTTCTTTTTCACATTATATTCACTGTCACCTTTCCAGTTTTTCTCCACTTCTATAAACAAACAGCACACAGTGAAGAATTCATCTATTTACCAGGTAATGGCCCTTCAAAAATGAGTGGTGTGTGTGTGTGTGTGTGTGTGCGTGCATGTGTGTGTGTGTGAGTGAGTGAGAACACAATGGGAGGTAACATTTGAGTACTTACTCTATTCTAGGTAATATAAGAAAGGTAGGGAAAATAGTCTTGACATGAAAAAGTTATAATGATCATGTTATCCTAGAGTTTTGTACAATGACTCCTTATTAAAGGTAGGTTTATGGAATCCACTACTGTTCTTAGGTTAGGGAAACCAACGTGTATTAAAATCATCCACCAAAGTAAGACTAGTTTCTGACATTTTCCCATTATGAAGAAGACTAGGCTTAGAGAAAAACCCACACATTCTGAACCTCCTAATCTTATTCCAAAGCTACATAGAATATAATTTTGAAAAATTCTTTACAATTAAAATTGTCTGACTTTCCTATATGTTACATCACTGTTCTTAAGACTTACCTGTGTCCTTACACATAAATAAATAGCAATTACAGATGAATTAAGGCACAAATGCAAAAAGTAAAAATTTTAATAATAAACTTTGAGAAGACTATATAGAATCTTTAAATTTTTAGAATAAGAATCGATTTCTTAAACAAGACACCAAAAGCACTAAATATCAAGGAAAAAAAAAACAGAAAAATTTCTCCATTTGCATTTAAAACTACATGACAATTACACCACAAAAGAAGGAGGAAGAAGAAGCACAAGGGGGAAGAAAATGTTCACAAAGCATGCAACTGTTAGAGGATTATAATTCCAAATATATAAAAATTGCTGCAAATCAGGAAAAAACATATCCATATACAAACAGAAGTGAGTAAATGATATACTAGCCAATTCGCAAAGGAGGAAAGCCAAATGGCCAATGAATATATGAAAAGATGTTCAACTTATGAAAGGCAAATTAAAACAGCAATAAGATAACATTTCACACTCATAAGGTTGGCAAAATGTCATAAATATAAGAACCCTAAGGACAGGTGAGGATGTAGAGTAAGGGAGACTCTGATACACTGCTAGTGGAGGTGGAAACTGGTATAGTCATAGTGGACAGAAATTTGGCAATCCGCAATTAAGCTGTAGATGCATATACCTCATGAGCCAGCAATATCACTTCTAAGTTTATATCCTAGAAGGTCTCCCATCCAGGTGTATAAGGAGATATGTTGAGGAATGTTTAATGCAGAATTATTGCAATAGCAAAATGTTAGGAGTATCTTAATGGGAATAGGAGAAGAATTCAAGGTTTTGATAAATCCAAAGAACAGAATACTGTGCAACGATGACAATGAATGAATTGCAGGTACGTGCAACAATATGGATGAACCTTGCATACATTATGTTAAGCAAACAAAGCCAATTGCAGAAGGATATAAACAGCATGCTATTTACATAAAAAGATTTAGCATGAAAAACAATAGCCTATACTCTTCGCAAATACATATACACACACCTATGGGAAAGATAAACGCCTCTGAGGAAGGAAGAGGGAGGAAGACAGGGAAATAGGAGAAGTTCATAGGGGGAACTTCAATGTACTTCTTTTAAAAAATTAGAAACAAATATTGCAAAATGTTAAGAACCAACAAATCTGTGTGTACGTACACACATTTCTTATATTATTGTCCATAGTCTCTTGTATGATTGAAACACTACATTTCCTGTCAAGTATGTCTAACAACACAGTATGCCGTTGATCTGCTGAGCCGCAAACATCTCTTTACCTTCTGAATCCTCATGGTGCTGTAAATGCACTCATCTAAAGCGTTTAGAATCTTCTATCATGCACCATAGTTAGATGTGTGCATGTCTCCACCCTACACCCAAGTGGGAATCCTCTCTGGCCTCTTCAGGACAGAACCCACATCTATGTATCTTTGTGCCAGACATCAACTAACAATGCTTTGTTTAAAAGAGGCCCTAATAAATGTCAAATTAATAAACAAATGAATAAATTCAGGGAAGCAAAAGGTTAGCTCTGGCTGCAGTTAAAAATAAAAATGACCCCAAGATAATACAATTAGATAACCTTCCCTGTGAAAATTAAGTTATATTGGTACATTGGGTATCAGACTCTAAAATATAAATGAGGCAGAATTCACTTGTTTCAGGCTTGCTAGGGAATTGAACCAGTCTCATACTGATACCTGATCTCCTCCCAAAAAAAAGGATTCGGTGAGGAAGTCCAATTTTCACACCTAGGGAAATAAGACTTTAAGTTATCCTCTGGAGATCTGTGTAGACATTTCATAATTCTGTCTTTCTAGGCAAGATCTTAATTCCTGTCTTCCTTCTCACCCTAAACCCTCCATCATTACATACCCCTCAGCTCATAGAGCTGGTGTGTGTGTTGGTGCTGGGGATTAGGAGAGTAGGGAAATAGTATATTTTTGCCTGTTAGTGGGTTTACTAAATCCACCGTATTTTGCCAGATCCACTTACATGGAGGCAGGTTCCATCCTACCTGTGGAAAGAGCCACACAACTCATACCATTTTCTGATTCAGTTTAATCTTTAAGAAACCCCTAGAAATCACCTAGGGCAAAAAATCCTAAGAGTCATTGGATTCGAAATCAGGAAATTTAGGCCAGATGAATGAAATTATGTATGAGAAAAATATACAAAAATATAACCTTTCAATTATTTTGAAATTTTTACGTATATTTTATATTCAAGATTGGAAAGCGTTTTGATAGCCATGATATCTAAATTCTTCTAAATAAGAGACGGTGTTTTCAGTTTCAACTGGACAATGGTTTTCTTTCCACAGATCTAGGCATAGAGATAACTGCTACTTTGACTCTCCAACAGTCAAACTGTGACGAGGAAAGGAAATAGAGCAAATAACGACTTCTGAAGGTAACAGAATTGAACTGGAGGAAAAGGAAAGCTTGCTTCTATAATAAAAATTAGAACGTTCACTCACAACATTCTAATTTTTAACCACATTCTACAGAGGTCAATAAACACCTGTGTTTAGCCACAGGGAAGTTTTGTTGAGAGCTCAGAAAAAGTCTAGATGGTGTAAGCACCCAATTATTATTACAAATGGAATTCTCGAAGGCTGGAAGTATTTTCAAATCATGTGACATAACAGACTTGCTGTAAATAAACTCATTAAAAGTTAAGATTATGAAAGGAAACAATTTGAACATAACTCCATCTTAGGGGCCAAAAAACAAGTAACAGAGAAATGCCAGAAATAAGAAATTTCCAATTTGGATTATCTCATATGTCGGAAAGGTAAAATGGAACAGAGCTCAAAGTTATGTCTGAAAAGGCAATTAAAAATGAACCAAGGTGACATTATGGCAATCACTTCTATATGCGTAAAACTTGATGTACGAAGAGAAATGACTGGCTTTGAAATGACCTGTCATGGCCAATTAAGAAATTAAAAGAGTGTTAGAAGGGCTTTCAAAATAAGTCACCTTGTGGTGCTTTTACTTTCTGAAATGTGAAGTGCCCCAAACCTGGACAGTTAAGACAAGTGAAAGTCTCTTCAATTTTAAATTATATAACCTAAAATACCCACCAATTTCCAAACTGTATCTACCTTCTGGGTATGTCCTCATATGTTGCCACACTTCCCAGATTCATGCACCAATGACTTGGCAACATCTTTGCCTAAACCACTTAAAGTAGCAGAAATGGCTCTTTGTAATCTCACATTTGGGCCCAGTCAATTGGGTATGCTGAGGCATATTAATGCTGAATTTTGGCACAAGTGTCAGATATCTAATTTGATTATTAGAATACAGTCATGTACCACTTAACGGCAGGGATATGCTCTGAGAAATGCATTGTTAGGCAATTCGACCTTGCATGAACATCATAGAGTACACTTACACAAACCGATGGTATAGCCTTCTACTATAACTGTGTTACACTTTCTAACATGTGTTTTTCAATTTTAGTTGACATACAAATATCATACTAGTTTCAGGTTTACAACATAGCGATTAGACATTTATACACCTCACAAAGTGATCACCCCGAAAAGTCTAGCACCCATCTGGCAGCATACAGAGTTCTTACAATATTATTGACTATATTCTCTATGCTATACTTTATTTTTATACCACTGGCAGCATGGTAGGTTTGTTTACACCAGAATCACAACAAACATATGAATTAACTGTAGTTTAAGTCTTGGCTGTTGGCTTTTCTTTTTGTAATGCAAGTGACTGATTTAAGCTTCAATTGCTCAGTCTCCACGTCAAAGAGGCATCCGCTTCTAGGAAGCCTACCTGGAATGCATAGTGCCAGCCGCATGACTGGATAAAGAGCCAGGCTGCTCCTTGCACTGAGGCTGCTTTGGTTTAGAGATCTTGGCTGATTTAGATAACTGACCATTTGGGCTACTTTTTTCTTATCTTCCCATGCTTTAAATTCCCGCTTTTATGTTTGAAATTCACCAATAAAGAGTGAGCCCGGGAAACCCCAGCACATGCGTTCTCTACTCTGACCTTGCTGTGCCTTGGGGTGCACCTGGTAGATCCAGGGTCTGTAAGTAACAAGCTCTTTTTCCTTCAAAGTTACCGAATGCTTACCACTGAAGGGCGACTTGCAATCATAATAAGACGGCAAGGGTAGGTCCAGTGGTAACATTGGTTTAGAAAGGGGGATGTCCATGGGAAGTTCGCGGGCCAGATGAGTGTCCCCAGGCATTTCTAGCCCATAGCGTGACTACCGATAGGATGAGATGGCACAAAACAGTAATGCCTGCTACATTATGATAGCTACATCACTAGGAGATAGGAATTTTTCAACTCCATTACAATCTTATGGGACCACAGTCATATAGGCAGTGCCTGATTGACTAAACTGTTGTTATGAGGCACATAACTGTACTGCCTGGGAAAATGTTTAATTGGTGACTTTTTAAGAAAGCTAAGAACTTAGAAGACCTCCAAAGGATCCCATTTGATGAAAATCCAGTGTAAATGTAAAAGGTACCCATAATAGTAAACTATTCTAATTAAAATGGTAAACAATGGCCCGTTTCGTAAAACTTTATTAACCACACGATTCTGATCTCTCTTAAAATGGGCCTCCCTTAATTTGGAATTACAAATGTAATCATCACTTTACAAAAATGAAATGGACTTAAGCCCTAGGCTGGTTATCATTATATGCCATTTACTTTCACAAACTCGTTTCTTTAGTCCTGACAACAATCTTGTAAGGTTGATACTATTACCTCAATTTTGACAGATGCAGAAATTGATACCCAGTGAAGAAACCTCCTAAGAGGAGACACCATCTATACCTTGTTTACGATCACCTCTCTAGAACCTGGCACCATACCCCATACTGTGTTGTGAATAAATGTTAACTTTTCACACAGCAAGATTTGATCAAAGGCCTGTTTTAACTCAGAGCCTTCTTTTTTCTAAGTCAAGGGCTTGTATGCTTTTTCTAAGATACAGGCCATACAGTCTCTGTGCAATTACTTGACTTGGCCACTGTAGTCCAAAAGCAGCCACAAAGAATATGTAACTGAATGGATATTGCTGTGTTCCAATAAAACTTTATTTGCAAAATCAGGCTGACAGTCTGAGTTTGCTGACCCTTGCAAGCTGTCACTAAGATGACTAAAAAGACAAAAATATACATCAGTATTTGTATTTCATTATCCAACTGAGAAACTGACTTGAAAGAGATGTGTATGTTGATATTTGAGATGTTTTTGGTTTGGTCATGGTTTGATCATCGTGCTTGTCTAATGTAACAGAGAACTAACTGCATGTCTGGCTTCACTAAAGTCTGGCTACAAGGAAGTCAGACCTCACAGAACAGACTTCTCAGAGAATCTTCCACTTTCAGTTAAAAGAAAAAAAAAAACAATCATTCCTCACTTTATAGAAATAAGGAACAGAAGAGCCTCAGCAAATGATGATTCCATTTGGTAACATATGCCCCTAAGGTAGAAGGTGTCAGGGCAGGACCCCAGGAAGATTCTCTAATTCAAGTCTTAGAATAAAATTGTTTAGCTTCCCTGGCTTAAATGGAAATATAAACATCAAAAGCTGTACAATTATGAAGAAGTTTTTTTTTTTTTGAAAATCCGAGGTTGCCTATAAATATGAAGTTTGATTAACAATTTCTGATTAAGCAGATAATCTGAATAGAAGCTTGGAAACAACTAGACCCACACCATCTTTTAAGATTGATCCCCGGAATAGGCAAGAATATTGCTGCAGACCTAAACAAACAAACAAACAAACAAACAAACAAAAAACCCTCATTGAAACAACAAAAATAGCAATTTAAAGTCAAGGAATCAAACGCCACAGAAGGTGGCTCTTTCGTCAGAGTTGCAATAGAAGCAACACGAAAAAATAAAGATTTAATCTCTCTCTCTCTCTCTCTCTCTTCTCACACACACACACACACACACACACACACACACACACACACACACACACACAGCATTTGACTGTTAGGAAAAGCAAAGCATACGATGAGGAAAGCTCTAGAAATTTTTTAAAAATCAAGGCCAAGATCTTCCTTATCAATTATTCCAATTTCTTCCCACTCTTTCTCCTTCAAAATGTTTTGCAAGGATCAAATAAGATATATGAAAGTGCTAGGTAAACCGTTAGGCCCTGTAAACAATGTAGGTAGCACTGTAAGTATTGTTATCATTATTGTTATTTTTACGTTGATCAAACTGAACTACCGCCATTGATCACCTGACAACCAATTTCTGGCACTCAATCTTTCTAATAAGATCTTAAGCTCCTAGAAGGCGGATGCTTCCACAGCCCAAATAGCATAATGGAAAGCACAGTTGTTAGGAACATGGCCACTCAAAAATCCTTTGAAATGAATTAAAATTGACCCCAGAAAACAGATGTTCAATAAAAGGTTGTTTAATGAATAAATAAAAGAATAAATCGTAGTTACCCAGAGCACATTAGCTCTGATTATCAATTGATTGCCTTTTATTTTTTCTCTTCAAGTTTAGTAGGTCAATATCCCATAAATGTCTCCTTCTTCCCTCTGTTCTAGCTCCCCACAGAATCAGATGCTGGAGAAAAATATAAACACTTTATGTTACTGTTAGTTATGGGCATAAACTCTCACTGAAAAAGTGATCAACAGAGAAAGAGCACAATGTGTGTGTAGTGGGGATGTGGGGGGACAGAGGGACTAGTAGAGCCAGAATTGATGATAGAGACAATAGAGAAGGTAGGGGTGGGATAAAGCCGGACAGTCTCCAAAGACCTGAGAATGTGGAAGAAATCTCCCCTGTAGTTACGGGCAGTCAGTAAACTACTAGCCTTGATTTTACAATGTGTGTACTCCTATAATATAATCAGCTATACAAAAATTCTAAAAACCAGACTGGTAAAACAGAAACAACTCAGAAAATCTTTAGTTCATAAAAGCATAGCTAAAAGCAATCAGACTCCTATGCTAGCTGTTAAGCATTCTCAGGATACAAGCTAGAGAGTATACATTCTCTGTGTCCCAAAAGTAGTCCCCTCACTACTTCATATTGGTGAAGTTATTACTGTTTCTTGACTAATGCAGTCTTTTTTGTTTGTTTAACATATTCTTTAATAAGGATTCATTTTTAAAACTTGGGGGTCTACCTTGCTGTATTAGGGAAATAAAGACAGATATATTCCAAAGACAGTATTGTCATTGATCTTAGTCTAAAATGAGTACTGGACCTTCAGAGAGGTAGGCTTATCTGAAACACTAAACGTAATTGCCTGAAAGTCAATATGAACAAAACCATGATTTTAGCCACTTCAACATCCTTGGGGATTGAACTTTAATTTTGGAGCATTTTCACTGGATCTCTGACAGAAAAGGCAATAACTTTTATTTCTAATGATCTCCCCCATTCCCCTTTTATTGAAAAAAATGTAAAATACCTTTAGGAGAAGAAAACAAATGGTGAAAAATTACAGAAAATTACAACATCACAGGGCAAAGTTTGCTAAGTGTATGCTACTTGACATTTTCATAATCGGACCATTTAAACATTAGTAGTAACTTTATTTACGTTGGTCCTAAAATCAGATTTAAAAATCCTATCGCAATAGCCTTCACCACGTATTCGTTTAACAAGACAAAAATGATTAAGGATCTATCTGTTTGTCTTGTACCATTTTCTGACACAAATACTGTTGTTTCCTATGTGTTATTTAACAAGCCCTCCTGCATTATAATTGTTCAGCCATTACCCTTTTAGAAATTCCTAGTGAATGTAGTATCACTGTCCTAAAGAATTATCCATTCTACCTTGTTCATTCTTCTGCTTAAAATTGTTAATATAATTTCCCTCACTTCTGATCATAAGTGAGTTTTTAAAAACTCTTCATCGATCTTAATTTTCTTTTAAGTAAAATAGCATATTAGTCGTTACCCTCGGCTACTAAAAGAGCAGCTTCTACTCTTTGTGTTAAAAAAGCTGCTTGCCCACAATGTTTGTCTCAGAGAATTTTCAAGTTTCACTAAAGAGCTGAGGAAGAAAGCTGCTAGCAATGTTCAAAGATACCTGATTTTACAAGGTTTTGTGAAAAGAGGTTGCTTGTAGATTAGTATTAGTGTTTATGAGGGTTGTTTGTCAAGCCAAAAATAAGGTGCCTCCTCCCCACAAATTAAAGAATCAAGTTACAATCCATTATTTCATTTCTGATTGTTTTTCTTTGTAATAAGTGGGAAAGTGGATACTGGATAAAAGTCTCCCCTGAACGTAAAGACCCCACATTAAAGGCTTCAATTAGCTATAAATCAGTTGTCTTTCCTACTGGGGTAGAAGAAGAGAAAAAAAGAGAGTGGGGTAGTTAGACAAAAAGAGAACTGGAAGAGCCTCCAAATTAAATTCCTAGATGCCTGCTGCATACCTAAAACTCCGTCCAGGGCAGTGAGGAAAATCCCATTAAAAGTAAGGCTAAAATCAAACCTTTCCCAATCTGAGGGTTAGGTCCTCTCTCACATGTAGATCTTGTACCTTAAGACCTTTAAAGAGTCTAAAGAGGTTAGGAACTCTCATAAAACAAAACTTTTATGCTACAGCCTTTCCCCGCTTGTTCCTAAACGTGAAGATATTCCACACATTGGCATTATTGTTACACAAACAATGCCTAAACAGCTGTAACTATTAACTACCTCTCATTAAGATGGCTTTCAAAAATTTGGCACACTATCTAAAAAAGCTAACAGGTACATGAAATCCATCTAAAGCTGCACTCAAAACGCTTATCACCTTGTTTGTATCGTAAAACTCAACGCAAGTAAAATTTCAGTATTCTCATGTTGTTTTTCTGCATTTCTTTCAACCATTAAGCCAAAACCAAACAATTCACTTCTCGACAAAATTAAGTTTATCTTGTAATAAGCATGATGGAAAACAACTTTTACCATATTATCTGTGCTCAGTGTGTGTTTAAGCCTAATCGGGAGAAGTTTAGGGTAGAAATCCACTGAAAGAGATAGAAATTCAAAAAAGAAAAATGTAAAATGAACTGAGAAACATGACTTTAAATCTCACCTCTCCCTCTGCCCAAATGCAGTAACATTATAACCCCTCATGTGCGTATTTAATAAATTTTTCTATGTCGAATTTATGGAAAGAAAGCAAATTCAATTTATATTAGGTAGCGAACGCATATTCTTTCAAATGTGGTACAACAACAACAACAAAATTCCTGCCTGGCAAACCCAAGATGTCAGAATTCGTTATAAAGAATAATTTTTTCAGTTCAAAAGCGAACCCGTTAATCTGCACAAATTAAGATTTTCCAAGTTTTCCAAGAAAATTGCCACTGCCTACAAAATTCAAATGCAATGCTGACATTGGATCTACTGGTATCCAGCAGCCAGTTTCCATGAAATCCGTAACGACAGCCCAGAGCGCGGCACGTCTTGACAATTCCTACGGGAAAGCCGCTCCGCTCCGTCCGGGCTTCCGAGGACCCGAGCGGGACCTGCGGCTGAGCGGCCCCTGAAGGCGGAGGGCTGAGAAGAGGAGATGGCCAGGCTGCGTGGCCAACCAGGCGGGACACCCTTCCTCCCCATTCGAGGAGCCGAAGCGGTGCCGACGCCTTCCCCGCAGCGGCCGGGACCCCGGGAATGGGATCTGAAGGCAGCGACAGATGCGGTTTGGGGAAGGAGCAGTTGACGGCGACCTCTTTGCGCCGCGCTTCAGGTTGCAGTGAGTCCCCGAGGTATCCCAAGTCCCCGGCAAGACTTCAGAAGCCCCGACCCCGAGGACAGGGCGTCCCCTCTGCGGCGCGGGGATGACAAGCTGGCCCCTGCAACCCCGGCCCCGATCCCGTCACGCCGTCCTCGCCCCCTAACAGAGCAAGGAAAGGAGGTGAGGAAGGTTCTAGAAAGTCTCTGTGGCCGGCCAGTCCTCGCCGGCCGCTTACCTTGGTGTACTTGATCTCGAGGTTGGGCGTGGGCAACGGCAAGAGGTGCAGGGAAGCCATGAGGGCGGCGGGGTCGGCCTTCACCTCGCCTGGCATCTCGATCTTGCTGGAAGTCATGGTGGCGGGCCCGGGTGTCGCTGGCCCGCGGCGTGGGCTGTGCGGGCTGTGTGCGCGGTCCGCGGCCCGGGGGCGCGCTCGCCTGTATATAGGCAGGTGTCAAGCTGGGGCTCTTCTTATTGGACGTAAGGGCCGAGGCGCGGGGGCTGGTCCATCCTACCTAGGGCGCCCCGGCGCAGCCCGGATTTACATAAACCCGCCGCCCGCGCCACACTCCCAGGCGCTCGGAGCCCACGGTCAAGTGCGTCCGGCGCCCCCTCTGCCCGGTGGCGGGAACCGGCCCACGCCCACGCCGCTGTCCTCGACGGCTGGAGCACGAATCTGCGCCCCGGCCGCGCGGGGCTCGGCGGCCGGACCGGCTGCACTCAGGCCGGGTCAGCGGCGGCGGGAGGCGCACTTTGGCAGATAACGGGCGTTGGTCGGGGCCCCGGAAGCCTAGCGGGAAGGGACTGGGACCCCGAGCGGCCGGGCGCTGACGCAGCCCCGAGAGCGGGAAAAGCCCGGGGCCCGGAGAGCGACTCCCGGGGCGAAGAGGTGGCCCCCCTGAGGACAGGGCAGCGACGCTGCAGCGGACGCGGAAATCCCCTCCTACCCGCGTCCCAGGGCCCTCCGGACTCTGGCTCCCCTTTACTCCCGGAGGCCCGGGAGTCGTAGGACATGGACAGGGGCGCCCTCCGCTATTCTTTCAGGAGCAGGAACGTAGGGCTCTCCGCAGCGACCCCCGCACACACCCACGCCCCTCAACGCAGTCAGAGGTTCGCCGTGGCCGCAGGGTCGGGGACGGGTAGTGATGAGTGCGAGTCCTTCGCCCCACACTCAAAACGAGTGCCCCGCGAGCCGGTCGACGCCGCGCGGCCCTCGGCAGGCTTCTCCCACCCAGCTGCTGCCCTCTGCCGGCCGGGACCGCCCAGGGCGGTCTGGGCTGCGCCCGGGGTAAGCAGGTCTTGGTCCTCATTGCTCTTCGGAGGTGGAGGTTTTATTTGCCCCCCTGGTCTCGGATCCCTTCTTCCAGCCTTTACTCCCAAACACACGAAGGTACTTGTTTTGCTTTTCTGTTCTTTACGCTAACAGCTACCATCCCACCAGACATTGGGCTCCTCACTTAACTGCCCCTTTGGGGTTGGGCTTTCGTATCTACACCCCCTAATTTAAGTGTTTCCATAGCTCTACTGGCCTTCTTTTAGTTTGTAAGCGTACGTCAAGAACTCAGGGACCCCATAACAGAATAAGCTTTGGGCTCAGTGGGCTAAATCTAGGGTCCAAATAAAAAGACATTTGTAGATCACTTCTCCTCCTCACTCCCAATGTAGGCCTGACAGAGTCCTACTGATTCTTGCCTGAAGTGCCATTTTCAGAGACCTTAGAACCCTATTTCTTCGGATGTGAAGTGACAGCCAGAAGGGATCTTGCCCTAGATACATACTTTCAGTAAATAAAATTGCCTAATGCTTAGTGCTTGATGTTAAACAACAATAGAAAAAGATAAAAATATTTCATTTTAGTATTAGGTATATAGAAATAACTTCCGGCATTTCAGACTCTGAAGTATCTACCCAAAGTTACCTGAGCAAATTATTTTCATGGAGAAATTTAGGGGCCTTAGCTTAGATGGTTTCAATTCACGAGAGATCTCTATAGCCCAAAATTGTGCCTTAGTAACAGTGTATGTTCATGAGATAGACTTTTATTAAAGCCTTAGAGGGTTAGAGATAAAACTGTGGAATAAAAAGGTAAGGTCTTGGAATTAGTTGGGGAGAGAGGGAGAAGGTAGCAACAAGGAAAACCAATGATGCTGGTAGAACAATTCTGCAAACATGTTTTGAGCACCTTCCAATGCATGGCAATGTGCTAGAGGCTGGGTTACAAACAAGAGGGACAGCCCTTGCCTTCAGTGAGCTTGACACCCTTCCCCCCGAAGAAGTAGTTCATTGACTATGAGAGACTATGGAGAAAAGTTACAAGAGAGCATTAGCGACATGACCTGGTGGTACTACACCAAAGAAGAGGCCACCTCTCTGGGAATGCTAACCTTTGAGTTGAGCCTTAAAGGAGAGATGTGGCTTCAATAAGGGAGGAGGGAGAGTGTAGGCAGAAGACTCCACAAGAGCAAAGGCTTAGAGATATGAGAATATCTTTTAGGGCAGGGGTCCCCAACCCTAAGACCGCAGACCGGTACCGGTCTGTGGCCTGCTAGGAACCGGGCCACACAGTAGGAGGTAAGCGGTGGGCGAGTGACCAAAGCTTCATCTGTATTTGCAGCCACTCCTCAGTGCTAACATCACCGCCTCAGCTCCACCTCAGATCAGCAGGCATTAGATTCTCATAGGCATACTGGTCCCTGGTGCCAAAAAGGTTGGGCACCACTATTTTAGGGGACATTAATGTGGCTGGAGGAGCAGCAGTAAGGTGGGCAAGGCAGTTAACTCAAGGTTATAAGGACCTTAATTCCTGAGATAATGAGAAGCCATCAAAAGATTTAGAGGAAGAGAAAAGGAAAATCTTCATAAATTAAACTACTAAAATGAATATTGTCAGGAAACACTATCGCAAACTAGAAACCATTGCTTTATATTTTTCTCAAAGCATAAGATGGGGTTGTTCACCATTGACCCACATCTTGCTTGCGAACTCCAGTTCTATCACCATGGTGGGAAAGTCTCCCCCAAAGAAGAAACAGTATAATGGGATTATTAACATTTGTTATACAGCAAGGTAGAGCAAATAAAGACATTCCCTTCTTCTCCAGACAGGAGAAGGAGGATTCCTTAGCTTCTTCTCGTCCAAAACGTCTAGTACAGTGACAGATGGCAGACTGATTTGAATTG
This sequence comes from Pteropus medius, assembly GCF_902729225.1. NCBI lineage: Eukaryota > Metazoa > Chordata > Mammalia > Chiroptera > Pteropodidae > Pteropus > Pteropus medius. The sequence continues at coordinate 18,514,428 of NW_024342473.1, read as the reverse complement.
TTCCCTGATGGCTTCTTTTGTGTGAGCCTTGCTCTCCAACTAGATGGTAAAGTGATCAGCACAGGGACTTGTCTTCTCTCTTGTGCCTTCCCTCAATTCTTAACAGCATGAAGCACATAGTAACTATTTAATAAGAATTTTTGTTGAGTGATTTGAACAAAAGACAAAACATTCTCTATGGCCCTATCGACTACTTCTCCTGACTACTTTCCTATGCGCTCTGATTAAGCAACATTTTCTTTTCCTGATCTTAGATTTTATTTTGCTTTCCCCTATCTTTTACTATAAACATTTCTGTTCATGGATTTTTAGGCATTTATTTCTTCATATAATCATTCTCTGAAAAAAAGTTTTCTCCCTATCTTCAGCTCATGATTGCAGCCATTTTGGGCCCAAGCTCCTTAATTCAAGTTGGGGGCTAAGATTAAGCAGAGAACAGTGAATTATAACTACTTTGTCAGTATATGTCTTCTTGGTTTCTGTCCATAGAACTTTAGTCTGCTGTTACTTTTAATGCTGCCTTAACATCTCTTCTTTCCTCCTCATTTTTTCTTTTATTATTCTTTCCTCTTCATTTTTTCTTTTATTATCTTGTTTTATTATCTTCTTGTTTCCTCTATAGATTTCAAAATGGCTAAAGTGGCTGTCTTCCTCAGAACTAACTTCAAATTTCTAACATTTTGAAATTCAGTCTTTTTCCTGATTTGGTTAAGAAACATTTTTTCCCACCCTTATAACGTTTCCCTCTTCTACCCTCCCCCATCTGCAATTATTTATTGTTTAGGATACATATTGTTTAAAACTCCCTGTGCAAGAGAATATAAGCTACAGCATGCTCTATTTATTTCCTTGTGAAAACAATTTATTAGGCCTGGTGGAGCCAATATCCTGGAGTTGTAGAGGAGAAAAATAAATTCTTGCCTCATATTTCCCCACCTAAATAACAGAATGCAAAATTGTAATTTTAAGACATCAACTTTATGTGAAGTTTGACTTTGAGGTATGAAACCATAGCAATTTAGGCTTCTTTTTAGTTTTCAGTTAAGGCCGAAAGTATTTGTTAAATCGAGAAACATGTTTTAGAAATCAATGAAGGAAACTGAATGGAGCACAAAGGTTCTCCCCCAACAAAGCAACACTTTGGGTTTTGACAGTAACTGAATGTCCAGCTTGAACTTCAAGCTTCCATTTTCAGGGGCTATTTCAGCCTCAGGTGGCCCTGCTTAATTGCTTTCCCATTCCCATTACTAACCATGATGACAGCCTACCTCTTCTAACAGATACACTTGCATTTTAATTTATCCACAAAAATAAATCACGCATTATAGCATTTTTCTCTTCTGGGTTAATTGAATTAGTTCCTTAAATGTCTCTAACTCTAATGATTTGAAAGGGGCACACTGTTGGAAATATTTTAAAAATTAAGGCCCTTAGGTTGTATGCAGAATGAGTGCTTATTTCAGATATAAGTGTTTCCTAATGATCTCATTCATCTCAAATGAGATATACCGGGCTACTTTATTTGAAATGTTTCCTGAAAACTCTAACAGGAAAGCTTAATGGATGGTATACTTATAGGGAAATGGTATTTAATTTATTAACAAAAGCTTATAAAGAGCTTTACATAGTTTAATCCAGAAATGCTTAATGAAGTATTTTAGACTCATTATGAAAACTTCTATTAAATAAATTCACTTATATTTTTATTTAACGTGAATATTAACTTTTTATTTGGGATCTAAACGTTCATTTAATTATCCTTTTCCTTCCAACATCTAGAAGAAAAGAGGCTGAGATTGTGGCATTTATTAACCATAAAAATTCTCTACATATTAAGTACCTCATGCCCGATGTGGCCTCTGGTCACCGTAGTCTATGAAAGGGGTATTTATGGTTGCAGGGAGTAGATTCCTAATTGGTATGACTCCAAAAATTGTGTTTTGATACAAAACACAATTCTTGCCTTTTAAAATATATCCTCCACCTTTTGGGAACCTCAAGAGACTATTTTAAAAGTGGAAACTAGATTTGTCTTTGTTGTAAAGCCCAGTTCCACCTCATATATGTTTAAAGGCTTCAATCTAAGTGCAGAGATGAGCTCAGTACTGTATCAATAATCACACTTAACAGGCATAGGGAAAAATTAAAATCCCAGCTATGCAGCCTTTTGGGCTGGGCTTGAGGAAAAAGGCATTAGCTCCCTCTACAGGTGATGGTATATATGTGCAAGTGAATATTGTCATTTAAAAAGCAGTAGCTTAAATTCGACGTATTTTATCTACTACTGATGAGAAATCTTTGGAGATGTTACATTTTTCATTTGAATTACTTTGGAGAAAAAAAAATCAGAATTCAGACAAATTTTAGACTACATTTAGTTTAGGAGAGGGTCTTTCATTAAAAGACCTTTTGACTTTAAGGAAAAGAATGATAGTGTTCACGAGCCAGATTTACGATAAAAAGTGAAGTACTTAATACCCTACAGTCCCCGCTCACGTAGTAGTTCAGAGCATGCAGTATCCCAGAACAAGTCACATGGGTGTATCTCAGATGGAAGTGACTATTTTTATTATTGTGGGTGAAGAAGAGTTACTAATAGGCAAGCTCCAGAATTTTTTTTTTTCCTTGCCCAGATAAGTGCTTGGCATGTAACTAAGTTTGTTATTTTGTTTTTCTTTCACTTTCCTTAGTTTGCATTTTCCTTTTTACTTTTAAACTTCTTTACATCCACAAATAACTTTTAACTGTTACCACTTACTTTAGGGCTCTCACATTCTTTTTCCCCAAGTCTTCCCATCATTAAGAAATTGTCACATGAACTTTGGTGATATTTGGGACAGGATTCATATTCATGTTCACTAGAAAATGAGAATAAATGAACAGTCATTGTTTCCCTCATTTACATGCTGGAATGAACCACTGGAAAGATAATGAGGAACACTTTGGATGTCTTGACAACAGAGGGGGAATGCCAGCCTTTCTTCTCAATCATACAGCTCAGTCTGTGAAAGACACGGGGCAAAAGGAGAAGCATTTAGAGCCGGGACACAGACAACCAATTTGGACTTCTAGCCCCAATCTACAGAGGAGGAGTCTCTTGCGACAGGAATACATATTCCCCCTTTCAGAGCATCTGTGACTCCTTGACAGCTGTTGCTAAACCTGGATTTTTTTTTCTCCTCAAGCCCAGCCCAAAAGGCTGCATAGCTGGGATTTTAATTTTTCCCTATGCCTGTTAAGTGTGATAGATTCAGTTAAACAAATACTCATTGATGATACATGTGAGCCAAGCATTAACATACTATCTGCAAAGAGCAAAAAAGACGTGTGTGAAATAATAGTAACTGCATAAGTGAAGCTATTCGAGGGACATGAGATAGGAAAGAAGTCAGAATATGCAGTGCAGAATGAAAGTGAAAGAGGATTCAGAAAGAAGAAAACCTATTCACAATACTTTTGTTGGGGCTTTCCGTGAGCCTTTATATTCTTCTAGGTGCTATGGGGGAGTTGAGACACAAGAGATAAAGATAACATTTTCCAAAACAGGGCTCTACAAAGAATTCTTTTGGCATATTTTAGTTTAAAGATAACTAATGTTATCCAGTAAGTTTAAAATTGAAATTCCCAAAAGCAAATAGTTGGAGCTGAGATTGACTCCTCCTTCCCAAACCCAGGTTAAATGTTCTTAAGTATAAGACCCTTTGGTACAGACCTAGCCAGAAGAGAAAATAGGAGGGACCAAAAGCAGCTTATTTTTTTCCCCACTTAAAAAGAAAAGAGAGCATTGAGTAGGACACTAGATCATGTTTCTAATGCTTACATACCTGCTATAGATTGATGTTGCTGCTTTACTCCTGCTTAGTCAGAGGGTCAGACATCCATGGAACAACAGTACAATGGTTTTGAAACCGGGTTTCAATTATAATCATTTAGGGAGCTTTTAACAATATGGGTGCCTGATCGCACCTCCAGAGATTTCGATTAGTCTAAGGCAGAGCCAAAGGCATTGATATTTTTAACAAAGTTTCCTTATGTCTGTAAGACACAGCCTGGTTTGAGAACCACTGGTTACCCCACAGCAGGCTCACAGTGGGGTTACTTGAGTCTACTCTGCAACCTCTGGACTAGAAAAGTGGACTCTATGCCTCCCACTTTGTAGTGCTCTTTGATTTGCTATTTTTAATTTACTATTTGAAAAACACATCAAGCCTCAAATGGATTGACCTTTCAGCTAATGTATTTCACCTAAATTAACAGAGGCAATTAACTAATTTATATTGGAATTGTGCACTTTCCAGTTCACATTTATCAACTCTTAAATGCTTGATCTGGTGTTAGAGTTTAAATTTTTTATTATTACCCTTTAAATCTGAAGAAATGTCTTACATCTAATTAACCAAACTTACATATTCAATTAATAGATTCATTATGGGCTAATGAGTATGGAGGCAGCACTTAGGCAACATCTGCCTGTCTGTAGGAAGGACTCAAATTTTTCTGCTATGAAAAAAGAAAAGAGTCTGTTATACAACTAAAATGGCTGAACTTTGAGTTTTAATGTTTCTGCATATTATAATGCTCTTAAGGAGTTTTATGGGCCTGCTAACATAGGAAAGACAACATGTTGTCCAGAGATACTGCCTTTTCAGGGAAATACGGGAGTCAGAATTGCCAAAAGAATACACATCTGAAGATGTACGGGTTTAGATTGTTATTTCAAATTATTGAGTTTTTCTAACCTGAGGTTTTCATAAAAATGTTTAAGAAAATAAACTCAATGAGAAAATTAATAACACAAAGTAAACAAAACCTTTAACTTGTTATACTTTAGGATCATTCCAAACTCATGCAATTTTATAGATTTAAAGATATAGCCAGGCATTATATGGGGAACAAGATGTTCCAGTAGTCAGTTATATTTGGAATCTAGATAATTCCGAGATCTAAAATGAATTTCCATAATATTTTTAGTTGTTAAAATTCTGGCTTTTTGGTTTCCTGGCTATGAAGAAATTGACATTTTTAGTACTTATGAAAGAGTCATGAGTTTCAGGAAAGGTGGGTGAGAGCTAGAATTCACTTGAAAAACTATTTTTAGAAATGGCAAGACTGGGAGGAAAATAATCAGAAATCACTTGCAGAGCATGTGATATCTTCCATATCAAAGCAAAAACTGAACAAGTGACTTTGGACCTATGTCTGCAGTGTGACAGTAAGTATTTCAGGATAAGTGCATGCTACTCTATCGGGGCATTAAAAGTCTCTTTTTTTAATTTTGTGTTATACTCCTTACATTCAAGCTGACACTTGGATTATTAAAAGACTACATTTCTTATTTTCAATTATTCAAGCGCAAGGTCCCAATATCCTTGCTAGAATATCAAGTACACATTTATCAAATATTATAAAAATGAATTACTGTCATATTTGTATCTAATACTGGTGGCCTCTTATGTGCCTAGTACTGGCTAGATTCCCTGGGAGTAAGAAAAAGAAAACTATAAAGTCTGGTCACACCTTAAGGAATTCATAATTTAATTCTTGTAAGGAAAATCTTCATAATTGACAACAAATATACCTAGGTCCTCAAGATTTCATGTGTTTCAAGGATGGTTTACCTTCTTCAGTATCTGAAAAACTGCTGATGTGAGTAAATCTTCCCCATGCTGCTCTCAGTAGAATAGGAGTACAGGAAAAGCAAGGAGGGAATGGAAAGGCACCTGGTATGCCCAGGGGGACTGGAAGGAGAACACATAAGAAATACCTAAGTAAGAGGGATATAGAGAACTCTGCAGTTACAAATACACCAAAAACAAATTTAATAAAGAATCGTTAAGGACCTGAATCTCAGTGCAAGTTACCCTAAATATCTACTGTCATGACTGACTCTGGCCAGGCCCCAGGAAAATGCTTTTCCTCATCTCTTGTCCTGTGTCCTGAAAAAAACAAGACAACATTTGAATGCTAGAAGATTAGTGTGTTAAGTGACTGTTGTCATTAGAATGCAGGGAAGATATGAGTAGTGCAAGCATGGAGGTGAGAGAAAAGACAAATGAGTTAATGTATCAGATCCTTTCTCTAGGGATGAAAGCAATAAATTTTTCAAAAGCGGAAGCATTGTTTCCCAAGAGTGCCAAGTGCCCATTTTCTTGATTCACTTTGTGTTCCAAATGATGGTTTTTGAGGTAGTCCAAATTAACATGGTAGTCTTAACAGTTCTATCTATTAACTGAGAAATATTTTGCAACATTAAACAATTTTTAATACTCTTCATTTTAGATATATAGGTCTACACGTAATATATGTTACATGTGATATTTATTTTTCAACTTGGCAACTAGATGGACATTAAACTCTAGAATTGATGATAGTTTTATTTTTATAAAAACATTTTGTAGGATGTAATTATATTTTTAAAAATTGAATAATTTTATTTATAGGTTTGATACACATTAATGTCACTTCTATTTTGCCTTTTGATTTTAATAGAACATTTTAAATATTTTAGAAAAAATAACTTTTTTGAAAATGTCTGTGAGAAATACTGTAATTTTCTATTTTTATTTAACTCACATTTCCAATGAAATATATTCAAATTCATACACTTCAAATATAATTCCTTTTTAAAAGAAACTTTAAATCATTATGGTGAATGTCACCAAATTATATGAAAATCTTGATTGTAACAATGTTTCATGTGTTTTTTATGTGTTTCAAGTGGTTTTGATGAAGTAAAGTCAAAAACTGTTTAATGGAGTAAACATATGATTGATGAATAATGCATATCGTTTATTACTTACTCAAATATTGCTAGCACATCAACAAACACTAAGATATACACAATAACAGTGAAATTCAGTAGACTTAATATTTTGCTTTCAGTCAAATAACAAGTATAGCTTTACATATTTAAAATTTTAATATCACGAAGGTCTATTTGTTAAAGCAGAATAGAACATGATATTTAAGATTTGTAAATTTAGTTTAAAATTGTAAAATATTTAAAATGTATGGTGTTTGAGCTTCCATTTATCCACTTTATCTGGAGCCCACGAATGTTAGGGGTGGGCTGCTTTTCTCTCTGGACTCAAGAGTTTGATGTTTCTTTGTATCCTGATTCCATGTGACTTCTCAGATGCACTTGATTAGTTTGTACTGCTTACTTTTGTTTACTGTCCTGTGATAATCCTCCTCCAAATGTTTAAAGTTTTCTCTGAAAAGGCACATCAAGTATGTTCAGAAACATTGTTTGACTGTGAATTCAATATGTTAATTGGCTCTTCATTTTTAAGTGGTTTTCACGTGTTGTTAACAGGTTGAGTCAAAGTTGTTGGGGTTTTCCCTGACTCTTAACAATTTCTTGTTTGCTTGCCTTATTTCACTAGATCAGGTCAGGAAACTCAGATCTGTTCCTAGCTATTCCCTTTCTCACTGTGTTGAGCCCCTGAAAATGTTCTCTACTTCCTCTAATAGAAAATGTTTATGCTAAAGTGAGAGTGTCTTCATGAGAATATGCCAAATTTTATATTAGAAAATCTGCATTATTTTTCTTAAACTACAAAAAGGAAAACAATTCCAACTCTTTATCTATGTTACAAAGCTATTCTCAAAACTGTGGGATAAAGCATTAGAGCTGTGAATGAGACTGCAGACTTCATGATAATCTCACCAGTATCCAATCTAAGATCCACCATAGGGCTCCTAGGAGTGTGTGATCCTGGCAGGAAGAGGTCGCTCACTCCTGTCAGTTCTGTGGGGCCACAACAGCAGTGACTCTTTGGCAGCAGGGGTTGGAGAAGGCAGTGGAAGGGCAGGAGAGGGAGGAAAATCCTGGGCTCAATTCCACTGAGGAGCCGAGATCAGTCAGAACAAGGGATACTTTTGCCCTCAGCTTCTATTTGTACAGAAGCCATTAAAATAAGCAAGATTTACCAGAGGGCAAAATTGTGAGTGCCACAGAACTTGTTGTTGGTGTTTACGGCCTTACCTTATTGCTTCCCCCCTCCCATCATTTGTGCCTTCTCCCCTTTATCCCTCCAATATATCCTTGTGCTCAACCCTTTTTTTCCCTAGATGTGTAGAAATGTCTTTTCACCATCTGTACTTTGATTGAGCTTTGGCCTTAACCAGGCATTTGTACTATCCAGTTTCACCCTACCCCAATATTTCTGTGTGTGTGTGTGTGTGTGTGTGTGTGTGTGTGTGTGTGTGTCCATCTCTCTTGTTCATAAATGTAAGATTTTAAAAAGTAAATTATTTCAGACTTCTGGTCAAGATAGTGGAGTGGGTAAATTCTGTGCTTACTTCTTCCCACAAGCACATCAAAATTACAACTAAATTATAGAACTACTGCCCTTGAGAACCACCCATAGGCTAGCTGAACAGAACTGCTATAACTAAGGATATAAAGTAACCACATCAAGACTGGTAGGAGGAGCAGAGACTTGAAACAGGCTGGCTCCACACCCACATGTGTCAGTTAAGAATAAGGAGGGATATCCCAGCTGCAGAGGTCCCCACTGAGGAGTGAGAGGTCACAGCCTCATACTGGACTTCCATGCCCAGAGCACCAGTGCTGGAAAGAGGGGTCCCCACAACAGTTGACTATGAAAAATTAGCAGGGATTCAGTCTGGGTGAAATAGAGGGCTCCTGCAGACCCAGGCATCATCTTAAAGGGCCTGAGCACAGACTTGCTTGCTCACGAACACTCACCCTAAGCTCTAGCGAAGGGACAGCAGCTTGAAAAGACAAGGGACATATGGGGAAGAACTGAATTTTCTGGCTTCATAGTGAGGCTGGTGGGGCAGCTCTCTCTGGAACTAAATGCCAGCAGTTTCCACTGTTCTTTTATTGAGCTCTCCTCCCATATGACCTGCAGCTGCAGGTGGGCACCATAGCTGAGTCTCCAAGCTAACATAGCTCATGCCCCACCCCAGTGATTCTTTGAGACTCCACTCCACCCAATTCATGCCTCCGGCCCACACCTCTTTCAGTGGGTATTTATCACAAATGGCCTGTCTTGGCTTGCACTGCAGACTTTCCTAAAACCTCTCAAAGATCCACAAATCCCAAACGAGCAGCATCTGGCCTTGGAGCACCCTGTACCTCTTGCTAAGCAGCCCCAAGCTGGCATTAAGTGGCCGCCAGCCTCAGTTCACAGCGTAACCACCCCAGGCGCCTCTAAGCTCAGCACAGGCAGCTACCAATGGCAGATCACTTTGTAACTCCTACCAGGTGGCTCCAGGCCAGACACAGGCGGCAGCTGACTTTGGCTTGCACAGGAGCCCCTCCTAAGAGGCTCAAGAAACAACACACCTGGCGGCCAGCTTCAGACCACACCAGGGCACCACCCAATTAGTGCCACAAATGACACAGCCAAAGGGTGAACTCCACAGGCACCAGAGCCCTGTTAAAGTGTATCCCACTCTATGGGGTCAGCCCCACACAGTAGCTGTCCCCTGTAGTCATGGCCAGTCTTTAAAACCAGTCGTCCTAAAAGTCAGTCCCACCCACTGACATGCCAACAGCAATCAAGACTCAACTACGACAGGAGAGCACACACAATCCACACATGGGACACCCATAAGACACCCAACTCAGGTGAACAAGGAGCCTACACTATTGGGTCTCACAGGACACCTACTACATAAGGCCACTCTGCCAAGACCGGGAGACATCGCAGATCTACCCAATACCCAATAGAAACAAACACAGTCAAGCAGCCAAAAATGAGGAGACAAAGAAATATCTTAGAAATGAAAGAACGTGACAAAACTCCAGAAAAAGAACTAAACAAACTGGAAGCAAGCAATCTACCAAAAGCAGAGTTTAAAATTGGTTATAAGGATTCTCAATGAACTTAGGGGGAAAATAGATGATCTCAATGAGAAATTAAAGAGATAGCAACATAGAAAAAGAGACGGAAAACATAAAAAATAACCAGTCATAAATGAATATAAAAAATAAAAAAATAACCAGTCATAAATACAATAACTGAAATGAAGAATATATTAGATGGAATCAACAGTAGGTTACATGAAGCAGCGGGTCGAATCAGCAATTTGGAAGATAAAGTAGCAGAAAACACCCAATCGAAACAACAGAAAGAAAAAAGAATAAGAAAAATAAGGATAGTTTAGGGGACCTTGGAGACGACATTAAGTGTAATACCATTCACATCACAGGGGTACCAGAAGGAGAAGAAAGAGAGCCAGGGACTAAAACCTATTTGAAGAAATACTGACTGAAAACTTTCCTAACCTGGCAAAGAAAATAGACATACAAGTTCAGGAAGAGCAGAATGTCAAAGAGGCCCACACCAAGACACATCAGAATTAAATTGCCAACATTTAGACAAAGAGAGAACCTTAAAAGCAGCAAGAGAAATGCAATTAGTTACCTACACGAGAACTCCCATAAGACTGTAGCTGATTTATCAACAGAATCTTTGCAGGCCAGAAGGTCTTGGCACAAAATATTCAAAGTGATGAAAACTCAGGGCCTACAACCAAGATTACTGTACTCAGCAAAGTTATCATTTAGAATTAAAAGAGAGATAAAGAGCTTCTCAGATGAGAAAAAGCTGAAGAAGTTCATCAACACCAAACCAGTATTACAAGAAACATTAAAGGGACTTCTTTAAGAAGAAAAAGAAAAGAATGAAAATATGAATAAGAAAATATCACTAAGAAAAAAAAAATTCTCACTGACAAAGGCAAACATGTGATAAAAAAAAAACAGTGGATCAACCACTGTTGATCCACTAAAGCTAGTCCAAAGGGTTAAAGGCAAAAAAAAAAAAAAAGTATGATGTAAAGTACGGCTTAGGGAATACAGTCTATAATATTGTAATAACTATACATGGTGTTAGGTGGGTGCAAGACTTATCGGGGGATCACTTTGTAAGTTATATAAATCTAACTACTATGCTGTATACCTGGAACTAATATAATATTGGATGAAAACTGTAATTGAATAGTAAAAAAAATAAAAATAAAAAATAAAGTATTTCAGACATTGTAGAGGTGGAAAAAATATTAGCAATAGAAGGTCAAGAGAGCCACCTTGCCCTTAAGATGATAATTTTCTGAAGATTGCCTTAAAGTTTTATTCAGCCATGCAACACATATTTTATAAGTGGGAACCTTGTTTTGAGCACAGTGTTAAATATCTGGTGTCTAGAAGAGACCAAAGGAAACGTGAAAAAAGAACAAGGCTTGGTCCTTTCCTTTGACTACCTTACAGTCTGGTGAGAATAAAAGTTCAAGCAGATAATACTATACGATGGAGTTAGGCATAACACATGTAAGAGCCTAGCAAAAAAAAAAAATAGCTTTCTCTGTCTGGGACAAGAAGGCTTTGCAGAGATGCTGCAATTGAATTTGAGCTTTGAAGCATGATGTTGTCTCTAGAGAGTTAATAGGGAGAAGGAAGGACATTCCAAGCATAAAGAACGGCATATACAAGGGTAGAAAAGCATGGAAAAGTTTGTCATATTCGAAGAAGGAAAAAAACCCAGATCAGTATGGAAAGTGTAGAATGAGTGGCAAAGAGTAGAAGAAAATGAAAAGATAGGTTGGCAGTGAAGAGTCAGGTAAGTAATGTGACAGATTGTACTTTTCAAAAAATGTCCTCACCAATATCTATCCCATCTCACAGAATCTTACATTCCTCCCTCCAGATATTCCTCCATCTAGAGGTGGGGTTTTTGTACCCTCTCCTTGAACCTGAGCTACCTCTACAACCTCCCTGACCAATAGGATGTGGCAGGAGTGGTGCTACATGACTTTTAAGGGAAGGTCATAAAAGATAATATGGATTCTGCCGAGAGTGCTTTTGACTACTTCCTTCAATTCCTCCTTCTTACCTCCCTCTTTCTCTCTGGACTTTTGTCTTTGGAGGTCAGCATGTTGTGAGGAAGGCCAGACCAAATGGAAAGGCTAAGCATGAGTGTTCTGGTCAGTCCCAGCCAGGACCCGGCCAGCATCAGCCATCAGACGTGGGATGAACAGGGCTTTAGATGTTTTGTGCCAGAGAGTTTTCTTGCAAGGCCCCAGAAATCACAGAGCAGAGACAAACTGCCCCTGCTGTATTTTGTTTGAACTTCTATCCACAGGAACCATGAGAGACAATAAATGATTATTGTTGTTTTAAGTTCCTGAGTTTGGGGTTAATGTTAATACAGCAATAGGTAACTGATATAGTCACGCCAAGGAGTTGCCCTTTATCTTGGCAACATTGGGGAACCAGTGAAGGGGTTTTCATCTGAGAAGTAGCGTAAGGATTGCAAATGAGAAAGATAGCCCTGGTGAAAATATGGAAATAGGATGACGGGGGGAGGGTGGCTTAGGGAAAACAGGAGGCTATCCAAGCCATTGGGAATGGTAGGACAGAAAGCATTTTAATTCTTTGGGAAATTTTTCTTAATTTTATTTTCGTTTATGAACGCTTTTACTTTTATGTACCCCAAAGATGAGTCAGTAAACACAACAAAATATTTTAGCCGATTCTTTCCCACTCTGCCCTACCCCAACCATTCTTCTGCTCCATTATAGGCTTTCAGAGCCTATTTCATTGGTCCTTTCATTCCTACCTAATGATAGATATCTAGATGCTAACAACACACTCCTCCTAGGTGGTATCTTCTCACCACCATGAAAGTCATGGTACCAGTCTCATAACCTAGAGTTTCTGTTGCCTCCAGCTCATCAGCATCTGGGTTCATAATAAACCTTAGTCTTGGGGTTTTGTAGGGCATATGGAAGGACATGTTTGAGGGGAAAAAGTATCTCAACCACTGAGGGGGTAGATTCTGGCCTTTTAAATGTAGATGAGTATAATAATGATAATCATGAGACATAATTTATACCACTGTGTATTATTTTGATACCAAAGATGATTATAAATACTAGAGTAGTGTGTTCATTAATACAAATGAGTTGATTGTATAGTGTTAACTATATAATACCATTCACCGCTTAGAACAAAACTTGTTAACTTGCCAGTTGCCTAGTATATGTGGAAAAGAGACTGTTCTGTGACGTGATACTGCTGGACCCGCGAGCTAGACCCAGGCCAGAGCAGAGAGTACCTCTCATAGATCCCCTCAGAGACTTCTGATTATAATCTATACTTTACTTCTTACAGAAACCAATTCTTCTTTCTCATGTCGCATGGCATGCAGGTTCCTGGAATAGGCCATTGTCCTGCCCTGGGCAAGCATGTAAGGCATTTTCCCATTCCTAGGATGAGTTCCGTACTAGTCCTGCCACATATCTTGCCCTGTTCTTTATAATTCTTTAGCACCTGCCACACAGCATGGAGGATAACTACTTTGTCTTGCTGATGCACAAGACACACCTCATATGTAAATTTCCCTTAATATATTCTGTTAATTGGCAGACTGAAGTGGCCAGCCTCTTTCTTCAGTCTTTCCCTTCCCTCTGCTTATGGAGATAGAATTCAGTCTTGGGGCTTGTCTCTGGGTCTGTGTGTATGAACAGTATGTATGGTAGAATGTAAAAGTTTAAGAGATCTTTAGGAAAATAATGTAGGCAAAACAATAACAACAAAAACAATGAACTAAAAATTTTCCTTCACTTAATTTATACCTCATTCTTCCTGCTAAATATTAGACTCATCTCTAAACTTATCTAAGAGTAGTTGACAATATGATCTTATATGCACTGTTATACATTTTTATTCATCTTAGTAACATTTTTTTATTCAACTTTTCCAGAATTATTTTATCGAGCAATTTCTTTCTCCCAGGAACTTTTATATTAATTATTTTACTCAACCCTCACATCAAGTTCACAAAGTAGTATTTTAACTCTATTTTATAGTTAAGGAAACTTTTCTGAATCTAAGTTGTGACATGCTTGAGGTTTAATGTCTCTCAGTGATAAAGCAGGGCTTGAGGCTGGGTATTTTGACTTTCAAATTCAGAATTCTTTTCACAGAAAGTATGGTTGACTTAAACCATATCTTCACAGCAGCAATAACTGAACACAAACTGCATCTGCTGTTACAATCATTTAATTTGTTTTTATCCACACAGTGACAAACTGACAGATCATACTCAAATGGTTGGGTGGATGTTCAGATTTTAGTTGCTAAGACTTTTAAATGTGAAAGTTTTCACTAGCCTTGTGTGAGCATCAACCCCAGCAACTCAATCATTCACTATTACATTGTGAGAATTTGGCAGGCAGTTGTGTTACTTAAAAACCCAGATTCTGGAGCCAACTATTTTGATTCAGACTGTAACTCTGCCATTTGTTATTTCTGTAACCTTAAGCAATTGTTTATCCTCCCTAATTTCCCGACCAAGATATAAGGGTTCCCATTGTATGGTACTTGAAAAATCTCTCCCTCTTTAATCATCATAGTAACTAGACAAAATAAGTGATGACTTGCATTAGTTTGCTAGGGCTGCCATAGCAAAATATCACAGACTGGGTGGCTCACACAACAAAAACTTATTTTCTCATAGTTCTGGAGGCTAGAAGTCCAATATCAAGGTGTTGGCAGGTTTGATTCTCCTAGAGGGCTCTTTCCTTGGTTTGAAGATGGCTACCCTCTTGCTGCTGCTTCAAATGGTCTTTTGTCTGTGCCCACACATCCCTGGTATCTCTTGTGTGTCCAGACTTCCTCTTCATATAAGGACACCAGTCAGATTGGATTAAAGCCTATACACTAAGACACTCATTTAACTTGATCACCTCTTTAAAGGCCTTATCTTCAAATATGGTTACATTCTGAAAAGGTAAGGTGCCAGGACTTTGACATAGGAATTTGCGAGGGGCGCAATTCTTCCTATGACATAACTACTTAGATTATATTGACATGTCTACTGGGTAGGAGCTGTGATTCCTCATTAGAGTTATGTAAATTCCCACAATTTCCCAAGGATATTGTTCCTGGTAGTAGGAGACATGCACAGACACTTGGTTGAAATATGATATCTTATAATATCCTCTTGCTCTTTCAGCTGGATTTCTAAATTCTGGGGGAAGGTATGTTAGAGTAAAGTTATCCCTGAGTGCAGCTTGTCATTGACCTGCATGTACTGCTGTGCATATATGCAACCTAGAAAGGGGACCTGCTGGAAAATGCCAAAATTGATCAGAATATTTTCTATGAGTTTACTTCAAAGGTTTCTAATAATTTAACTTGAAAATAGCTATAATTCGGCTTTCTCAAGGTACACAAAAGAAGTCCTGAATAGAAAGGAAAAAAAAAGGAGATTGGAGAAAGCAGCTAAAACGATGGCAGAGCAAAGAAAGACTAGATCACTTCTTATATATGAGTCAACTGTGAGATGTGTCAAAAAACTTATATGAAGAGACAAGCTCCTGCAATGGGCTTAGTCGAATAGCTTTAATTGTTCTATTATTCGGCCTTCTGTCTGTCACAACACCTTTGGAGGCTTGACTCTCCTTTGTAGTAGCAAACAGCAGGGTAAGCAATTAAGGCAGCAGGCTACTACTGGTTATTAGTTACTGATGACCTAAGTTAATGAAAGGAATTTATTATCAGTTAATAACTTAATTCAAAAGATGATACACCAGGAGAAAGGATTCCAGTGTTGGAATTTCTTCTACTGCAGCAATGACTTATTTTTAGCAATGGGACAAGGTGGATTCACAAACATGGAGCTTATTTACATTGATTTTGACTGTACCAGTGGGAGATAAAACAGAACTACAGATCTCGAGTCCTTCTCAGGCTTGTCATTATAGGATTAGTAGTTTGACTTACAAACCATATCTTCTTGTGACCGCATCTTTTGCCTATTGCATAAATCTTCAGAAACTCCTCTCTAGGTGTGCCCCAAGGTGGAGGTAACTAGATAGCATGTGGCTTGGCCCCTAGTCATGTTTTAAATCATTTGCAAGTAGCTTTTCTCCCTAAAATATCGTTAGCATAAGAAGAGGGCTATGTAACCAGCACAACAGGAGTGGAGTCAATGCAGTTCAACATCAGTGATCTTTAAAATTATCTTGTCTAATTTTTTCCTCTACGTTTCTCCAGAATTCACTGACTTCACACATTACTATTCTTCCGTTCCTACATTTCCCTTATGATCAATAATACTCAAGGCTTCCTCACCTTTTATTTCCTTCTAAGATTTTTATCCTGTCATAGAAAGAAATGAATCTTTGAATGTTTTCATATCCTTCTCTTCTGACTTGTCTTCTCCTCATAACGTAAGAGAATAATCACTTTAATTTATCTAGCTAAAATATTGAAATTATTAAGACTGAAATAGCTGTAATGTAGCCGTGAAAGAGTTAGGGATTTAGAATCATAGGGTCTAGATTTGCATTCTAAGTCCACTGGTTAACAACTCTGGAAGCCAAAGTCAGTTCTTGAATCTCTCTGAGACTCTGCTTCCTCCTATATAACATAGTGCTTACGTAGGGTTGACGGGCAGGTGGGAGATTTGGAGGATGACAACTAAAGAGAGGGGAGCTCCTTTTGGGGGTAATGAAGTGTTCTAAAATGGATTGCAATGATCAGTGCACAGCTCTGTGACTATATTAAAAGCCATTGGATTGTATCCTTTATCTGGATGAATTGTATGATATGTGAATCATATCTTAATCTAGCTGTTTAAGGAAAAAATGATGAAGGAAGTGGTCCATAGTATCAGTTTTGGCAGGAAGGTCAAAGAAATTGAATATTTAGAAAAGGCTATGGTATTTGATGATTAAAAATTCATTGGTGACCTTTAAGAAGGGAATTTCTCCTCTGAAATGGCGGGAGCAAAAGTGAGTGGGTGAGGAGGAAGTGGAGACAGAGTTGTATTCTAAGAAGTTTGGTCATGATGGGTAAGGCTGTAGGACATGACCACTTCCAACTTCCTCCTGCTCAGCCTCAACAGTTTTTTAAATCTTCTCACTAATTATTATTTCGGAGGAAAACCATCCCTTTGGGCCAGGGTTTTCCTCTTCACCTAAGTTCTTAAGCTTACTTTCCGTTCTCAGACCTAAAATCTTGCTTGATTTGTTGTGTTCTTTCTTAGTTGAATCATGAAGAAACATCAGACAAACACAAATTGCGGGGCATGCTACAAAATAATTGGTCTGTAATGTTTAAAAGTGTTAACATCAAGATAGTCCAGAAAAACTGAGGAACTCTTCCTGATTGAAGGAGACTAAAGAATTGGCATGATAAATAAATGTAACAGATGATTCTAGACTGGCTTTTTACTATTGTTGTTATAAAAGACATTATTGGGACAACTGCTGAAACTTGAATGGGGTTTGAGGATTAGATAATATATCAATGTTAACTTCTTGATTTTGATGGTTGTATTGTGTCTATGTATGAGAACGTCCTTGTGTGTGACAATACTAGAGTAAATGTAAGGGATAGAGCATCATTTTGACAACTTATTCTCAAATAATTAGGAAAAAAGTTCTTTGTATAATCCCTGCAACTTTTCTGTAAGTTTGAGATCATTTCTAAAATATAAATATAAATATTACTGTGAAAAAAAATAAAGCAATCTTGGGAAGGTAATCCTCCCAGCAGCCTGCAGAAGCTAGCACAAATCCTTTCTGAAAGAACACAACTTTAGCTTGAGTCTCAAGGAATTCTCACTTATGAATTCACAGTTAAAATCATAAAACACAGGAAAATACATTATCATGAAGAACAGCCAGCAGAAACAATACATAGCAGAATTAGAACCTTAAGGACTTCAGATATTGGAATTACCAAAGAAAATAAATTACAAGTGTTTAACATGTTCTAAGATGTAAACAGGAGACTTGACTATATATAAGAAACTATAAAAATAACCAAGTGGACTTGAAAACAGAGTCAAATAAAAATTCTAGAAAATAAAAATTGAAAATAAAAAATCAAAATTTGACATGATAAGAATAGATTAGATGTAATTCAAGAGAGAGCTAGTGAAATTGATGATAGATTCAAAAATTTTTCCAGAATACAGAGACAAAAAGATGGGACATGTGAAAGAGATAAAGGGACATAGAGGTTAGAGTGTGAAGGACTAACAAATATTTGATTGGACTTTTAGAGAGTGATAATAGAGAATTGGGAAGAGGCAATATTTGAAGAGATAATGGCTGAGAATTTTCTCAGAAAACTATGTTTTTGACCATAGTGTAATTAATTTCTTTATTAACACAACTGATGTTAATAAAAATTCCTTACATTTTATCATTTAAAATACTTCTCTAGACAACTAATGGAATCAAATAATGAAAATCATAATGGAAAATAAAAACTAATAGAACAAAAAATATAACTTACCAAAAATTTTTGGATGAAGTTAAAACTATACCTAAAAATAAATTAATGACTTTAAATTTTTGTTCCAGCAATTATTGAATTATTTTATTAAACTATAGTAATTAAGACATGTTACCTTGGTACAGGATAGACAAATAGATCAATGAAAGAAAATGGCTTATCCATATACACAGATTGACATATGTAGGGACATTTGATTTATGACAAAGCAGGGAGGGAAAAGACACTTCCAAAAAAAATAAATGGTGCTGGAATAAATGGATATCCCTATGGGTCAAAAAGTTTCTCACACTGCACGTAAAATCAATTCCAAGTGGTTTGCAGATTAAACATGTAAAATAAACCAATAAAGCTTTCAGAAGATAATATAGAAGAATATCTTCATATCTTCATGACTTTAGGGTTGTGAAAGATTATTTAAACATAGGCAAAAATCATTTAACCATAAAGTAAAGATTGATAAATAAGACTGCTTATCTTGGCCTGGTAACACCTCAAACACAAAGAGGCTTATCTGGCTCTTCTAACCAGGCCTGGCAAGAAACTCACATATCAATGCTTTGCAGCCCAAGTAGAACTGATCTAGCTATCTTTACAGGACAAAGTCATGGTTGCTAACCTCACTGATAAACCAAGTAAAAGCAATTAACATTATTCCATAAACCAAAGCCTATAACATCTGTATTTTGAAGCTCTGCCTATTTCGAGGTGAATTTTCTTAGGGTTATGATGTATTTCCCAATAATTTAATCCCTGCTTCAACAAAGCTGAAACTAAACAGAATTTGGTTAGGCCAAAGTTATATACCCAAGTCATATCAAGGTCTACCACAAAGGACCACATACTCCATAAACTTATTGAGACTGCTGGCCTTCTCCAGATATAAATAGCCACACAGCTAGAAACACTTGCCAACCTATGAATTTCCTCAAACTGTCACAGGTAAAAACCATGTGACTTCAAACACTAGAGTCCCAAAGTTGTAGGGAGCTAAAGCTCCCAAAATTCAAAAAAGTGCATGGATTATTTTGGGAGGCCTGCTTGCATAAAAAAGGGAAAAGGCTGGTTCTATGGAATTCCAGGAAGAAGATTAAGTATAGAAAAAGGGAGTGTCAAAGGGAGTGTCAAAGGAAGTGTCAAAGGGAGTGTCGATTGTACCTCGATCTTCAGGATGTTACTTTAATTATGTTATCTTGGGATACACGAAGGAACAGATTATGTATAAAAAGGAGCATAAGAAATAAACTCGGAGAGACAGTTGTGAGATCTGTTCTCCCTCTTGCACCCTGTCTGTCTTCTCTTTTTTCTCAGTCCCCGCTCCCCCATTCAGGTACCTGGTTTGACTTGGTCAGCTGGTTTCCGACACAAAGTGCCTCATGTGGGGGCCTCTAAGCCTCAACCACTACATGATATTTTAGACTCCATAGTGTCTGTCAGTTCTTGTCCGTTTATTTAAGATTTCCAGCTAAGCTGGAAACCAGGGATTTTAGGAGGCCAAGTTCAGAAACAATTGCGAAATAATAAGGGAGTTTTTTAGAAAGAGATTTTTTTGAATTTAGCTTTATGATAAACTGAGGTATGTGTTCTAAATTTTCAACCACAACAGTGAGTTAATATGTCTCCTCTGAATTGAATGCTTCCAAACTCTAGCCCCCTCCGCCTCCCTTGCTGGAGCAGAGTCCATCCCCGTGAGCTCACAAGAAAGCAGACCAACAGGCCACACTCTGCATTTCAGATCTGAAAGAGACTCTAGAAGGGGATTTACCATACAGGCTCAACTCTTTCTCCCAGACTCATTAGTAAGATGTCTATTCTCTGAGTGAGGAAATGGAGAGATGCCAGGGATGGTCCTTGAGCAAACACTCTGTGGCAACATGGGAGGAAGGAAGTGGTTGATTCTCCCCACCCAGTATCTGGTTGGATATAAAACTCTTCAGAAATCATCTTTTCTCCTCAAACAATGCATATATTACTCCATATACTTGTGTTTAGAATTGCAGGGGACAAATCTGACCCTAACTTGATTTTTGTTTCTTAGTAATTTAACTAAAAATAGAGGGGGAAGGGATTCATTAAGAGTAACCAATCGAGGAAGAGAGCACAACTTCAACAATTGGTACTGAAGAAAACATGGAGAAAATTTGAGTCTGGGGCAATCCAGAATGGTCCCTAATCCAGCCTTTACCATCCAAAGGCCTACTGAAGGGAGAAGGGGAGAGAACCCAATCCTGAGGATTCTTATGAATATTCTTCGATTTTTCAGAAGTATACTGTAGCAACAAAGTAGTAGCCTCGGTAAAAGCTAAGCAAAAGCCCTAAAAGCAGGGCTTTTATATTTTTAAAAAATATTTTATATTTAAATATTTTAAAATATATAAATAGATTTACGTACAAATACACAGATAGATGTATGAATTGATGCATGTAAATATGTTATCTATAATTTTATACATAAATATTATTTTTATATGTATTATATGTTATGATTACATGCCATAAAGAAATATAACTATAATATGGTACAGAGTAATAGAGATGAATTGGATAACCCACTTAGATAGGGCTCTCTTGAATTGAGAGCTAAAAAGTGAGAAGAAAACAGGCTACCAGTGTTTCAGGAAGAGGAATAGCACGTGTGAATGCCCTATGGCTGAAAAGAGCTTAGTATGTTCATGTAAGTAAAAGGAGGAATGAAAAAAAATAGAAGTAGAACAAATGTGAACCTCAATGGAATAGGTAATTTGGGAATTTTGAAAAGTTTCTAAGACAATCAGAAGTCTTATCTAGGTGCCAGGCAAAATGGATCAGAGCCTAAGTAAATTACGCCAATCCTTACCATCAAAGTAGCATTATCGGAAACACAAGTTTCAAAATTAAATACAAGGGCAAAAGGGCAATTATGCAATTAGGTGCCCAGTTGAATTTTTTTTCCATAAAAAAACAGCTAATGGAACCAAAAGTAATATCTTGTTGCTGTTAAAGTCACTCTGTCTAGTACAAAACTCAGCACTTCAAAAATTTGTGAACATTGTTGAATCTGGATAAAGAATAAAAATTATTCTTTTATATTTTTAAAAGTTAAAAGTTTAGCCCTAGGCTAATTTGACATACTTAAGAGCAATTATCTATGAGTCCAATTAATAGCAATGAATTATTTGATAAAAGTAAATAGTTAATGCTTACTATGTGCCAGGCATTATGCTAGGCATTTTATATTATATAATCATCACAAAATCCCTCTGAGGTAGATACCGTCATTATCTCCATTTCACAGACAAGAAAACTGAGGCACAGCAAGTATTAAATACTTACCCAAAGTGGCACAATTGCTAAGTGGTGGAGATGGAATTTGAACTCACAAGGTCAATCTCTAGAATCTAAGTTATCACTTAACCATTTCACTTTTCATTTGCTATCCAGGAAGAATGATCCTATTATAAAAACAGACACTACCATCAGCACAGTGAGGCAGGTTTGGGGATCTGCTGGTCTTGAACTCAAGCTACTTATTAGCTCAGTGTCTTTGGGCAAATTACAAAAACCCTCTAAATCTTGGCTCTTGTGAAGATCCATGACAGCATATTACAAAGCACTTGACTCGTGATAAGTAATCAGTGAATGTTTATTAGAAGTATCAGCTGTTAGAGTGACAGAACTCGAAGGGCCTCAAGTTTTTGATCTAAGCACTTCATTTCACAAATGTGGGAAGTGAAGCTCAAAGAGGTGAAAGTCATTCATAAGTACTCATAGTTTGTTAGGTTTCTCATTTGTTCATTCATGCAGGCATTCTTATAGTCGCTCATTGAATGAACACATGCTAAATATTTTTTCTTAACTTAAAGAAATAAAATCACAGGTTCAGAAAACCACACAAAGTGAGAAATACTTTTTTTCCCAATACTTATTCAGATCAAGAAATAGAACCTTTGCAGCCCCTTCAGAAGCCCCCCTCCAGGTGCTTCATCCTGTTGACACCCTGCCTCTCTCCTGACTTTCATAAGTAATCCCTTCCTTGTTTTCGCTTTTGATTTTGTGACCCAAGTGTACATTCTTGGAACATACTGTTTAATCTTGCTTTTTCTTTTAAATTTGATGTCTCTTTTAATCTACAGATTCCCATCGATTCTTTTTTTTTCCTTATAATTTATCTGCTAAATAAACTGGTCATTCAACCTATACAGTTTTCCAAATCTGGATTTCACTTATCACATCCTCGCAATGCTATTCAGCTTGTTTCTCTGTCTTCTGTGTTTTCTGCAAATTGGCAGCTACATCCAGAGACTGGACCAGACTCAAGTTCAACCTCTTTGACAAACCTATATAATGACATTGTGTTCTTTCCACAGGAAACATGTAATGTTTAATTTTTCTTCTTCTTTGTCGTCGTCGTCGTCGTTGTCATCATCGTCGTCGTTGTCCTCCTCCTCCTCCTCCTTCTCCTCCTCTTCCTCCTCCTCCTCCTCTTCCTCCTCTTCCTCTTCCTCCTTCTTCTTCTTTCTTCTTGTGTGTGTGCGTTAGCAATCATTGTTCTT
Source organism: Pteropus medius (assembly GCF_902729225.1). NCBI lineage: Eukaryota > Metazoa > Chordata > Mammalia > Chiroptera > Pteropodidae > Pteropus > Pteropus medius. The sequence goes on along the minus strand of NW_024342473.1, from coordinate 18,491,607 downwards.
CAGTGCCTGGATCCTTTAATTCTTTGAGGGTTGCGGAGTAGTGATATTCTAATTCTATAATTCTGTTTTCATGTATTAACTGCAATAAATTTTATAGGAAGACACTTGGCCTCATTTATTATTTACCTAGTGGTATAGTTTATATAGGTGTAGAGGATAAATGCTCGGAATTTTTCTTTTTTATTTCCCCAGGTTTAAAGGTAATGAATTAATTCAGAAAGTGATAAATCTTGTTTTAAAAAAAATAATTTTGAGCTTATGGATTTAAACACATTTGATGGAGTTTAATCCATTCCAATTCTTGTCTTTACTGAGATTCAAATTGTTCAGTCTTTGCCAGAGAGAAACCCTTCAAATTTCTCCTAAGTCCTTCTGACAAATTCCAATACTCTTTGATAGCATCCTTGCTATCTAGTGTATCAAATTGGTGTATGCTTCTCTGGTACATCTCCTGTCCCAGATCTGGAATCAGCCACTTCTCCAAGAAGCATTTCTTTCTTTTAATGGATAATAGTTTTTAAAAACCTCATCACTAATAAGTAGGCCATTATTTCAAGGTCTTTTCAGTAAGTAGAGATAAACATATATACATATATGTACATACATACACACACACATACATGCTGATGGTTCCAAATCAGATTCAGGACTACAGAATTTTTAATTAATTCTTTTTTTTTTTCAAGATGTTAATTTTACTTTTAATTTTATTTTTATTTTTTTTTTTTTAATTATTGGAGTGACATTGGTTAAAGAAATTATATAGGATTCAATACACTGCTGGTGAGAATGTAAATTACTTAATTTTTTTATATTGACTCTGTAGCCTCTTTCTTCCACACTAAGAATCTTGGTTTTCAAGTATACAGGGCATGATAGAATTACAATATCCCATAACCACTTATTTGCTTTATCCATCTTACAATACTATAGTCTAATACTATCACTGTAACCATGCAAATCTTCACTTCTTTAAAATGACTTTTTCTCTTTCTCCTTGATTCAAACTGCCCTTGGGCTCACTTGCTTCTTTTCTTTCCTTATCTTTCTGCATAAGGCACGACCACGCCCTTAATCATTAAGCCCTTAGGTCAGCATCATACTATAATCTCTTTTAATCTTTGTTAATCTTAGTTCTATAAGAACTGTATACCTAATGCTTTCCACCAGTCCTCATGCTGATGTCTCCATAATTACTTTGGTTATCCGATGCTTGTTCTTGAGAACATTCCTTCGGAAAGGCTCAAAGGGAACAATATTTCCTGAGTTCTTGCATAGTATACTGTGCTTATTATACTTTAAGGTCAATTTTACTACAGATATAAAATCCTCAGTTCACATTTTCTTTCCTTCAGTATCTTAAATGTTATTCCATTTCTTCCTACAATTAAACTATGGATGAAAAAAAGAAGTTCTATGGAAAGTAACCTCATAGGATGATCTGATCATAAATTCCTAACTGGGAAGGTCCAGGTGGGTAGTCACATCCCAGGCGTGTAACTTTGTAGTAAAAGGTTTGCCTTTCCTTTAAGTAAGCCTTGTCCATTGTTTCCCTGCATCCAGGTTAACACACCTCTGAAATAAACAGTAACCATCCTCAAGAGAGCACATAATTTTGTTAACTACCCTTTAATCCAGTCCCCTACTGGCTCTCTCCCACCTCCATATAATCTTTCTTATGTTCCATCCTTAATTTCAAATGCATAAAAGAAGCTGCAATACTGTTATTCTCAGAGCATTTGAGATCATGCTTCCTAGCATACATTGTCAATTTGGCCAAATAAACTCATACGAAAATTCTCTACAGGTTTGGATGTTTCTTATATTAACAAAGCATTGCTGTTGAAAAAGTCTAATTTTCCTTTTATTTCCCTTTTAAGTAACATGCAAGTAAAAAAAAAAATTGGGGGAGGGAAATAATTTTAGATTTACAAAAAAGTTACAGTAGTAAAAAGATTTCCCATGTATTTTTTACTTAGCTTTCTGATGTTTACATCTTATATACCATAGTATAATTATAGAAACCAGGAAATTGATACTATTATAATACTGCTAACTAATGTGAATTATGTTGCTTTGCCTCTGGTCCAGGATCCAATTAAGGATCTCACATTGCATGTAATTGTCCTATCTCCTTTTGTCCTCTATTAGAGGATTATCCATCACTCTTTCTTTATTTTTTATGACCTTGACACTTCTGAAGAGAAATGGTTGGTTATTTTGTAGAGTGTTCCTCAGTTTAGATTTGCCTAATGTTTTCTCAACTTAAACTGAGATTATGTATTTTTGGTAAGAGTACCAGAGAAGTGATGTTGTGTTCCTCTCAGTGCATCACATGAGAGAATATGTGCTGTTGATATGTTTTATTACTGGTAATGCTACCTTCTATCACTTGATTCAGGTGGTTAATCAGATTTTCCATTGTAGAGCGACTATCCTTCCCTTCATAATAAATGGGTATATCTTTTTCTTATAGTAATTTTTTGTGGGATCTGACCTCGATAGTGTTGTGTTACTAAGTTTTATATAAGTTCAGTTTTAAAATTTTGTTTTCCTCGATTTCTAGAAGGAAACTTGGTTCAGATATTCGGATACTTCTTTAAACTCCACAGAGTTTCCTCCTTCATTGTTTTCACTGTGTTAAAAGATAGGGAGGTTTGCCTTTTGAGATACCAACTCTGTTCCCCTCCCCCACTTTTACCTGGATCTTCTCTTTCCTTCATCTCCGTTTTGATTTCACTCCCAGCACTTTCTTCTGGTGTTGCAGAAACAAGACCAGCGAGAAACCAAACAGCACTCAGAGAGTTGGAGAACTCGGGTTTATTACACCGGCAGTCCCAGAAGAGCTAGAGCTCTGAAGATCTGGGCCCTGAGCTCGGAGGTATCCTTGCTTTTATAGGGCTTAACAAGCAAAGGCAATACATCTGTTATCTAGACAGAATAAGCAAAGGGGAGGGTGAGTCTTCAGTTGATCTCGAGGTCACCTGTCCCTTCACCCTATGTGGCGAGCATGTCTACACATTACAATGTTAGCCATTTGAAAATTCCTCTTCATTCCCCTCTTTTGATACCCTTTAAATTCTTATAGGGCATCAACCTCTTGATTTTTCTGAGCTGGGGGCTGGTACTTCCACAGCATAAGGATCTTTGCTGCAGTTTTCCTCTCTACTATAGCCTCTATGAGGGAGGTTAGACAACAAGAGGCTTCAGGCAAGGGAGGGTGATTTACTCGGTGTAGAACAGCTTCTCTGACTCCATCATCTTAGTTAACTTCAAATTGTCATTTGAAGCTCAGCTCTAATGTTACCTCTTAAAGAGACTGTCCCTAATCTCCTTCTCACTATTCCCCTGTTCCACAAAGTTAAGCAAGTCTTGTTTCTGCAACATTTCTGGATGCCCCAGCAAGATTCCAACTATGCTGGCCCTTTGAACTGCTAGACCGGTGGCTCGGCCGGGTCGGGGTGGAGAGGCTCTGAGATGAATGAGGCAGGCCACCTGAGAGTATTCTGGGTTCTCTTTCAGACCGGCTCTCCGACACCCAGGATGGCCGAGCCCCCAACTGGACTCAACCAACTCACCAGGAATGGCCACAGGATAAAGTAAGGCTCCAGGCACAGCCCCCTAGTCAGGTTCCATCTCCGTACAGAAGAGCTTGATCACCTCCTAGTCTTCAGTTAGAAGACACAGGTGGGGGAAGACATCCAGGTCTTCCAAAGCGGAGAAAGACATAGCTCAGGGCCTTCCAAAAGTGGGGAGGCAATGTTTTCACCTGGTGTGTGAATGAGTGAATGAATGAGCGGCCTGACCGACTTGATCAGTCAGGTACGAGTTTGCAGCTCCACTGCTGGGCACCCCTAAGGTCCCCTAAAGGCTACAGAGTCCAAGTGGGCTCATTCTGCGGTTCCGTGGTGTACGGCATACGGTCCAGGGCAGCATTAGACTAGTAGTGTAAGTCACAAAGCTGAGTCCGCTATTGTCAAGCGTCACCTAAGCTCCTTCAGGACATGGCCAGATAAGCAACTGAATAGTCTCTTCTGTGGAGGAGGCACCCACCCTTTGTTTGTCTTTGTGTCACCGTTGCAGAGTGGGATACATGAGGGGTAGGGGGGGGGTGCAATTAACCACTGATTCGGCTTAAGAATTGTCTATCTCCAAATGGCCCTTTTGACATAGGGGCTCTCTGTCGAGTTATTTTCTAGAAATTTTAAGGTCTATTTTCCCCCCTTAGTAAGCTCCCTAAGGCAAATATGGGAGGAGGTTCCTCTAAGCCAACTGTCTTAAATTGTGTGTTGAAAATTTTTAAAAAAGGCTTTTCAGAGGATTACGGGGTCAAACTGACTCTGGGAAAACTTTGCACTCTTTGTGAGCTTAATGGCCCGCCTTTGGGGTAGGATGGCCTTCAGAAGGGACCCTAGACCTCCCTACTGCTAGAGCTGTGTACCAGGTAGTGGCAGGGACCTCTGGACATCCAGACCAGTTTCCATACATAGACTCATGGCTGCAAATCACTACTGTAGTGCCCCCTAGGGCCCGGTTCTACACAAATAGTCAGGGACAGAGTAAGGTAATTGTGGAAGAGCCAGCAAAAATCATCCACCAAGGGGACCCTGAAGAAGAACCTTTCTTCCCACCGCCATACATCCCAACAGCTCCGCCAGTGCCTGCACAGTCATTCTACCCCCAGTTGCCGGACAGCCCTCCACCATCGGTGCCTTTGCCACCCTAACAGCCTGAGAGGCAGCCAAGTCCAAGTCCACAGTGTCTTCGCTCGCTCATGCAACCAGTCCAGCAGTCTGCGGCCCTTCAGATGCCCCTTTGAGAAGTGCGAGCTCCTTTTGAGATGGGAGAAGATCGTACACTATACAGCCGGGCCGCCTCGTCCTCTACTATCAGCCATTCAGCACAACCAACCTCTTCAACTAGAAGCAGCACACCCCACCCTATTCGGAGAAACCCCAGGCAATGATTGACTTGCTCGAGTCCATGTTCCAAACTCATCAGCATACCTGGGATGACTGCCATCAACTCCTCCTAACTTTCTTCGACACTGAAGAATGACGGTGGATTCTGTCAGAAGCGCGGGAATGGCTCCAAGGTAATGAATAATCAAGGACATAAGTGGCTGAACAATGCCAGAATAACTCATCAGAGACTGCTTTGTGAAAATCCAGGAGTCCACCTTGAAACTGTGCGAACATTGAACCCCGCTATGTTTCTGCCCACTGAGGAGGGGTCTCCCAACCATAATCGTGAGGAGGTCACGAATGAAGTCTGTTCAAGCAGGCCAGATCTAACAGATGTTCCTCTTCAGGACCCAGAACTGGTATTGTTCATAGATGGGAGCAGCTTCATCCATGAAGGACAGCGCAAAGCCAGCTATGCAATAACAACTACCGATGAGGTAATGAGAGCCGAGGCTCTGCCAAAGGGCTGGTCATCACAGCGGGCCGAACTATTGGCACTCATCCAGGCACTGCGACAGGCTGAAGGGAAACGGGCCAAAATCTACACCGATTCAAGGTATGCCTTTGCTACCTTGCACATATATGGGGCCATTTATAAAGAGAGGGGATTACTGATGGCAGGAGGAAAGGAAATCAAAAACAAAGAAGAAATCCTCCAACTGTTAAAGGCAGTCTGGAAGCCTTCTACAGTGGCAGTCATTGCAGGGGGCACCAGAGAAGAACCGACTCTGTTAGTAGGGGAAACCGACTAGCAGACCAAGCAGCTAAGGAGGCCGCCAACCAGTTGAGTGTCACAATGGGCTCTGAGCCTATCTCCAAGGTTCTCTTGGCACCAGAATTGCCTCTATCCCCAAAATACACTAAGGAAGAAGAACAATGGGCCTTAAGTGAAGGGAGAACTAAGACGATGGAGGCTGGTGGGAGCTTCCAGATCAAAGACTCTTTATTCTCCCTATGCCAGCAGCTCAGCTAGTAAAACAACACCATGAATTGACTCACCTAGGGAAGACAAAGTTAGAAAGCCTGTTAGGCTGTTATTTCATACCTAAGCTCCCAACCCTGTGCACCCAGATCAGTGCTAGGTGTGTGACTAGTGCACAAAACAACGCTGGCCAAAAGCCAAGGTCTAATTCAGGGGTGCAAACAACTGGAACAATGCCATTCAAAGACCTAGAAGTGGACTTTACTGAGGTCAAGCCCTGCCGAGGCCACCGATACTTGCTTGTGTTAGTTTACACTGAATGGGCTGAAGCTTTTCTTACAAGCACTGAATGGGCATGAGAAGTAGCTAGGGCCTTATTGAGGGGAATTGTTCCAAGATACGGGCTACTCCTTTCTATAAAACAAGACGATGGACCTGCCTTTGTGTCTGAGATAGTCCAGACTCTGTTCAAAGCTCTGGGAATCAAATGGAAGCTCCACACGGCCTACAGGCCACAAAGTTCAGGGAAAGTTGAACGCATGAACCAGACCCTCAAAACTACTCTAGCTAAGCTTTGTCAGGAAACCCAGTTACTTTGGATTGACTTGGCTGCCTTTGGCTCTACTCTGCACACAATGCACCCCAAGGCCTTCAGGCTACTCCCCTTTTGAAATCCTTTACGGGAGACCTCCTCCAGTGATAGGGAAGTTAAAAAAAGACCCTCAATTAATGACTGACCTAGAAATGTCCCAACACCTTCAGGCCTTAGGGAGGATTCTCCACCATATCGCTCAGGAAACTAGGAAGAGCTCCTATCCCCTTAGGGAATTGGGCCCACCCCTACTAGCCAGGAGATGAAGTATAGGTAAGAGATTGGAAGAAGGAGCCACTCCAGCCGAGTTGGACTGGCCTTCACAATGTTATATTAGCAACTCCCACTGCTGTTAAGGTTGTAGGTATCACCTGTGTTGGATCCACCACACTCGGGTAAAGAGAGCGACATCCCCGGAAAACCAGGAGACCTGGACTGCAGAGCCTCTTCCCGATCAGCCTCTCCGAGTTACATTCCGGAGGCAGCAGAAATCCACCTGAGATAGCCCCAACCCTCTTTAGTAGACTTGTCCTTCTGCTTGCTTTAGGTTTGGCCTTGGTAGCGCCCTCCAATCGGACTCTGAGTCAAAGAATCACTTTCACCCTAACCTATTTAGCCTAAGTCGGAATCCTCTCAATTCTCACGTGTTCAGGCTAAGCCCCCCTTTTAGTACATTTCATTGGTTGTTTTGTTCCCTTATATCAAGACTGAAAAGCCAGGACTAAGAGATCACTTGAATTAGGGGGACAACAAATATGGGGAGAGGATGAATGGCCACCCCACTGTATTATACTTGCTAGCAGAAGACAAGGGAGTATGCAGGAAGTTTAACTAATCCAATTGCTGTCTACCCATCCAAAGTTAGAAAGGGTGGGACCCTAATAAACTCTTTGGAGGTTGATTCTCTACCTTCAGGGGCTTTAAGACCTTAGTTGGAATAGTACTCCTCCTCCTAGATGATTGCTGGTTCCATCTAGGACAACACTGTTCCCTTCCCACTGTCCCATCCCTGCTCTGAAGTCCTGACTCTAAAACAATATCCCACCTGGCTGCTATTGTCATTACAACCTTAATTAATTTATTCCTTTGTTCATATGTTAAACTTACTAAGCATGTAAAATGTGCCAAAAAGTTGAATAAGAAATTCTGTCTTCGTTTGAAATATCCTCCTAATATAGACACTGAGACAAGGATGAAGGTGCAGTTGGTTTACTTGGGAGGTGATCCCAGGAAGTTTAAGGGGAGAAATGGGGAAAGCATGACAGGGAAGGGATAATAGCCAATAAAGGGTGCATTAATGAGTGGGTCATCACTGTGGACAACCGGGGTGCAATCTCTCTGGGGAATCCTCTTTGTAACCATGTAAAACATGCCTCAGAATCATCCTATCAAAGGTCAGGAAGCTGAGTTATTTATCTACAGATTTCCTTTCAGGGTTGAAGTTTGCCCCTGAAAGCATTACATCCTTTGCACTTCTGAGCTGCTCTGCAGCCACGCAGAATAAATTTTCATGGCGTAGGAGAAAGCCTTTGGTTAGCAAAGGTGATTGACATAACACTTGAGCCGGAAGAGTGTCAGTGTGCACAATAGCTGTCAGCTACAGCCTCAGGAGAGCTCAGAGTCAGCAAAGGAGACCTAGGGCAAGACGTCCCCATCATCTGCTGCATAGTCCTTGCTTTCAAGAGGGTTTCTTCACATAGGAAGAGATAGGCATGTGAACGAACTGTGTGCTGTAGTGTTATGGGTGCAATGGTAGAAAAATATGCAGGGTATGTGTGAGAGAAGATAGAATGGACAAACTGGTGCATCCCACTTGGAAAGGGCAGGGAAATGTTTCCTAGAAAAGTCACCCATAGACTCCACCTCATCTCACTGGGCCTGATCCCCCAACTGAGACACAGCCTGAATCAACCAGTGGAGAATGGACTATAGGAGAATTATATGATGCGATCTGTATTTTGGAGAATCACTCTTACAGCAGTGCAGAGGATGGGCTGGAGCGGAATAAGACCAGAGAAAAAGAGCCATTAGGAAACTCTAGTAGAAATCCAGGCAAGAAAATATGATAGTCTGGATTATTTTTCTGGCAGTGGGGCTGAAGAGATGAGGACAAATTTTAGAAGAATAAAAGAGCAAGATTGAAAGAACATGGTGATGGATTGCCAAAAGAGTTTGCAGGAGAGAGAAGAGGTTAAGTATGTTTCTGGATGAAGTGACTCGGTAGGTGGGGATATCATTCATGGAGGTAAGGACGAAGGAGGGAATAAAAGCTTTATGGGGAAAAGAGTGAATTCAGTTGGGAGGTGAAGAGTTTCGGATGCCCTTGGGGCATGCAAGTAAAAAATGTGACCAAAGGATGACAGAAAAAAGTGGGGCGGGGGGGGGAATGAAGGGTGGTGTGGCCAAAGAATTTGGAACTAAAAAGAATGATGGTAATAGAAATAGTGAGGACTTAAGAGAGACGATCTCTTTCCTTTGTCTCAGAGATGCAGGCAGAAATGGGGTTGTAGCAGAATGAGCCACTGGAAAAGCGTCACAAAGAAAACTGGGTTCTTAGAGGAAAAACAATTTAGTTAGAGACAAAAGGAGAAGCAAATGGAGAAGGTGGGTGTGGAAAGGTCCTATTACCAGTAAAGGGCTTTGCCCAGAGTTCTAAAGAGAATTTTATAAGAAGTTGACCAGGCACTTTGGACAAGGCCATCTCCAATTGATGGAAAGAGGAAAAGATAGACTGAATGTATTCTCAACTCACTATAACTAAACAACATATTCCATTTGTTCTGCAGATACAAATTTAAACTTTTCTAAATTGTACCCTTTCTCCATCATGTATGGGGAGGGAAGGGTGGCAGTGTGGAGCAATCCTGCAAAATACTTTTAAATATCTTTAAAAGCCTAACTTTTAAATATCACAGGTTGAAATATAGAATTTTTTTCAGTTGAATACTTTTAAAATTTTTTGTCAAACTTTTTTTTTCTTTGTGTAAGTCACATGATAGATCACGTTTCAGAATAGCTATTGTTGGGTAGCGGAGAAAGGACCAGAATGGAAGACAGGGTGTATTTGTGGAATATAGAATTGTTTTCTGGGGAGAAATGGAAGGGAGAAAAGGAACTATTCATTCATAAGCTCCTCTAGGCATTTCGAAGAATGTAGAAGAAACTTTTTTCCTTAGAACATTTACTCATCCTCAGCTAGAGGATGAGTCAGAATAATGCATAATTATAGTACTGGTCAGCAATGGCTCTAAGGCTTCATAAAGGAAAGCATTATCAATGATAAATGACATGAAGGAAGGTCTTTGATAAAACGGGAGGAAATTACAGTGGTGGTGGAGAGTGAATCAGGATCTTATTCTTGTCAAGTTAACAGTGGGAACAAGGGTAGAGCTGCAAATGATAACGCAGTCTCAGGGGAATGATTTAGTGTCCCAGCTGAGGAACTTTGAGTGTGAAATTGAAGAGATCAATTGGCACCCCCTGGCTAATGGCCTCGAATGCTGGCCTCAGAGAATGCATTGATCTGATAGGTAAGAGGAAGTCATTGCAAATTTATACAAGAGATGACAAGATGAGAGTGATGTTAGAGAAATAATTGTCTGGTTTGTGAAAAAGTCAGTTAAGACAACATATTTGGGGTATTGATTCCTACAGTAGGTTGAACAATGGCCCCTCAAAGTCCATATTCTAATCCCTGAAACCTGTGACTTTTACGTTATATGGCAAAAGGGCCTTTGCAAATGTGATTGAGTTAAGGATCTTGAGAGGGAGAGAGTATCCTGAGTGGGCCCAGTAGGATCACAAGAGTATTTATGAGAGGGAGACAGATCAGAGTAGTAAGAGCTATGACAACAGAAACAGAGGTCAGAGTGATGCAAGGAAGAGACCACAAGCCACAAAATACAGGCAGCCTCTAGAAGTTGAAAAAGGCAAGGAAATAGGAGCCTCCAGAAGGAACGCAGTCTTGCCAACACTTTTATTTCAGATTTCTGACTTCCAGAACTGTAAGAGAAAAAATTTAGGCCACAGAATTTTTATAATTTGTTTCAGTGACAATAGGAACCTGATACAACTTCCTCTGACAGACTGATAGAAAAACCGCATGTATGCATACCACCACACCAGTATTTTTTAAAACTAATTTCAGGGGTTTTACAGCCGTTAAAATTCTATGGACCTTCAAGAGAGTGTTTTGTTTTATTTTTTAAGGTTAAACACTCCAGGGTTTACAGGTTATTTTTAATACTTCATACAGATAATGAAAAAGTTTAAAGCTGTGTCAGTGAGGTAGGAAAAGATAGCGTAAATGTGAGAGATACTATGGTAGAAGGCTAAATATGCAGTAGAAGAGCAGAGATATATAAAAGGTGACTCCAAAATTGTAAACCTGTGAGACCAAGATAATAAAGACGTGCTAACCAGAAATGGAGAGGGTGAGAAGACAAGAAAGCTTGTCAGGAAAAGATAAGGGGTAAATCCTGTGACACAGAACCTGCCATGTGGAGCTAGAATCAAAGTTCCTAGTTCATTTCAGGACTTAGGATCTCCAAGGGGAGCACTTGTGTGTGCAGAAAACCCAAAGTCAGACTCAGGCTCCAGGTAGTGGGCAAGGACAGAGTCTTTGGGGACTGTTTCCCTAGCCAAGAATTGATGGAGTTGGAGAAGGGATGGGAATTTGATCACCATGGAAACCACAGAGGCGGTGTAAGGATGATGTCCTCAACCTGTAGCAGAAATTCCTCTAATGAATATGATGAATTGACTCTTACCAGAGAGTCTATCCCAGGACCAATTTTATCCCTAGGGGGAGGGGATTTTAGGAACTCTAGGTCAAGAATTCATTAACTCTAAGTTAATGAATTAACTCTAAGTTGTTGTAAGTAGTAAGTTGGTTTTCAGTCAGAGGGCTATTGAGACAGAAAAGTTCGGTTAATTGTTGTTGATGTTGTTGTTAGGAATAAGGAATCCTGAATTGGTGCCAAAATAACAACAACAGAAACAAAACAAACAAAATGCAAGACAGCCTAGTACCAAAAGGTACAACCAAGGCTATCCCAGGAAATTCCAGGCATCTGGCCTGAATTGATTATGAGCCATGACTTCTATGTCATTATTTTGGGAATCTGTAAGAAGGTGACTTTACAACATGCAGACAACTTAAGGAAACGGTCACTCTGAATTTTATGAGGGAGACCATAGAAAATTCTGGAGAAGAGCGTGGGTTCTAGAACTACGAATATCTCAGTTCAAATCAGGGCTCGTCCAATTGCTGCCCATCCCAGGCAAATGTCCTAATGCCAGGAAGCCCAATTTTGTCATCTTTAGAACTGCCAGACAATACTTTTCTTTACAAGGATGTTGCCAATGTTACCTGTGGCAATCGTCATGAAGCAATTTGTGTGGTGCCTGATACATAAAACGTGTTCAACCAGTGGTAGCTGTTATCTCTGTGATTAAGCAGCTGCTAAGTTATATACCTGGGAGATGGTAATGCAACTATGAATGTGCTATCTAATTTAATCTAGTCCTGAATCAAATCAAGAGGATGTTACTCTGAAACTATAACCCACTCAATTGTATGGTGAAACATCTGAGGTCGTTGAGCTATCATAAAGAAAAGGGGCTGCTTGAAATCTAGAAAATAGTAAGTATTTTGTGTACTTACTATTTGCCATATGGATTGTGTTATATGAAAGAATTCATTTACTCCTTAGAATAATCCTCTGAGGTCTGAACTATTATAAATACCTTTCTACAAAGGAAGAACCTCATTTTAGTTTCTGAGGGACAAAGCAGTGACTAACTTGTCCAAGATTCCACATTTCAAAACATACCTTTAACTCATTACCAACCATAAGCAGTGGAGAGGAAATGGAAACCTAAGCTCTCTAACTCCAAGGTCTGCGAGTTCAACCCCATACGCTACTTCCTCTCAAAAGAAGGAATTGTCTCCAGATGTGCTGATGGAGTCATGAGCAATGGACACAATTTTCTGGTTCCTTCCATGGATAGATCTCCACAGTAGAAATAGGTATGTCAATCAGGTTACTTTCTGAATCCCATCCAGGACAAAGTAATGGGGCTGGGGTGCTAGACTATTCACTGGAGAAGGATTCTGGTTACTGGGATAGATGTGGGAAAGAGCAGGATCAGTGCCAAGAGTTATCTGAAGGACAGATGCTAGGGGTGAAAATCAGGTTGAGAACCAGGGACCATCTAAGGACACATCCGTCCCAAAGCAGATGAACTGAAAGGAGAAACTAGTTTGAATAAAAGGGAGCATGAAAAGAGCCGAGAAGATGTAGTCATCAGATTCAAGAGCATCTGGAGCCTGGGGAGAGAATCCTTGAGTGTGGAATGTGAAGCATATCATTTCTTGAAGTGAACCAGCCCCTGGGCAGAAGGAGCAGTTGTCAAGGCACCAGTTTTCTCTATTCTAATCCATGTTTTCCAAGTTTGAAAGAGTAAATTGGCATATATGAAGACTTTACTATGAAAGAGGTTTGTGTTGATCAGCCAAAAAGAGTAATATTGTTTTTCACGTTATAAATTAATAAACGGACATCTCATTTATTAGTCAGCACCTAGTGAATATGGTAACTGAGTTAGTCCTCCAGAGTCTAGTCAAATTTGGGTGACATGATAAAATTAAGTTTTAGAGCTGTGAAGCTGAAGACAACATCCTGGGTCTCAGCTGATTCCATTCAAAGGACAATCTCCTTTCATAGGGGAGTTAGCCTTCCCCTTTAACATCTTTTTAGGGGCAAGAAGTTCCAAGAATTCTATGTACTAAGAGTTTACTCAGCTCAATCATTCATACATTTACCAAATTTACCAGTTCTTAATAGGACTGAGATCATTTTGAAGGCCTACGCTGCTTTTCATTAATCTTCATGTGCCCAAGACCTATCACAGTGTAAGCACTTGTATACTCCAAAAATGTTTGCTGAACTAAACTGAATCAGTGTGGATAAGAACAATATATCATACTGTAGATGATACAGGCAATATGCACAATATGTTTTCAGAGAGTGGATTAAAACCACTTTTAAGACATCACTTTATCTCTCTCCATGTATCAAATATCATAGTTATTTTAAAATGATAGATTGAATGCTCATTTGTTAAATGTAATTGACTGTCATTTTGTTTCAATATTTTCCTTCATGTTCTTTAGTAACATACCAAATTTCAATAGTCAAAAACCCTTTGATGTCATGGAACAAACAAAAACAAAAGTGACCTTGCTTCATTTAGTCAACACACTTTCCCTTAAACAAAGTCACTCTGAGCAAATGTTTAAGTAAACATGATCTTCGTCTTTGTACCCAGAAAGTCAATGAATCAATGAACTCAGATCATAGAGGACACGAAAGTCACAGAGTGAGAAGTCCCCTCAATGAGTACGCATTGGCTATGACTATATTTAATTCAGATTGTTCAGTCAAAATGGAGTTGATTTTAAATTTTTTCTCTAGTTTATGTGATCATTAATTGGTTAGTTATTTTGATCCATTCAACTGTTAAAGCAGCTCAGCTATGTGAGAATTTAAGCTGTTATTCAGAGCTTACTCTGTAAAAGGTCTATATGAGTAGCCACTATCTTAGTCTCCAGATTCTTTATATTAAACCAGAAGATGTTTAGAGGTGTTTTGAGGGTGTACTCCATTGATAAATATGTCATTTCAAAACATGCCTTTAACTCACTACCAAGGATAAAGATTTTGCTGCCAGTGAGTGGCCTATTCTGTAGTGAGTTCCTAGATAATGGTCTATTTAAAACTATGTGATTTTATTTTTAAATTTCTAGGGGTCATTATAATGTATTTTTCACCAGCGAATAAGTTAAAAAATTTAATTGTATTAATAATAAAACCCTTGGTGGATTCAAGAGATGAGGGAAACTTACCTTGCATGTGTGCTTCAGTGTCTCATGGGAGTCTCCTGGAAGTCTATGGACATAGACTCTTGGAAGTTCTTTAGATTAGGATGCCGCATTTCCTCTAAGGATAAGGTAAAGGTAACCTTTTATTTTGTCCTTTACTGGGAAATGAATTAGTGACCATTGTTGTCTCTCCCCATTGTGCTACAACAAAAACCAAGTTAGAAGAGGGCTACTTTAAAAAGAGCTCTAAAAACCTCTTATGCACTCTGTGCTTAATAGAGCAATTAGAATTGTAATTTATGGAGCAGCTTCTGGAAGGAAAGCCTTCTGATCTAGCACTTTAAAAAAAATTTTTTATAAGAGTTTATTAGAGTTCATTTGATCCAAGCAGAGGACACGCCTGGAAGCACGATCTCAAAAGACTGAAAAAAATGCTTCCTGATTTAGTACTTTTATTGACATGACTGACGATATAAGCAACTGTAAGAGTGATAGTTAAATGTTAGAACAAGAAGGCTTTCCCAGATTATCAGGACTGTATGGAGAGCACATTGGGGTACTATACAACAACCAGTAGGCATTTGGGACTCTCCACTGGTAGAGTCCAAAAAGCAAGCAATGGACTCCTATCCCAGTAGCTGAGAGATTCGAGGGTTTTTCAGTGCCTTTCTCAAGATATTATGTCCAAAAACCTTGCTAGTGGGATGAAGTATGGACTTTAAAGGGAATAGATGTCTTAAATTTTAAGTCAACTATTAATGTGTGAGTCATAAGACTCCTCACTCTGATCCCCAAGCTGATGAATAATTTAGTCTTCTGGAATACTAAGTTGCAGTTATATAATAGTAACTGCCTTATGCAGAGCTGTTACCAATTCACTATCAGCAGGGCAAACGCTTTTGGTTTTTTTTTTTTTTTTTTGCATTTCTGGAGATGAATTTACACTAGATCACTCCCAGCCTGTGTAAGATTGGGAGATGCACGTGGCTTGGGCTGTGGAGACCACCTACGCCATGTGTCATTTGCAGAACTGAGCCCTCTGCTTTACTCTCACGGAGAGCTGCAATTGTACCAAAGGAACTTTCCTCCAATTATACTGTATTCATTCTGTGAAATAGTATACTCTTAAAAAGAAAAAAAAAAAAACCCTAGGAAAAGTTAAATAAAATATATCCATAAGCCAAAATCTCCTTTCAGTTTGTGACAAAATGAGATTTCTCCATTGTGTCTGAGCGATGGTAGAAGGTGCAGTGGATCCAGAGTCCAAAGGTTCCAATTTGAATCCTCGTTCTCCCACTAACTGCGTGATTTTGAACAGGTCACTGCTCTTTCTTGGACTTTAGTTTCCTCAACCGTAAAGTGAGGGTTCTTTTTACCCCCTAATGCTACATGAGTTTATTCAAAGATCATGCTTCACGGGCATACCAATTAATAGATATCTAACAGCCAATTAATAGATACCTAACCCTCTAGGTATTTACAGTGAGAAACAGGCAAGTAACAAGAAATTGAATTTATCCTTTTTACTTTACTCCATTATTTTGAGATACAGAATAAATAATTTATGAAAATAAATATTAAGTAATTTATGTTTGATAAATTGTGAAGAACTATTTAAAAAGTTCCAACATCCTGTCCATACTTGATTGTCCATACATATTTATTAAATTGTACTTCTATGATGATAATTTTATTGTGAAATGATTAGTATGTTTGGCAAAGACAGATAGGTTTTCCTAATTCATGATAATGGAGTACTGTATATTAAAATAAGATGACATTTCTAAAGCACAATATTTGACAGGACCACCTTGATGGGGCTCTGCACTTTCTCTTTTACCATTTCCCAAATCCTTACTCACCTCTCTCATTCTCTAAGACATAACCATTCATTACCTCACTCCTGAAATCCCCTGACCAAGATGAGGCTATAGATGGGGTGAGTCTCAGGACACGGAGGGGAATGATATAATAGAGTGTCTGTTATGCACATTACTGCTAAATTTTGTTTAAGCTGAATGTTTAAAGGTTTATTCCTTTAGTCATGTAAAAATTCCCCTGCACCATTGTACCTGAGTAAAAATGGCTACATCAGAATGTGATGTTAACTGAAGGGATTTCTGAAGAGGAAGGACCACAGGGAAATTTGAATGTCATACCACATATTACAAGTTAGACACACCCCATTACAGTAATATTAGAATTAATTTTGAAAACTTTCCAAGTTTTATTTTAGTTTGAGGCATTTTCAAAGCATACCATGCTGTGAAGAAAATTTTGAGAAAGCTTATTTATTTGTATGACAGATGTTTGCTGTGCCAAACCTTTTAGGCCATGCCAAGAAATATAAAACATAGTTCTTATTTTTGAAGAGTTCTGTTTGGGGAGAAAAACACATGTGTGCATACACACTGACACACGCAAAGATAAAAAACTGTATATGATTAAGAGCTAAGTGAGTAATTCACGTCAGGAGTGGTATAGGCATTTGATTGTAGATTTTACTGTTTAATGGAATTGTGAAGAAAGGATTCATCAATGCATTAGAAAGTGGACTTGGCCTTCAAAAGATGAGGTTTAGCTGGGAAGAGGAGCAGAGGAAGGGCATTCTAGGTGAAAAGATACCACAAGAATGGATTTGTAGGCAGAAATGAATAGGGCACTTTCTGGGACCTATATGGGCCCTTCCAGAAGAAATGGAGTGTTTCTTGTTGGGAGTATTGACTTGCAGATTTGAGCAAGTATGGAGGAGCCAGATTTGTGGAAGACCTTGAGTATCAGTTTAGGGACTTTAGACTTTACCTTTTAGAGAACGGGGAGTCACTGAGTTTTAGGAAAGGGAATGTTGTAATTAAATGATGTTTTAAAAAGATTTGTCTCTCACAGATATACAGGGTGAGCCAATGAACAGAAGGAGAGGCAGATAAAAGACATACACACAGAAATAGAGTTTTACTTGTTGTGATCAGTTAGAAAATAGAATTAAAAAGTATAGTTCATCCTAACTCTAAAAATAAATATGACTTATTTATTTTTAAGTCATATTTAAATGACTTAAAATACCTAGAAATAAACTTAAGAATTTTCAAGATCCAATGGAAAAACAATGTAACTACTTGAGAACATAAAAAAGATGAACAAATGGAGAGATGGGAATTATATCTCTGAATGGGAAAATTCAATATTATAACATTATCTATAAAGTTAATACTTTTTCATTAATTATAACTGAGAGGAGAATGAACTTAAAAAGTGATTCTAAAGTTCATCTAGCTAATAAATATTTGAAAATAATAATAAGGATGATTTACTCTACCAGAAAGACATAAAAAAGTATAGCAAGACTAAAGTAATTAAAATCATGATTTTACTTCTGGGAAATTTTTATACAGGAGAGATAGAATTTCAAATCAAATAATGTTGGAAAACTTGTCAAGCTATTTGGGAAAATATTAGAATTCCGCATTACACTATACATCATAATATATTCTAGAAAATATAAAACGTTAAGTGCAAAAAGTAAAATCATGAAAATAATGGAATAAAATATAGGGCAAAGTTTAATCGTTTTGTAATTTGTGGGGAGGCAGCAGGTCTTTCTTAGCATAAATACCAAGTTGGAAATCATGCAGAAAAGATTTATGGACTTAAGCACATAAATTTTCTAAAACTTTTATATGGCAGCCAAACACTATCATTATAAGTGAAAGGTAAATGATTAATGGAAAATTATTTGCTATATATAATAGATAAAGGAATCACATCCTTATATTGGAAAGAATGACAAAAACTTGATAACCAAAAAATTGGACATTATAGATTCAAAATGGGTAGAAGACATAGATTAAAAAAATTATAAAAGGACAGAAAAACAACTAACACAAAGAAGATGCTCAGCCTCACAATTAACCAAAGAAATGCATACTAAAACAATATTATTTTTTAACCATTAGATTGGGAAAAGAATGAAAGGGTTTACAATAATCAATATTGAAAAGAATTGGAGAAATATGTACTTTAAAACCAATATATAAAAGTGTGTGTATATATATATATATGCATACACACACACACACACACACATACACACATACATTCTATGATCAATAATCCAACTTTTAGACGGTTGTGCTAAGAGATAGAAAAACAAATATACACATAAGGATATTCATTTAATGGGGAAAAATTGGAAACAACCATCTTATCAATAGAAGCTTGTTTAAATTATGGCACATTTGTACAATGGAATATTATATAGTCATTAAAAACATGAGTTATACATTGGTGTACAAAGATAAATGGAATATTTTAAGTGGACAAAAACACTTTAGTATATATAATATAATCCCACTTTTAGGGGGAAAAAAGACCTATTGAAAATAATTCTGGAGGGATGTATTTCAACCTGTTAACTGGTTATCTCTGAGGGCTAGGATAAAGAGAATTTTTTTTTCTTTTAATTTAAACACTTCTGAATTAGTTTGATTTTATCAATTTAATATTAGTTTATGCACAAGGGGAAGTGGTTATTTCTTCCCCAAGTGGAAATAAAAAGCAAGTGGAGGAGACAGATAAATCGTTACTATGAACTGAATTTTGTGTCTCCCCCAAATTCATATGTTGAGGCCCTATTTGGAGGTGGGACCTTCGAAAGGAAATTGGTTTTGAATGAAGTTATGGGGGTGGAGTCCCCAGGTTGGGATCGGTGCCCTTAAAAGGAGATAAGGAAACCAGGGCTCTCTCTAGCCACGTGAGGTTACAGTGAGAAGGAGGCTGTCTACAAGCCAGGAAGAAGGCCCTCGCCCGAACCCAGGCACACTGGCACACTAAGCTCAGACTTCCAGCCTCCAGAACTGTAAGAAAAAAAAATGTTTGTTGTTTAAGCCACCCAGTCTATGAGTCTCGTAGGTTAAACTGACTAAGACAATAAAATTTGAGGTGAAGTAACTTGGAAGGAATGTTTTCCAGAAGAGATAAGACCCAAGCTTGTTTTAGGCCCTGGGAAAGAAAGCAGTGTGGGAAGAGATTGGGAAGTTGAGGGAACGTTAATCAGCCGAGGTCTCAGAGGAGCTGGAGCAGTACGCCAATATCAGAGCCAGCTTTAGTAGGAAAAAGGAAAGTACAAAAGGATACCATAAACGAAGTTAGGGCATCTTTTTGAGGAGGAGGGACACAAAAGATATTAGAGCCAATGAACCCATTTGTTTTCCCAATGGATTGGGAGAAAAGATCATCAGCTGAGTGGGAAGGTTGGGACTAGGAGCCGAAGGGGCGTAGAAGAGGTATATTGATGCTACACAGAATGAAATAGGGAATGGTATTTGAATTATTAGTTATGCCTGTGAGATTCCTAGGCTCCATCCCAGATCTACCAAATCTTAGTCTCTGAAGATAGGTGATCCTAGTGCACACTAAAATCTGGAGCCTTTGAACTTTTGAAATAAAAGGTTGACTAATGATATTGGGCCACTTGATGATGCTAGATTACAACTATTTAAAATAGGGTCCATCAATATATTTATATGATTTTCTCCAGCATTATTAACAACCTGGGAAAAGAGTATTTGAGAAAAATATACAGCTAGGTATACCTGGAGTTGGGCTTTGGCAATGTGGGTGTAGAAGTTAAGTCGCTGGGTCAATGGAACTGGAGGTGCTGATAAGTGCGTCATTAACCTGGGTACTCACGAGGTAAGAACAGGGTGGAGAGGGAGGAGTTGGACTGGGATTTATGAGGAGGATGTAAAGCAGCATTGTGAAAGTCAGAGAGTGAGTGAAATGTAATAGCTAGAAGTTTTGGTCAGTGAGATGAATCTTGGTGTAAAAGATTTTGAAAGAGGAGATGGTGACACAGTCCCAACAGTGGCCATCAAAGGGTGGAGATAAAGTTGGCTCAAGTAGAAGTCCAGGAAGTGAGGTCAGATTGTGAGATTGTTACCCTTAAGAGCACCAGGCTTGTTAGGTCCCATGACTGAAGGCAAAGG
Source organism: Pteropus medius (assembly GCF_902729225.1). Taxonomy (NCBI): domain Eukaryota; kingdom Metazoa; phylum Chordata; class Mammalia; order Chiroptera; family Pteropodidae; genus Pteropus; species Pteropus medius. The sequence continues at coordinate 18,471,260 of NW_024342473.1, read as the reverse complement.
TGGTGCACTCAAGATAAAACAAGATAGAGAAAAAGAGAATATTAGGATCAGGGAGGGACAGAGTCAGTGGGAACTAAAGGAGCTGGGTAGGCTAGCCCTGGAGATCCAGCATGGCACTGCACCTAGGAGAGCACAATTTTAGAACCTTTGATAGCAGGATAAATCAATATTTTGGCAATGGACAGTGACCTCTTAGATGTCCATGTGGTGATAACTGGAATTTTGGTTCAGTAGTTTGCATATACTTCTATTTTACTATATGCTGTATTTCTTTGAAGATCATTGTCACTTAGATTATAATTCCTTAACAATAGAGATTTTTTTTTCTAATATTTGAATTCCCACTGCTGGACGAATGAATGGAAGAAATTAAACAGTCCCATATTTGTGACAGGAACTTTGGCATGAGAGTGCTTTGCAGAGGTCCCTTCCCAGGTGGAGGAGAGATGTTATTCACTGTTTATCTTCTCTGGATGCTCTTGAATAGTAACTCTCTGGGGAGTATGAGCGAGTTATGTTTGGTGATGGGTTGTTCTTGGTGATAAGAGGTGAAAAGTGTGACTGTTGTCTGAAGGTAGAAAAAATAAGGTTCCATTCTCCTCTACCTGACCATGAAACATTCAGTACTGCAAGGTCAGCCTCTGCTCTCTTCAAACTCATTCCTAGGTAACCTTATCTTTATTCGTGGCTTCAGTTACCACCTCTATGAGCACACAGGCCTTCCCCGTGAATCCAAACCCATATCATTTCCTTCTTGACATTGTCCATGTTAGAAACATCAAAACCTGTAGAGAATTTTTATGAGTTTTTTTTGAGCCAAATTGACGATCACATGCAGGGAACCAAGATCTCAAATGCTCTAGAGAATAACAATTTTACAGCTTCTTTTATGCATTTGAAATTAAAGAGGAAGTAAAGAAAATTACACAGAAGTGGGAGAAAGCCAGAGTGGGGCGGTGGGGGGGGCGGGGAGTAGAGAGGTGGGGGTGGGGGACTGGATTAAAGGATAGTTAACAAGTGCTCTCTTGAGGGTAGTTACAGTTTATTTCAGAGGTGGGTTAACCTGGATACAGGGAAACAATGAACAGGGCTTGCTTAAGGGAAAGACAAGCCTTTTACTACAAAGTTATATGCCCGGGGTGGGACTACCCACCTGGACCTTCCTAGTTAGGAATTTATGATCAGATCACCCTGTGAAGTTACTTTTTTTGTCCATGATATCTTCTCTCAGAAACACTAGAGAGACTCTTAGGCTCACCCTGCACAAGCAGAATTCATGATGTTCCACTGCAGTTCTGGTCCGCTTTTGGGATTTGCTCCCAGTTTAGCACCTCCTTCTCCCAGCAAGGCAGAAACCTGGCAATAGACTTGATGAGTCTCTTTTCCTCATCTTCCATATCCAGTCTACCAAGCCCTTCCTATTTTAAAATATAAAGGACTCTTGAATCCTTACTATTTCTCTCCGTAGCCAAAGCCACCAGCTAGTCCTAAAATTCTGTAATACCCCGCAACGGGTCTACCTATGCCCACTCAAGGCCCCCTCCAATCCTCTCTCCACCTCACAGACACAATGATCTTTTCAAAACTCAAATCTGCTGGTGTCATGTTCCTGCTTAAACTACCCCACCGACTTATTATTGATTTTAGCCCTAAATGTGATTTATGAGGCTCGATACGGTCTGAGCCCTGCCCACAGCTGCAGGCTCATTTTGTACCACTCCTTCACTGGCTCTGGAAGACAGCCAGCCGTGGGTTTGTTTCATTCTTAGATAGGCATTATATCTTTCTTGCACCCAACGCCCAAGGCTTTCTACATGCTCTTCTTTCCCCACTTTCTGTCATTTACCCCTGCAATTCCTTCTGATGTCAGCTGAGACGTGATTTCTTTGGAGGCGCCATCAGAGATCTCTCTGACAAGGTGAAATTTCCCTGTTATAGTCACTCATAGAAATATATCCCCTATCTTTATACTATACATCTCAGTTGTGATTTTCTATGTGTGTGTGATCATTTCGCTGTGTCTGTCTCCCTCACTGGACTCAGCTCAATGGAGGGTAAGAACCCTGTGTGCTTTTGCTAAGTGCAGGGCGTGGCATATAATGAGTACTCCATAAATATTTGTTAGATGAGTGAGTGAAGAGACCAAAAAACACCCTTGTCTTGTGTTAGCTGTAGTCACAGCTATAAGGTTTTGTTTCTCTAGTCCATCCACTGGGACTTGGGAATAGTGTGGCCATAATTAACTCTTCTAGGCAATGATACTCATGATAAATTAAATAGCAGTTAAAGCCAAAATGCTTTATTCTTGTTCCAGCTCTGCAATGGTGTGTCCTCAGGCAAGATATAATTTTTTAGGCCTAAATTCTATATTTTACCTACAGATTGAGCATCTCCTTCTGCCCTTGAATTCTCAACAGCTGTTTCTCCAAGCCTCTCTCTTCTTTTCCTTCATGCCTGCCTCCCCAGATGCAAATGACTGTTGGCCTCCTGCAAAGGCAGGGGAGGGCCTAAAACAGAGCCAGTTTCTCGGTGGGAGGTTTAGGAGGAAGCATGGGAGCTAATTCCATTAGACTGCCTTTGTATTCAGAAACAACTGCTGGATTCTATTTCTTCGACAAACTAGTTTTGAAAAACAAGGCTTGAATATTTGACATGACAAGAAGCTAGTCCTAAACACTGTTGCCTGAAAAGATGTGAATTTATGAAATTGAAAACCTACGAGCGCTGTTTTGGTGTATTTACCCCCTTTCTTGTTTAATTGAGGTGGTATATGCTCAGATTGATCTCTTTGTGGCTCAGTGATCTCCAAGCAATATAAACTTTCAAACTGCTATTGTTTATTTCCCATGTATTAGGCCTAAATATTTTATGGTAAATGAAGGGGAGTAACTTGATTTTCAGACTGGAATGTTTCTTCAGAATAAACTCAACAGGTTGCCTTCTTCATTTTTCTGATTCTTAGATCCCAAACTATCCTCAGTAGATAAAGTTCAGTTTCAGTAATTGAGGAAGAGATCCCATCCTGTCCTACTGACTTGCAATGTGAAACTGTCAATAGCCTCTCTGTATGTTTACTTCTCCATCTCTAGAATGGACGCAGCAGTTCTTACTACTCTCAGGGAGGTGTCATTAAATCATCGAAATGATATCGAGAGAAAACGAGTCATTAATCCTGCAGGAAAACACATCTATATTTTTTTCATGTTCTTCAATTTGCGTGAAAATCTCCTTCAGAAAAGAATGTTTACACTGGATGTGTGAGTGTGTGTGTGTGTGTATGTATATATATATATACATATCTGATTTGATAATTCCAAACTACACCCCAACAACCCACTTTTGAATAGAAGGAAAAAAAAATCAGGAGCCTACAATTGTGTAACGTAGAAATCTCTGGACTGGAGCCCGTAGCTGTGGTTTGGCAACACAACCAGCACAACATCTCTTTTCTCATCTCTTGAAGGGGAAAAAAAAAAAAAAAAAACAGAAAATGCCTTGAGAATAAAGGTAATGATTAATCCATCAGGTACAAAAAAGGATAAAAGGGTCATTTTGGGATTTCAGGTTCTAACTTATTCAAATAAGTAGCTAGAGCAGGGAGTGACAATTTCATCAGAAGAGGAGTAAGTCACAGGCTGTAATTGGGACAGTGTTTTTGGAGGCAGATAACCTCATCGGAGATCTGGAATCTGAGCGGTTCTCAAAACTTCCTTTTTCATGTGTGAATGAAGTAGGGATCAGAAGAAGTGGGTATTGGTGGAAAGAGTGGTCCTTGGAGAAGCAGCACAATGCAGCCTGAGAAGAGACGAAAGAAAAGCCTCAAGCAGAGACTGGTTTTGAAGAGCAGCTTGGCTAAAGAAACACTCTCCGAGTTCTTGGGCACGTTTATAATGATTGTAAGTGTTTCCTGATTTTCTGAGTTCCAACCCAGTAACACCTCCCTATCAACCTAGCTGGTGATGGAGAGTTTTGTTTTGGTTTCTTTTTTTTAAGTTCATCATTAGATGCGTGTCTTCCAGGAAACAGCAAATTACTTCCAGGCTGTTTGGCTACTTAGTGGCACACTATTAGGTTTCCATTTACTCATTTCTTTTATCCATACGGGTTGATGCGGGTGGGAGAGGGGCAGCGAAGGTCCTTCTTTATTTTAGAGATTTACTCAGACTGTAAATATGGCTTTACGATTAATGTCAGCTATTAGAAATTTTTCTCATTGATAAATTAATTTATATATAACCTGCTTGTTTCATATAAACATTGAGGTGGTTCAGTCACTTGCAATAAGTATTGGCAGTCAATAAATATGGATGGTAAGAAAAAGCTCATTATTACAAGTGCTTGGCAAAGACTGTGTTGACAGATCACTTGACTTTTAATAAATTAAACATTGCACTAGCTAGAAATATTATATTGTGCAGTAATCCAGTTTTGGCTTTGTATATTTTTTTTGCCCTCTAATTCAAACTATTCTCTAAAGATCTTTGAATAGGCATTTACAATAACCTTCTATATATAATGGAAAGACTGATTCTTAGAACCTCACAAGGATTTTGTCCAGAGACTTACACAGCCATTAATAAAAGGCTGGAAAGTTTAGTGGCATGGGCTCTAGATTTCTGTCCTGTCGTATATTCTTGCATTCTCTGGATCCTGAATTTTCAGCTGGAGCCAAACCATTTGTTAATAGAATATTAAATCTTATATTATTTTCATATATAGCAACTGTTGATTTTAACTTGCTTAAAAAAAAATGTTCAAGGATTTCCTAATCTAGGTATAAATAATTTCATTTTTCTTAAGATTATAGAGTATCGTCCATAAACTTTGTACATTAAAAGTTCTTTGGTAACGTACAGCATGGCAACTATAATTAATAATAATATGGTGTTACATATATGAAAGTTGCTAAGAAAGTAAATCTTAAAAGTTCTCATTACAAGAAAAAAATTATATCTATGTATAGTGATGGGTCATTTCACAATATATAAAAATATTGAATTATGTCATACACCGAAACTAATATAATGTTCTGTCAGTTATACCTCAGTCTTTAAAAAAGTTCTTTGCTTGGGTAAATACATAAAAATTTAGGAGAATAAGTAAAAATTGAGAAAGAACATGAACTCAAAAAACTGAACTAGTGAAAATGAGAGTCCTAAGTTTTCTGGTCTCTGAGAGCCTTTTTTTTAATCTCATTTACTCGAGTATTTTCAAGGCATTATGGACAATTTTTTGCTCTCCTTGGCTGTCCTCACCTAGATGACTTAGGCAGGGGAGAGTTCGAAGGAAAAGGAACAATAAAAGCCTATGATTCTTTCAATTCCAATCACTACTTACTGAAAAATAGCCCTCAGGGAGACAGAAAGTTGATGGTTTGGTCCCAAAGATGAGAATAGTTGTCAGCACCAACTGACTTTAGCTCCACAATAATGTTACCAAACTCCAAGGGTTCGTTTTTGCCTGCATGCATCAAAGCCAAAAGAGACAGGGATAGAGGTTTGCAGCTAAGAAAGCAGAGGTTTATTTAAGGAAATGGCGCCAAGCCCAGAGACACAAAGACCTGGCTTCCTGATTGTCTCTAGTGGATGTAGGAAAAACTCATTAGTCGTGGTAGCTAAGGGAGTTGGGGTTGCAGGCCCTACTGATCGGTCAGGGCTAGGGTAGGAGGCGGTTGATCATTGCATCAGGTCCTGATGTCAATCGTGCTGTAGTTCTGTCTGATTTCAAGGGGGTGCCAGTAGGGTCATTCTGCCCTGATGGGTGTGGAGCTACAAAATGTTATCTTTAGTTTGATTGAAACTCTGTTTCTGTGGTCCTAAGGCTATTCGATGCTGACCTAAGGGCTTAATGATTAAGGGAGTGGTCGTGCCTTATGCAGAAAGATAAGGAAAGAAAAGAAGCAAGTGAGCCGGAGGGCAGTTTGAATCAAGGAGAAAGAGAAGAGAAAAAGTCATTTTAAAGAAGTGAAGATTTGCACTGTCATAGTAACCTGTGTTCCAGAGAAGTGGAGCAAATTGTTACAACTTTGGGTGTTCTGCAGAAAACACGAAAGGAAGTGAACTAAACATCCATTTTGCAACCAAAAAAGTTAAAATCTGCTTTCTTAATGAGAACCAATTTTATAATATCCTGTCTGGGTTGAGTAAGTGAAAATTGCTTTTAGTCATTCACAATTCTGTTAAAAAACAAAACAAAACAAAAGAAACAAAAAGAAAAACAAGTAAATGTGAAGGTCTAATTGGCTTTATTAAACAGTTCATCAGTTGGGCAGCATCCTGTTTAGCAACCAGAAAGGCGCTCGGAGGAGTTGTACAAAATGAAAGGTTTTATAGCCACAAAGAGGGTGGAATTAAGAAGTTAAAAGTGGATTGTTTCAGGCAAGGTCACCTTCCTTTAGAGGAAGACTAGGAGTCTTATTAGGAAGATTTTGTAGAAAAAGGATTATTTGGGGGCTAGGATACTTTTCTCTGGGGGGAGGGGAGAAGAAAAGGAAGGGTTTTTTACCTTGCAGATTGCCTCTTCTTTCTGTTGATGGGGAGCAGGGGCCAGTAATGGAGAGGGCTCAAGGGACGGATTACTGGTGTTTGGCCTGAAAATCCTAGACTGGTTGATTTAAGGTTATGTTTTGGGGAGAGGTTGAAACTGCAGTTAGGTCAGGTACTAAATCCAGTTTTAGTATCATGGGCTTTCAGCACAAGTGATGCTATTTTGGGCTTGTGGTTTTTTGTTTAACACTACTCATTCAACTAGTAGTATGTCTTCCTCTGGTATTCAAAGTGAGAACTAAAGAAATAATATCTTAATATTGTATGTTAAAAAAATTAAAATTTATAGCTTCTGGTTAAAGCCAATCATTTCGTGAAAGGTTTGATTTCTATCTATACTGTATATTTATTTTCTAAAGCAAACCCTGATGAAATCTATAATTGTGATTATAAGCTTCAGTTTTGTGGAGGCTTATAAGGATGTGTAAACAGGAAGTTTCTGCACAAATACAATAATTTTTTAACCCATACATCTACATGGTTTTCCTAGAAGATTTCCAAAGTAATTATCTCTGCTTTATTAGAAAAGGTGCATTTTGCCTTGCTTTCTCTAGGAAAAAGCTATGCATGGAGAAAAGGGAGCCGTAAAAAGGTGTCAGGATATACAAGACTCTCCAGTTCTTCATGTCTGTGAAGCTGGTTTTTGCCTCAGACCCAAGGAATCTGGGACAAAAACTGCTCTTAGGGGAAGCTTCTCAAACTCATTCACATCATGATGTAAATGACTGATAAGGCCCATTGGTAGCATTAAAGGAAGAGAAGGTCCATGAAAAATTCTTTGTAAACTACAATTAAAACAACAATAATTACATCATAAGCTGAAGAACTAGGTTTAATTTGGCCTTTTAGACATTGGGCTAGTTAGGTCTTTTTGCTAGTGTCAGAGAAAAGGTTTGAAGCCTCGAGTTGCAAAAGTAGAGACCACGTAGTACCTACCATATATAAGCTTGGTACATATATACATTTGTTTAATCCTTACAATAGCTGCATTAGTAAGGCTTTATTTTCACTCATAAACAGTTAGAGAAGGGCTCAAAGAGTTGAAGTAACTGGCCTAAACCACACATTGCTGGAATTGTTTCAGCAATGTCCTTGATATAAAGTGAATCAGACTCCCTCTGCCTTAACAGTTCCATAGATTAGAGCCATGAGTTAGATCTCATTTGCTCCTGGGCATGTGAGTTTAAAACTGAAAGCAACTGAGAACAGATTGTTAGTTATACCCTGAAGCCAATGTCTTCACTTTCTCTGAAACTGAAAAGACTACTCAATACCGGTGGACAGGTGTGAGGTGAAGGTAGAGAGTAGGGACTGTTCAGGCCCATGCATGTGGGCTCACGGCCCCGCAATTTCAAGCTGCACATTAAATCCACATTACATGTTAAGTTCCTGACATAGGAAACACTCATTCAATGCCACCTCCATTTTGCCTTTCTTGCTCCTTCCCCTCTTCTATTTAGAGCCCTTGTAGTGTTTGAAAACAGCTGCTTTGTCTCCTCCTGGCCATCTTACAGGCCCCTTTCCCTAGCATCTGCCACAGAACTCTGCACATACATAAATGGGAGCCCATAAATGGGAGTTGACTTTAAATCTCTTTTGGGGGCTGGACTTTCCAGGATCTCTAGTCATTTCTCATATGTTCACTTCTCACTATTCTGTGTATCCTCCTCTCTCTTCAGACATTTCAGTATTCTTTGATACAGAGCTCATCCTACTGGAGATGCTCAGGTGAACAGCCCAGCAAGTAGTCATGTTTCCTCCTACAGTGGAAGGACATTCCTCCAAGGCTAGACTTCTGAGTGAGTGGCACTTGTTTGTGTACTGGGGAAGACCCTGCATTCTTTACTCACCCTGTGAAGTTTGCACATTAGAAATCTACTTTTTGGCATTTCTAAGAATCAAAAAAATGCAAATACTTCTTTTAAAAGTAATACCTTTGATCTGTACCCTGAAAAGAAACAGCAAGGGTAGAGGCCTGGGACATAGGATATGGATGGCATAAGGGAGTGGGCAGCGCAGGAGGGAGGGAAGAAATGGGATGGATGGTGCGCGAGAAACTTAGACCTCACAGCGTTTCCTATGTCTGCTCCTGCCTTCCTCCATGACTTCATGTCCAAACGTCTCTCCCTGCCAGTCACTGAGTTTGTCATTTCATTCTAGGAGGGTTCTCAGATATGCTGGCTATGGAAATTCTAGGGCTTTAAAATTATTATTACAAAGGGTACTCAGATCTCGTAGTAGGTTTCCATATTTGAGAGCTTTTAAAACAAAAGAATATATGGTCAGCATTTAGAGTGAAATGAAAAAGTTCTTAAAATAAGCCAGTTCTTAAAATAAGTCTGCTTTGGCATAATTCAGGACAATTTTGGTCTACTACATTATTTAGAACTCTTAGGTACTGAGAGGACAGCTCTGACAGAAGGGTGAAAGAGATGTCATTGGCCCTTGTGTTGATGGGAAAGATGAGACACAGGCCGATGCAATCACATGTCCTCTGAATAATGGAAGAGCTCAGTTGCCCTGCCTTATGTATTCACTTGCCGTTGAGATTCCACTGTGCTTTTCCTCCAAGAGACATGGGGTGTTTTCTCACATATATTCCTGTTTATTTTTATATCTTTCCTGGCAGAGAGAAAGGAAAAAGGTGATCAAGTCCATTTTTCCAGGTGGGAAAACAGGTGTAACATAATTAAGAGGGTCACTCAAGGTCGCCCAGCCCATGAATGAAAGCAGGGATTGATATCTGGACTCCAGTCATTCCTAACACACCATTATTTGATGAGAATTGAGAATTAACTTTTTTTGTGAAAGCCCAAGAGAACTTTACTAGTTTTATAGCCTAGAATACATTAGAAAGTAGGGATGTCAAAAGATAGTTGTTAGAACAGACAGGATCATGGCAGGGAAATTTTATAGGAAATTTATTAGCCTAGTTTTTGGACCTCTTTCTCACCTCCAAACACATTCACACCTCTTGTAACACCAGAGTTCTGAAGTGGTTCAGCCATATCTTTATGGCTCTAATGAACACACTGACCATTCATTACACTATGTTTTCCACTAGGACTTCTATTTTCTGTATTCTCCTTGAGACCACTCCGTGGCTAAGAACAAAGGACCCCATGACTCCTCTCATTTTCTGCCTCAACAGTCCCCTGTTCTGTTTCTTATGTTCGGTTCTAGCTTATTGCTTTGCAAAGGCATGCCCCACTCCTAGCCTGGGGTGGTCAGGAGGAGGGTTCCACAGAACTGGAGCTGTCAGTTTGCCAGCACATAATAGGCCAGAAGCCTCTGCTGTCAGCAGTGCCCTGGCTGATTCTGGCCTGGACGGTTAGTCTGCCAGAGGCATGGAAGGATCGCTCGTCCTCAGGCTCTCATGCACTGGCTTTGGAATGAAGTGGTCTCTGTTGTCCTGCCCCTGTGTCTCTCAGATGAGGGAAGAGAGATCCACATGCTCACAGAATGCTCTTTCTAGCACATCAGGACATCAGAGAGCTGTTCAGTGTCAATCCCACCGGTTTCTTGTTATTTTCTTATGATTTATATCCAGTACTCAGCCATTCATGGATTTGCACTTCTGTATTTGGTGTTCTGTCATTTTTAGAAAGTGCAAGTTTTTAAATCTGAACGTGTGGAAGAGCTAAACATGAAGGGTTCTTGCCCTGTACCTTCAGCAGGTGTAAAGGGACTTGAAGCAGGAGGTTAAAGACATGCCCACGTGTCTCCCTTCAAATACAGTGATGAGGGTAAAAGACAGTGAAGGGGTTAACATTCACTAAACATACCCTATGACCAGACGCTTATTATTCTTTGAAAAATCTCATGAGATAAGGGAAATGTTCTTATTTTACAGATGAGGAAATCAATGCTCAGTAGGTTAAGCAACTTGCCCTCAGGCAAGTGTGCGGTGGAACTGGAATTAAAATCAAACCTGATTTCTCTTCACTGCGGTTTTAGCATTCCCCTGTATGCTTTAGAACTTTTACCACTGTCACCTGTAAAAATATGTTACTCTCTTATAGATTTTAAACATTTACATACATGGCTTCATAGTTTGTAGACCTTATACAATTTGAGATTTTCCTCAAAAGACACTATTTGCGATTTATTTATTTGGGGACATGTAGATGTAAGGTAATTCATTTTAGCCATTGTGTAATTTAGTCCCCTCATGAACTTTTATGTAGTTTGCAATTTGTCACAATTACCAACACTGCTACAATGAACATCTTTGTACACTTCTGCTTGTACACATGTTCCAGAGTTTCTCTTGAGTATATACTTAGAAGTGGGTTTGGTGGCCCTAGTGCTTCAAATGGATGTGTATTGTAAAATAACTCTCCAAAGTGGTTTCAAGTTTATACTACTAGCAGCAACATGTGAGTTCCCATTTTTCCATATACTCACTGACCCTTGATATTGCCCAATTTTTATGTTTTTGTCCTTTCGACATATAGGAAATAGAATTTTGCTGGTAATTTTAATGAATCCTTAGTGCAGTTGGTCATCTTTTTACATTTACTGAAACTTTAGGTTTCCCTTTTTGTAAATTGCCTGTTTATATCTTCTGCTCGTTAAAAAGAATCTTTTTCTTATTGGTTATAGGATATCAGTCTCTATTTAAAATCTACATATTAAAGATGTTTTAGATTTTCTTATTATGGTTCAGTATTTGATTTTTGTCTTTAGGTCTTTAAATCATTAGAATGCATTTTGATGTATGATGTAGAGAAGGTGTCTCTTTATCTGGAAGGACAGCCAGTTGTTCTAGTATCATTTTTGAGAAGCCTGTCCTATCTCTACTGATGTAATGGCCTCTCTATCATTTACCAGTTCACTTATAAATGTGGTTGCCTATTAAGACTTTACTAGTTCCATTGATCTCTCTGTCTAAACCTGCGCCAATGCCACGTATTTTTGATAATCGCTTTCTAAATTTTTGTTTATCCAATATTTTTCTTATTATTTTTTTCAATATTTTCTTGGCTACTTTAAGCCTTTTATTCTTCCACATGAATTTTAGGATTAGTTTATCAAGTTCCATATATACTCTAGAGATTTTGACTGGAATTGCACTGAACTTATATATATTGTATAGAACCGATATCTTTAAAACATTGAATCTTCTCACCCATGAACATGAAATAGCTCTTCATTCATAAGTCTGCTTTTTACATTTTTATTCTGAAGTTTTATAATTTACTTGGTATTGGTCATATATATCTTTTGTATGATATATTTCTAATTTCCTTATGGTTATTATTACTATTGTGAATGGTACATTTTTTAAATTACATTTTTTAAATGGTTGTTACTAGGGTTTAGGAACAATATTGATTTTTGTATGTTGATCTTGTATTCAGAAAATTTAGTAATTCATTAGTTCAAGGAGGTGTATAGATTATCTTGGATATTCTGTATAGATCAAAGCTATCAAATATGATAGCTACTAGTCATTTGTGGCTACTTAAATTAAAATTAAACATAAGTAAAATAAAAAATTTAGTTTTACTGTCTTACTAGTCCCAAGAGCCATCATGTATGACTACTGGCTACCATATTGGACAACACAGATATAGAACTTTTCTCTCATTGGAAATGTTCTATTGGACTGTGCTGACAAGATTTTTTTCTGAGAAGATGAGAACTTTTTCTTTCTTTCTAGCCTTTAAACATTTAATTTATTCTTATTGTCTTGTTATTGTGGTTAAAACCTCTCATACTATAATTGTGGCATTCACGGTTTATTCCCAACTTAAAGAATCTGCTTCTCACATTTTACCATTAAGTGTGATAGTTCCTGTAGCTTTTAACTAGACATTTTTGATTTGAGTAAAGAAATTTCTGTCTATTCTTCATTTACTACAACTTTCATTAGAAATGATTATTGAATTTTTTTAAAAAAACACCTTTTCTATATCTATTCAGATAAGCATATGGGTTCCTCTTTTATCTGTTGATGAAAAAATTACATTGATAAATATTTTTAGCATTAAATCATCCTTAGATTCCTGAGATTTATCCCCACTTAATCACATAGCATTTAGTTTGCAATGTTTTATTAAGTATTTGGACCATGATTTTTTTATTATTATGTTGTCCTAGTTTAGTTTTATTACTAAGGTTTCATTAGCCTCATAAAATGAACTGGAGTTCTTTCCCTCTTTTTATATTTTCTGGAACACTGTATAAAATGAGGATTATCTGTTCCTTGATTATTTTGCATATGCATTGAAAAAGAGAAAGAGAAAGCAAAAGACAAGCACACGTGTGAGAGGTTTCTCTAAAAGTTATGTCTAATTTAGATCTACTTTTAATTCCATTTTGGCAATTTATAAATTTTGCTAGGAAACTATTTCACTTTTGTTTTCAAATGTAGTTTTTCAAAATTGTTATTACTTTCAGAAGTAACACAATGAAAGCAATGATTTTAAAATGATTTTTCATAATATTTGCTTATGGCTTTTAAAACCTGTGATGATGACTTCTTTTTAATTTTTAGCATGTTTTTTGTTTTCCACTCATTCGTTTCTGTTTTCTTATACCTTTCCTTGAGTTGATCAGTTTTCTTTATTTCTCTCTTTTCCCCTTACTTGCTTTTTCTATTCTTGAAATATTTATCTTTACATTTTTTTTAAAAAGATATTTCTTGAGCTAACAAAGTATAAACATTAAAACTTTTTTAAAAATTCTAATTATAATTGACCAATTCATCTTACATGTCATTATTCTCTAATATTTAAATTCTACTCTTATTACTGTTATTGGTGTTCTTAATTGTGAATACTTACATGAATTTACTATCATATACTAGGTTATTTGCTAATCATTACTGCATTCATCCATTACTTTCTTTTAGATGCAATCTCCTTTGCGCAGTTAAAAAAAAACTTTTAAGGAAATTTTTCAGGAAAGGCATGTAAGGGATAAACTTTCTCAGTCTTTTGTCTGCCAGTATATGTCTTTATTTCACTCTCAAGGTGCAATGATAAATTTTAGGTTGATGATTGGTTTTGCTTGGCATTTTGCAAGTGTCATTTCAATGTCTCTCTTGTTGCTGGTGACAAATCTGTTGTTGGCCTAATTTTGTCTTTAATTATCTGCATTTCTCTGGTTTCGATTAAGAGTTTCTCTTTGTTTTTTTTATTCTTAAATATCACTATAATACAACGAGGTGTTAACTTATTTTATTTGTAGTGGTCAGGCTTCATTGTTCATCTTTACTGTGAAGATTAGTAATTTTCACCAGTTCTGGACATTCTCAGCTTTATCACCTTGCCGCTCCCCCAATCTCTCTATTTTTTTCTCTTAATCTCTCCATGATAAATTTTGTGTAGTTGTCTCAAATCTGTCTTCCAATTCACTAATTCCCTATTCAGTTGTATTTAACATCTGTTTAATATAGTCATTGTAGTTTCTTTAATGTGTTTTCATTTCTAGAAGCTCTGTTTGGTTCTTTTTCTTAATTGTTTTTCTTTTCTTATGTGTTTATTTCTTTTATCTTTTTAACTCACTAAAGCTTAATATATTTATGGTATTTTATAACTGTTCTATCATCTTAAGCTGTAGGAAGCTAATTATCCTGCTTATTTTATCTACTGACTCTCATCCACAATGGATCATTTCCTTTAGAGTTTTGTAAATTTGTATTGTAAACTCTTCGGGAAGGTTTATTTTTCTCTATGGGAATTCCATATGGCCTGAGCATTGGTCTTCCAGAACAGGCTTGCTTCTGCTAGGTTATCCAGGTACTGTCACAACCAGAAATGATTATCGTTAAGTGGAAAACTGTAAAAAGAAAATTGAATGTGGATACTTTGTTGAAGAGCACTTTCCCAAAAGAGAAAGAGTGGCTGTCTGCTCCCTTTGTCCGACATGAGGCATGTGACCAAGAATGACTAGGAAACCCCATGCTTTCTCTAAATAGGCTGCTTCTCAAGTCCTTAGACCCTGAGTCAGTATCAGCTGCAGGAGGATTTTCCTGTAGGCTTCCCCTTATTAGTGGTGAACATGAAGAGTCAGACTAGTCTGGAAAACTTCAGAGTTCCAAAGGACCTGGGGAAAACGTCTGTTCTGGGTCACTTTATCCAAGGGCTGCAGACTCCTAAAACCAAACTTGATTCTGCCAAACAGAACTCTGCTTTTGACCCCTGGGTTTTAATTTCGACCTAGAAAACTTGCTATTTTAATTCACTTTCAAAGGGGAAGTACTTTTGTTTTCTACTTTCCAGAAGTGGTTTTGGTTTGTTTTTCTTTAATGACACAGGGCATTGCAACATGTTCTCATTATTTGACAAGAAAGGAGAACATAGGAATGAGAGCAGAAGTTAGATACTCTCTCTACTCATCAGCCTTATGATGAAGATATGGCATAAAGTGAAGGACTGTGAGGAAGACAAGCCTCATAAAAGTGAGATAAATAAAACGGATCAAAATGCTAAGCAGCCCAGCAGTGAAGGTTACTTCCTTCATCTAGTGGGAACTTTATTCATGTACGAGATAGGATTGCTACGTCATATGCCAGCAAAATGTGTCCCCTCCCCCACTTCTCCATCTTGATAGATTGGCTGGTCATGCTAATACACAGACCCAGGAAGGCCAATCAAGACCAAAAGGACCCAAGGGCTTAATTCCTCTCGAACTAGAATAAGCCCACATGCCTTAGACTCTGTCTGAAAGTTTACACTTTCTTAGGAGAAAATGTTCTCAAAATCTATGTCTCTGTCTATAGGGGAGTAGTTAAAGAAGTTGCAATGAACTCATATATAGCTATTAAATATAATGAAGCCAATCTTTATATGCTTATATATAAAGACTCTAAACTATCAAATTGAAATAGCAGGCAGAAAATGGTATTTATAAAATTCTCCCATTTGTACACATACACATGCACACACATTTTTAAAAATCTCTTTATCAAACACACATTTTTGACAGAATATACCAGAAAGCATTCATGTTAGTTACCTGTGGAGAATAAAATATGAAATCTGGGGTGGGTAATAGATGGATTTTTTATATTTTATTGTATACCCTTTGTAATTGAAAAAATTTTACATGTGCATGTACATTTTCTTCACTCCCCTGTTCCCCACAAAAAAGCTCACTCAGCAGAGTTTGTTCCTTCAATTGTTTCAAGGAGTTGCTCAAAATGTGTTCTGAAGAACACTAGTTTCATGAAATTCAGATAAGAATTAAGTGAATGAAAATATGCTCTGCTTCCCAAACATGCTTAACCAAGTTTAGTAGTTTTTCTCAACTGCAGGAATTATCAGAGCCTTTAATGTTCACTGTAAATATCTAACAGGGGAATAGAATATATAGCTGCCCCCACACATACTTGATCACTGATTCCTTTTTTTTTGAGGAGCATCTTATGGAACTGATGATCTGTGGAATATACTTTGGGAATTGCAGGGCCTAGGATGAACCTAAAACAAACCAACCCCTGGAACTCCTCCATCTTTAGGAGTCTTCCAGATTGAGAGTGACCCGCGATATACTTGACATTGTTGGGCCACCCTAAATAAAAAAGAACTGTCAACACCCCATCCACACACAGCACACTCAGACCCATGGTCATCCTAATAAGGACATGCACACCTTAATAAGTAAGTACTTAATTGGGTCCTTATTCTAGTTCTGGGATCATGATCAAGTTCTTGTCCAATAGCATTATTTGGGATGAGTTGAGAGATGTGAATGCCTGGTGTAGATCAGAAAAGGAGAGCATTGTTCTTTTCAACCTAATAGAATAATGAAGTTTAATCACCTTTCATTTCTGGAGTTCCAAGTTGCTCCTTGGTATTCTTTTCTACTCAGAGAGCACTGAGATTGGCCGTTTGCCCATTCACCTGCTTCTCAAATCTGATTCCTCTCTTTTTATGAGCCTGCCCTAATGTCATCTCTTTCCAAGTACAGCTGGTCCCTGAGAGATGATTGATCTCATCCCGATATTCTCGCAGGCTACATGCCACCAAATACTTTGTTTTTAAACAGAATATCCAGGGTTCAGTCTTGGTTCTTTGTGACTATTTTTGTTATAACTAAGAAAGTTTTATTTTTTAATTGGAAAACTGACTGGAAAGCCATGCATCATATATGCATTCTGTCCTCATAAAGGGAGCGAGTAGACTCACTGAGAAGCAGCAGTTGCCACAGGAGAAACACAAGGCTGGGAATCACAGAACCTGGCCCCAGAATTGGATTCTACCACTTATCAGCTAGATGAATTTTGTCAAGTCATCCAGTCTTCCACTTTTTAAATGAGAATTAAGTTTTGGGAGGAATAATGGAAGTAATGTATATGAGAGTGCCTGGCTCACTGCATACATGCTGTAAATGTTTGATCATTCCCTCATCCAGAGGTCAAAATTATATACAGTCACACCTGGGCCTTTTCACTTACTACCTGTGTGAACATTAGAAATTCTCTTGACTTCTTAATCTTTTTAGGCTTCATTTCCTTATTTGTAAAACAGAGATAATAAGAAGACATTACTCAGGGTCATTGTGAGGACTAACCGGTTAATGTATGGAAAGTGCTTAGCTTATATTGAAGAGGAAATTTCAGGATTTTCATTAAAAGCTAATCAGCTTTTTTGTTCTGCTTCTGTAAATGTGCTTGCTACATGCAAGAGCTCACTGCAAAGCTCTTTTGCACCTTGTCCTACTTGGCTTTTGCTCAACAAATGTAACTGTTTGTACTGTTTGTACCCCTAGCAGCTCCCACTTTCTGTAACAATATGAGCAAAATGGACATGGTAGGGTTAAGAAGGAAGTAGACAGTATATGCCCTGTCTCAGTGGGCTTCTGCCACTCAGATCCTCTCTGCTGTAGCTGAGCAGAAATGGGGTAAATCTTTATCAGGTTTTCCAGTTTTTCAAGAATGGTCAGAAATCAAGAGTTCTATATGGAATTTTTCTATTTTTAAATACTGCTAATAATTTCTTTAAAAATCACCATGTGAACCAAACAAAACACATCTGTGGATCAATTCTACTCACAAGCCGTCTTCAGCCATGGATCACAAGTTTGTGACTCTGCTCTAATGGTGTCCTTAACCACATTCTACAAAAAGAAAATATTCCACCAGAAAAGGGCAAGTTGAGAGATCGCAAGGGCGTAAGCCTTCTTTCTGTTCAATATCATTTGTTTATAAGCAGCCTGGCTATTGGAGGTCAAATTCCTGATACGAAATCGTGGTCCTCCCATTCTACCACCTGGCAAAATTGGTTGAGGCAATAGTGTGAAAACCATTTTTATTTCAGGCAATATCAGAAGAGAAATCTTGATCTCATATAATCTTAATCAAGTTTCTCATGAGGATAATCTGTGGAACATTCATGTGTATATATTAATATTTCTCAGATTTAATAGTATTATGTCAGGAGATTCAGTAATTTGGAGTGTTAATCAATCAAATGAGTCAAGAATTTGGGGAAACCTAAATGTCAAAATAATCATCATTTAGTCAGTAAGGCTGAATTATAAAACTGCATCTCCGTGCACACTTTCCCTAGGGATAAATGCTTAAGCCATTCATTAACAAGTTTATTACATTAAATAACAGTACCACACTTCATCTATACTTTTACTTAGGATTTTTACAGTTCTCAGCTATCTTACCTCTTCTACTGGTCTGTGAGCTCTCAGAGTATCCACTTCTGATTTTTTTTGCATCCTTGCTAGCCAGCAGGCACCATGCTGGGCACTTAGAATTTTCAAATGTACATATATATGGAGGAAAGGAACGAATGGCTGAGTGTGTGCCAGATCCCATCAGAGGTACTTGTAGCTTTGGGTGGGGACCTTAGTTTACCATGATTTGATTTTTTGAAAGACAGACTCCCAAAGCACAGATCTGGACAAACTACTTATTTGGCTCAGGTACAGTTAAGGGCATTTTAGTGTAAGTGAAGGGACACATACTTTGGACACTAATGTTAATTTTGCGTTCAACAAGATCATTTCACTAGTTGTATATTCTCAGGCAAATGACTTAATTTCTTTGTCCCCAGGTTTCTTTAGATGAAAAAAGCAGACTTTTATTCCCCCTCACGTTATCATAGGGACTGAATGAGAGTGTTTATAACAAACATGTGTGTATGTTTGTGTGTATATACATATCTGACACACATACACAAAGCAATTTTTAAAATACAAGTGGTTCTTTTTTAATGCTGATTTCTGTCTTATGCGTTTGCATCATTTAATAACAAATTATCTACTGAAGTATATTTTTCACTTAAAATATATTCCTTACCTATTTCCAGGAAGACCTGCAGCAATGTACAAGGTGAAGAGTCATATGTGGCTTACATTCTTGGGCTGCGTTGTTGCTGCCAACGTGCACCAAACTGACAGTTCTGAATTAAAGGGAGGACACAAACATCCTAGAAAAGTTTTTAAAAGAACAATCATAAAAAAATTCTAGCTGGGTGAACTTTGGAGGTATTGGGCATTTTAGAATGAACTCTGGTTCAGAAATTACTAAAGGGGCAGGCAGAGCTAGGGGAATTTCTTGTCTTCTTGGGTCTTGGTGTTGAGAATAGCTATGAATTCTAATAAGTTCCCCCAAATGCTGGCCGGTGCAACAAGAAATCTTTGTGGCTCATGGGTGTGGTTCATATGTGTAGAAAAGGCCCATCCCACCATTATCTCAGCCCATTCATCCCAGTACTAGGCAGGCACTAGGACTAGTCAGCACTGGGGAAATGAGTGTGCCTTCTGCTGATGACTACAAAGTGGGGAGACAGTATGAGGAAAGGAGACGACAAGGAAGAACAAGAGTGGAAAGGGTTTAACTTTGCCTTAGTTCTGGTTTTCCCCGGAGAGCGCTTGGTCATCTAGCAGAAGTTGTCTGTGCAAGGGGAGCTGGAAATAAAGCAGATAGAAATTAATATACAGGTTTTCCATAAACTGAAAAAGCTGCACTTGAAATCACCAGTGTGTCACATTGGTCTCTGAGAAAAGAAGGGAAATGGGGCTGAAAAGAATTTTTCTCTAGGTCATGAGAAGCCTTGGTGAAAAAGCACAAGTTTTGGGGTATTTTTTTGAACCAGAGTGACATTTGTTGTCACCAGAATAACCATACTTGTCTTGGCATGATGATCAGGACCTACAAGGTGGCTCCTAAACGGACAAACAAACAAACAAAAATCACCTCTATAGGATAGGAATTATTTTCTTAATTCTGAAAATACTGAACCATAAAAGGTAGACACAAAGCATGTTAATTTTTTCCTTCTTTGGGTAATGTTTGATGTGCACAAAGAATCACATCTCTTGCAATAATTGTGAGGTTCCCCGGTGATCCTTGGCCCCAGGTGCATGCACCTGCAAATATTTTTTTAAGGAATTCCTAACCTTCATTAACTACTTCTTTTCTGAAGGGTTCAGTTTTTACATACTCACTGAACCAATATTTATTGTCTGTTATATACTGTGTACTGTGCTAGGAACATCTTGGTCTACACTTTAAAGGAGGTAATAGATGTGCAAGAGATCTGAGAAAGGTCAAATGAAATAAAATCTGTGGGCTTATTCTTCTCTCACTATCCACAGCATTCTGGTTTGCAATAATCACTTTATCACATTAGATTTTACATTGTGTCCAGTAATTAATTTGTCATAAGGGTCATGGCTAAGTTGGGAACTTCCCAGCAGTCTCAACTGATAGTTCTTAGAAAATATACCTCTCGATTTTCATATTCTACCCCCAGACCAACTTTTTCTCTTGAAAAGGCATTTACACATGGGTTTTTCCTGCTTGTGTTTAGATATTTTAATATCTTTCATCAAATGTTGTTTGAGCATGGAATATAAAGAAACCTGAGCTGCCCTGGTGGGCATTATAGTCTTGATGGGTGCCACAAGGCAAGATGGATTGTAATAAAATGACATTATAAAGACATGATAGAAGAAGCATAAGAGCCCTTGAGGCCTTAAGTTATCAGAGAAAATTCCACAAAAAGGTAGGACTTTAGCTTAGTGTTATGAATAGATTGTGTTTGGTTGGGGAAGGTGCAGGGAAAGGAGATCCTGCTGGAAGGTATACAATGAGCAGGTGTGCAGAAGTGGGAATGAGTGTTATAAGCTCAAAGCACTCAGAGTGACTAGGATGCCAGCCTGGCTGATACAGATTTATGCTGAAGAACACTAGGCAGAAAGTGGCTGGTGATCATGAGGCAAGGCACTGGAGAGCCCTAAGTACCGATGGGGCTGAGGGGTTTGTGCTGGCACTTGCTGAGCAACTGTGGCGGTGGGGGTGGGAAGCGGGGTATATGAGTCATTCCTCATCTGGCACTGAGTAGGGAGACACTAGAAGTGAGGGCACTGGTTGGAGGCTGCAGAAGAAGGCTCAGAAGATTTGGGAATGATTGGCTATAGGTAGCCAAGGGAGAGAAGAGGAAGAGACACCAGTGGATTCCAGAATGTTTGGCCTGAGTGATTGGGAACAACTGGAGGTATCTTGCTCACCAATCAGTCCTTCATAGAAATTCTGCCTTTCAAATGTCTTTCTTTCTTCCTTTTCCATTGAAAAATCCCCCCTCCACCCCGCCCGCCCCTCCTGTTAGCGGTGGAACCTGATAATAACCACAGTATTTACTCTCTCCTCTTTTCTAATGTTGCTTTCCTACCAAAAGCATAAAACCTCGCCAACTATGAAATGACTCATCTTTGGAGAGTAATCACAATTAGCAAAACAATTTAAAAGTCTTGTCAGCTTCCCACTTCCCCTCTCCCTGCAAATTTTGATCCTATGTCTAGGAATGAAACAACAACTATTTCTAATATCTATGTTTTCTCCCCTGCTTCTGTTGTCAGGCATTAGTTAGTGGTTAAGTTCATGAGTCCTTTTGTCTTAGCTTATTGAATTGAGGTCTAACTGAATTGAGGTTTTCTTTTTTAAGTTGATATTAAAAGCAATAATATTCTGCACTTATTATTGCCCTTTGTGTTTTAAAAAGCCCTTTTTGTAATGTTATCCATTTGAACCTTTACTGAACAATCCTATGAAACAAGCTTAGCAGATATTATTAGTCTTCTTTAACAGATGAACAAGCTGAGACTGAGAAATAACATGTTCATTTACGTAGATATGAAGAATCATACCTGGAATTAACACTTGGAATCTGGTTATTTAATCACCTCAACACATCCAGGAGAAAAGAATTCAGAGAACCCTATACCCCCTCCACTTATTAGAATGCTTGGTATGTGAGAGAAGCTTCTTCTTCATGGTCCTAAGAGTGAGCCAGGAACTAGTGGACAGAAGTTACAGGAAAGAAAAGATGTAAACCAAAATGTTTGACATGTATTACATATCCTTTTTTATAAATTGTATTTCTGTGAAGACCTCACAAATGAGCCCTGGGCAACCTCTTTAGAATTAATTGATCACTATCGGGAAATTGTATATATCAGTTTTGGACTTCCCTTCTCAGTCTTTTGTAATGAGACAACGATCTCTTTTTATTATCTTTCTGATAAGAAGCCTTCACATTCTCAATCTCTTTTTCTTTACATATATTTGTTTCTGAAACTTTTCTTCATCTGTTTCTTAAATAATATTTATTACTTGATGCTGAGCCCTCCTTCAAGTTGGTTGCTCTTCTTTAGTTATAAAACCCAAACTTGACTATATTCCAGAAAAAATTTGGCCAATTCAACATATAAGAACAATGATCCAATGATCCTATAGTTCAAAACTTATTCCTCCAGGACTACAATGGCTCTTTAAACCACAATGCGAGAATATCTGATGGTCATTTGCTGTGTTGTTTTCCTACCAAATTTGTATGTCACTGTACCATATTTCCCAATAATCCTCCCTCACTAAATTGTTTTTTTCATCAAAATTGACATACAACATTACATTAGTTTCAATCGTACAACACCATTTGATATTTGTATATACTGTGAAATCATAGTAAGTCTAGTTAACATCCATCACTGTACATAGTTACAGAATTTTTTTTTTTCTTGCGATGAGAACTTTTAAGATTTACTCTCTTGACAACTTTCAAATATGCAATACAGTGTTATTAACTATAGCCGCCATGCCATACATTACATCCTCGGGGCTTACTTACTTTGTAACTGGAAATTTGTACCTCTTGACTACCTTCACCTATTTTGCCCATGCCTTACCTCTGGCAACCACCAATCTGTTCTCTGTATCTATGAGCTTGTTTTTTTCTTTAGATTCGATATATAAGTGAGATCATACAGTATTTTTCGTTTTCTAATTTGTCTCACTTAGGATAATGCCCTCGAGGTTCATCCAGGTCATTGTAAAAGGCAATGTTTCATTCTTTTTTATGGCTGAATAATATTCTATTGTTTATATGCCTCAGTTTCTTACCAAATGTTTTTTTAATGGACCATGATTAAAAGGTTTTAATTGGTTGTTAATTGGTTGTTATAGGACACACTTTTTAAACATTAGGAAATACATGGTGCTGTGGACTAGATGTGTTCTCCCTCCCCATCCCAACTTCATTTGTTGAAAACCTAATGCCCAAGGTATTAGAAGGTGGGGCCTTTGGGAGTCACTTAGGTCATGAAGGCAGAGCCCTCATGAGTGGGGTTAGTGCCCTTATAAAAGATATCTCAGAGAGCTAACTTGCCTCTGACTATGTGAGAACACAGTGAGAAGTCTGCAGCCTGGAAGAAGATCCTCACCCCATCATGCTGGCACTCCGATCTGGATTTCCGCCTCCAAAACTGTGAGAAATAAATTTCTGTTGTTTATAAGCTACTCAGTCTATGGTATTTTGTTATAGCAGCCCAAATATACTAAGACACGTGGTAAAAAGAAAAAGGATATACAATGAAACGCTTTCTTCCAACACCTACCCAGTCATTTACTTTCCTCCCACAGGATCCAACCCAATTTCCTGCTGCTTGGATATTCGTGGAGATAGCCCATGTGCAATTCTTAATACAATTGGCAATGTGCTTTAACACTGCTCTGAATCTTGTTTTCAAATTAAATAATATACTTTGAGGATCTTTTCACATTGGTCCACACAGATCTCCCTCATTCTATTTTATGACTGAACAGTATTCTGCTGAGTGGATGTATCATAATATATTCAAAACCCTTCTGAATACTGATTTCATTCTCCAAAATATCTTCTACCAGCTGAAGACTGTCAAAGACTCACTGTTGTACTTCATCTTCATTTTATACCTGTTTGCCAAGTACTTACAGCATTGTGCCTGGTGCCACAGGGAATGCACAAAGCTGTAAGTATGGCAGCCTCTGCTCTCTAGGAAACTACAGCCTCATCAGGGAGAAAAGATATGGAGACGAGGGAGAACGTCTTGATTGCAGTTCAATCCCCCCACAAATTTCCTTTGTTTTCTTGCTAATGGCCTTGTATCTGGTACAAATGACCTTCCTACGTGTTGGATGTGCATATATGATTGTTTGTGAGCCTGATATGGCTTATACTGGGAGCCTCTAGAGCAGGGATCGAAAACTCAAATACCTACAGGAGCCAGGACGGAGACCTAAATGAGCAAAGTGAAGCAAATGAAGTGAGCCAATTGAGAGAGCACAAGCTCTGTTTAAAGGGAGCAGCCAACTGCTACTCTGTTCCAGGAAATTCCTCCTTGTGGGTTGACAGATCTAATAGATTAAAAGGAATCTATGGGTAAAAGGTACATGGGATCTTTCTGTTTTATTTCTTACAATCTCATGTGAATCTACAATTATCTCAAAATTAAAAGTTTAATTTAAAACATAAGTCAGAAATCTGGATCATTGTGTGAAATTATCTGATTTATAAATGTAGGCAAAATTTCAATACTGTGCAAGCCCAATGTGTGTCAACCAGATATCGCCCAGGACCCCCATTTTGCTATCTGCGCAGGTTATGTGTTATGTGCTATTGATTTGGCTCTTGCTCCTGGCGACCTGTGCATAGCTGGAGCATTATAATTTGATTTGTATGAATCCTGTGGCAGCCCAATCCATGAGTTTGCTTGATAGGTGCTTCTTGTTACTGTGATTTCCATCATTGACAGTGGCCATGTTCACTTACTTGTTGAGTTTCTTCTCATTCCAGGTCCTTGGATGTGGCTCTGTTGCCCAAGCTGTCCTCAGTCGAGGACATTTTGGAGGAATCGTCACTACGAATGTTGGATTTGCAATGTCAGTCGTAATGGCTATCTATGCGACTGGAGGTGTCTCTGGTAAGTAATAGAAATATAACAGCTACTATTAAGCATTTCAATGTGCTAGCACAGTCCTGGGTGCTTTATACACCTTCATTTGTTTAGATCCTGCAAGAATATGTATTTGATTCTATTTTTAGAGATGATGACATTAAAATAGCTAGCAAATGGCAAGTGACTTGTGCCAAGGCAACATTTAGCAAGAGACAGAGATAGGACTTAGAACTCAGAACTGACTGATGCTTAAATCTGGCCACTGAATCATATTCTTCATCTGTCGATACAATTTTTTACTTGCTTGTAACCATTTCCCAGGTACCCTGTGAGTAGCCCAGTGAAGACTGCCACTCCAACAGAGAGGCAAGTCCTGGACCTTGATCCATAGCGGTCAGAGAGAGTCTAAGTCACTTACGAAATGGCTGGTGCTTTCACAGAAGTGCAAGCATGATCCAGAAGGTCTTGGTTTAATTCTGCCCTGAGTGGTGGGCTGATTAGAAGCCATTTCCAAGTTTTAAGAAGCAAAATGAAATGCTGTTTAATGTAGCCTGGGAACTTAGGAAGGGACTATGAAAACGATCCAGTTCCCAAAGGCTCCTGGAATCTTTCAGCAGCCTGGTCTGGGTGCTCAGAGCACTAAGATTGCTGGTGATAAGGGAGGATTGGGAACCTCTGTATGCCGGGCATTGTGCTGGCTGCTGTACGTACTTTAGCTCCTCTCTCTCTAGCAGGACCGTGATGAGTGCTAGTGTCTCCATTCTACAGAGAAAACTCCAGTTCTGAGGGATTAAGTTAATTCTGCAAGTCCCATAGCTGGTAAAGAGGCAGACTAAAGATTTGACCCAAGTCTACATGACAGCGAATCTCGTGTCCCTATTATTATACAACATTTCCAATGGCCTATTACAGGAAAGGCATTACAGGCAGGGCCTGCAGTTAAGCCAGCTGGTCTGGTGACAAGTGCTGTCATTGGAGCACAGAAGAATGACGGCTTAGACTCTCTGGGAGGTTCCTTGGGCTGGGAACCTAGAACAGTCATTTGCTGTCTGGCACCTTTTTAATAGCACAGTCAGACTCAGATCCTGGGGCAATCCAGGTTACACATTCCTGTATATGTAATTTGTTTGGGATGAGCAGTGTTTCTTTTCAAACTCCTGCCAAGCCTTTGCTGTGATCCCAGTACTGTGCTGCTTACCTAAGGCACAAGAATGAGCAGGGAATCACCCTGAATTTGCCAAGGCTTAATTACAGTGCAGGCCTCAACACCAGACACAGATGAATTAGAAGCATACAGGATATTCCACCGCCACCCCGTACATTCACACAAGTGGAGTTTCTACAAACTGCTATATAAATGTGGGCACGTTCTCAGCTAGTTTGTTTTGTTTTGTTTTGTTTTGTTTTGTTTGCTTTGTTTAGGTGGAAATGTGGGATTTGGTTTTGGAGTGTTTTGCTTATATAACACCCTGAATCGAATATCATCAAATGTTTACTTTAGGATTAATTGGTCTCAGATGCGACCCGTGTAACTAACACCCTTTACCACCACCGCTGTCCACATCTTTTTGCAGCCACTGATATACTTGAGAATTCTGGTAGTGACCATAGGAGGAAAAAGGGTAGGAACCAGCAGGAAGGAGAAAAGGAAGTGAAATTAGTATGGAATCTTCCCATCTGGCCCCTGAACTAGGGTTAAGCCCCTGCACTTAGAGGGGTGAAGGCCAGAACTGATGGGACTCTTTTCACTAGAATCATTTCTAGGTAAGGGTTAGGAGCTGGCCAAATTTTTTATGAGAGATATCCCAAAATTCAAGCAGAGCAGCCTCTGAGCCTGGCTCATAAAAAGTAGTACTGAGTTGGAAAGGGAACTTATTTCCCTCTCTCTCTTTTTGGAACCCAGCACTGTTCAGGCTTCTGGGCTGGTGGCTCTGGAAATGTGCACAGACAACACATTGGCCCATCAATGACATCCATGCAGACTCAGTATTGGCTTCAACAGCCGCAGGAACAGGAGAGGAAGATTGTGTGAGGGAGGTGACTGTCTCATGGTGGCTACAGCTAACATAATGGTTTGTGGGCACCTGTGAGGCCCTCTTTGAAGATTCCAAAAATAACCAATGTATATTGGGCACACACATAAATGAGATCCTATTGTGTGGTCACAGACTGGTAAGGTGAGCGACATTCCAGTTTTGAAACATAAAACATTACCTTACTGCTTCCCTTGTGAACATGCCAGTTCTGGCAACCCAGTCGGGCCAGTCAGAACCCATAAGGCCCTCATTATGCAGTGTCCCCCACCGAGCATTACACTGCCTGCTTGTACCTAGGCTATGGTGGTTGTTTCTGATGTAGCAGTCTATAAGTAATATAAATTCAGTGAAAAAGCAAAATTGATTTGCTTAATGACAAGGCATTAAGATTAGAATTGTCTGTGGGTGGTGGGGAGGAGGGGACTTGTCTAGAGCAGAACCGTGAAAGAGTTCAGCCTGTTCACCTAAGTTTTTTCATCTCAGATCTCATGAGCTCCAGCTGCCCCTCGGGGCTCTTTGTGTGAATAATCTGATCATCACAACAAAGTGGCAGGACCAGACTTTAGTGCAGCACTCTCTGGCTCTAGCACTTATGTTCTTTCTACTACACTGCTCGCCTTGTCCTTCGGGTAAGCCAGAGTGGCCACTCATCTCTGCAAGGAGAAATTTGCCTCATTGCTTAGCAAAGCTCCCTCCCAGACACATCCTCTCTGACCACCAAACAACTTTCCCTCTCTATAGATCATTGTAGTCCGAGCTATCTAGATAAAGGCCTCTGACTATTTAGTTCTTCAACTTTCATATCTTAAACACCTACTAAGTGCCTTTTACCATAGGAAGTCCAGAGTGACTAATAGTACCTGCCTCTGGGTGGTTATGAGAAGTGAAAAAGCATAAACCTACCTATGGGAAGTTTTATTTTGGAAGAGGAGCTTGCTAAATAACTCCCATTCATGGACTCATCTGAGGGAAGGTACTTTTTTTGACTGGAGGTGATTTCTTATGTCCCCTTGTCCTTTCACAATGGGTCCTTCCCGCCTGGCTAGGTGGCAGCTACCTAACCAGCCTGTGGGAGGAGGAGAACAGGGCCGGCTTCAGGAACTTCCCACTGCCCTGTGTGTTCCCTCCTCCTAAGCCCTGTTTCTAGTTTTTCTAGTAGGCTGTGCTGCTAGTCTCCAGAATTATGACTCTATTGGATTTAAAAGTAAAGCAAGACAGTTGATATAATTCTTCAGGAAAACCGTGCTTTTAATATTTGCATTTTCTTGCTCTTATTAGCCCCTAAGTGGCAGAGGCAGGTGTAGAAAGGACCTTTGTGGTTTTGCCAGCAGCCAGAATTCCTCCCTGCTGCAAATCCACTTTGGTTTAGAGACTCGGGAAAAGCATAGTTTTCTTCAGAGCAGGGAGCTTCCAAATACAAACTCACCTATAAGTTCTGTGGAGGGTCAGATGTAAAGTGTCATCACCATCATCATCATCACTCATTGATTTACAGCTATTTCTACAATCCAGAAATCCACATTTCAATGCGGTCATATTGACAGTAACTCTAATCTCCCCTCTACATAAAATCTCACCTATAGTCTTCAAAGGAATATCATTTGTCCCTAAGAAGTGAGCCAAATACTCAAAGATGATTTTTGAAAAAATTTTTTTCCTGCCCAGTACAGCAGAGAAGCTTTATAAACTTGGTAAAACTCTGTAAGTGGTTTAGAACATAGGATCTAGAGTTCAGATAAACCTGGATTTGAATTCTAGTTCCACTACTTTAACCATATGACCTTAACAAACTTACTTTAGTTCTGTGCCTCAGTTTCCTCACCAGTTAACTGAAGTAGTATTCATCTCACTGAGATCTTATGAAGATCAACTGTGTGTAATACTCCTATGATAGCATCCAGCAAGTTTTCAATAAGTGTTGTTACTAGCAAAGCCAGCTGATGATATTAGTGACTTAGTACAGAGCAAACTCTCCACCTGATCTTCTGTCTAGATGAGAATCAAGAAGGCCGATTTCTCTAGCCATAATGTAGGTTGGGGTGACAGAAATGTTGCTACATTTCTGTGTGTAAGAGAAATATATTATTCATGCAGAGGAACTATAGAGAATCCCCTCAGACACTGTGATCACCTCAAAATAAACTGAGCCCCTTACTTCAATAAGAGGCACAGTCCACCAACCAAGGGTCATTTTTCCTTAAAGAGATGTCTCTTCAGTGCGAAGATCGCTGTTATATCCTCTGGACGTGGACTGAGGAATTGCTAGATATAGATTTAAACCTTATAAGTGTATTGACTTTTTAAAAAATATGTTCAAGTTAACAGTTTACATCAATTGCTTTGAGATTATTGCTTCATAGTTAGAACCCAGTAGATGATAGAGAGAGAGGAGAGAGAGGAGGAGGGAGGAGGGAGGGAGGAGGGAGGGAGGAGGAAGGAAGGGGAAGGAAGGAAGAAGGAAGGAAGGAAGAAGGAAGGAAGGAAGGAAGGAAGGAAGCTGAGTTCTACCCAAGGTCTCTAGATAAGGGTTTTTTTTTCATAATAATTCTTCCTGCCCTGCCCTGTGACATTCCTAATCTTATCTTCATTGCAGGTGGCCACATCAATCCAGCTGTGTCTTTTGCAATGTGTCTTTTTGGACGAATGAAATGGTTCAAATTACCTTTTTATGTGGGAGCCCAGTTCTTAGGTGCCTTTGTAGGGGCAGCAACCCTCTTCGGTATTTACTATGGTGAGTAAGACCCCTGGGTCCAGAGGTTAGAGAAAGCTGGACATAATTTGAAAGTCAGAATTACTTGGTAGGAAGAGATGAGATAAGGCAAGAACAGGAAGCTGCGACAATTGTCAAGAGAGTGTAAGAGTTTCCGGTTCTATATAGTGGGGCCAAAACTATCATTAGGGCAAATTCATGAAGCCTCTTAATGAAAATGGTCACAACTTAAAAGGGGAAAGAATTTAAAGGAAGCCTATATTTAAGCCCAACCAGTACTACAATGTGAATGTGCACAAAATAAGTAATAGGCTAGTGGCTTCTCTATGACTTTCTCTGATTTGGCTGGGAGAGGAGGTGTTGACTGGTGGCGAAGGGTATGAGAAGTAAGTATTTAAAGAAGAAATCTGGAGTGAAGTCTTTGAGGAAGGGGCACAGCCGAGAAATGGGCTCAGTGAGGAACTGCTCCCCAATCCCCAACAGCCAGGGCTTCTGTTCTGCAACAGTCTTGGGGGACAGACACAATACTGATGATCGAAGACCCAGATTCTAGTTCTTTGTGAACTAATTAAGTACGTATGTGACTTAAATAAGTCACTTGACCTTACTGGTCTCGATTTCCTCCTGGAAAAATGAGGGAACTGAACCTGTAGTAGGAGAGACCTGGGGTCAGTGCTGGCTGTGTGGTGACTGCTGTCTTGAGGGCAAACTCACTGTTCCACAATGCCCCAAATCGTGGACTGGTATCAGCGGTTACTGAGAACACTCTGGGAATTGTGAATTCTGCCTAGAGTAGGTCTCAAGTTCCACTTTGGCTTTTGGTCAACCTCAAAAATTCTAACAATTTCTCGCAAAAAAAGATTGGTTTCCAGGACCCACAAGCTAAGGAGTCGGCTCAAGTTCAGAGTGAACCGTGAAGGGCAGCCAGGGCTTTCTATCCTTGACCTACAATCCTGTGACTTCCGGGCATTTCTTAAACTACCGTACTTTAAAGTGAAGAAAGGCAAACAATATCGATCTGCCAAACTGAACCTGAGTGTTTGACTGCAGTTGGTTAGCACAAGAGCTGCCATAAGCCTTCCTCATTCCTGCCCAGAGAACACTAATGTGCCAAAGTTGTCTTCCACAGATGGACTCATGTCCTTTGCTGGTGGAAAACTGCTCATCGTGGGAGAGAATGCAACAGCGCAGATTTTTGCAACATACCCCTCTCCATACCTGTCTCTGGAGAACGCATTTGCAGACCAAGTAAGTGTACATTCAGAAGGCCTGACTTTGGTGAAAAGACATGATTTCTTAATGGGACTGCATGGGAGCAGCATAGACCTATCAGAAAGGAAAGGCCGTGTTTCCAAAGTCAGAGATCACTGGGCATCACCCAAGCTTTCTTAACAAATTTTTGCCTTTGTCAAAGTTGATACCGTTAAAAGAGTTTGCTGCTTCCTCTTTAAATTATTCACATCAGTTGAAGTCTGGAAGAGTGGATGACAGGACATTTCAACTCCTGCAGGGGCAAATGGGGTCTGCCTCACTGTTATATCTCTTTTGTGCACATGATCTAAATGTGTAGGCCACAAGAAAAGACATTGTGATCTCAATTCGAGGACTGTGAAGTGTGGTAGTTGAGCTTTAGGCTATCACAGATCCTCTGTGTCTGCTCATGTGCACAGGTTCATCTAAACCCTCAAAGTAACTCAAAGTGCAAAGTGTCTCTGGCTTATTGACATTTAAACAAGCTGTATCCAATCTGCATTTGAATAGACCCATGCAGTTCAAACCCATGTTGTGCAAGGGTTGACTTTAATGGTTAAGTGAGCATATTTACTTTATGATTTTTCCATATTTTAAATTATTTACATGGTATGGTTCTCAAATATCCAATGGGGTCAAATTGAATGATTACTTTGGTGGAGTTTTTTAAAAATGCATATTTCTAAATTACTGCTGCATTTCTTTTCCAAAATGTGGTACATGTTTAGTTCTACTAGAAAAGCCTGAGAAAACTGGTATCGTTTCTCTAATATTTGGTATTGTTTGCAGTTTCCATTACAAATCAGTTTTTTTCCACTTGCTTGTTTCTTAACTTTACTTTTCTTTTATGAATTTTCTGTTTATTTCCTTTGAGCATTTGCCCATTGATGTATTGCATAGTTTGTCTCGCAAATTTGAATGAGCTTCTTCATTCATTCTTCCAGCCTGAAGTCTGTGTTTCTCTGTTTAGCTAGGTTTCTGTTTAGCAGGATAATGTTGTGAAGATAGGCTCTAGAGCTGAACTCTGGGTCCACACTTAACTGCCACTGACTAATCTGTAAAAGAGAGTAATATTAGCACCCACGTCTAGAATCGATGCGAGAAGAGCATCTGGCATGGTGTGCTCACCCAATGTATGTTAGTTATTACGAGAGGGGGTGAATTTTGAGGTGGACAAGTGGGCCGAATATAAGCTAAACCTCTTGTACGATTTCTCCTTCCCCAGGTCGTGGCCACCATGTTCCTCCTCATGTTGGTCTTTGCCATCTTTGACTCCAGAAACTTGGGAGTTCCCAAAGGCCTAGAGCCCATTGTCATCGGCCTCCTGATTATTGTCATTTCCTCCTCTTTGGGACTGAACAGTGGCTGTGCCATGAACCCAGCTCGAGACCTGAGTCCCAGACTTTTCACTGCTTTAGCAGGATGGGGGTTTGAGGTCTTCACGTAAGTAACGATGGTGGTGGGGAAAGAAAAGATTTATGCTGTGTTTTATCAGGGAGAGCTGTGCTCTGAGTTGGGATCCAGGAGAATACAGATGGGAGGGTGGAGGTCAAGTGCAAATCCTGGTCATGAACGTGGAATGTTTCACTGGTGATTTGTGCTATGGTGGGGCGGTGTGTGTGTGACAGACACAAAGGAAGGGAACTAAGAATACAATGAATTTTCTAGAACAGTGGTTTTCAATCAGAGGCAGTTTTACCCTCAAGGACATTTGGCAACATCTGGAGACATTTTTGGTTGTTACAACTGGAGGGAGTGGAGGAAGAAGCCGTCACTGGCATCTAGTCAGTAGACGCCAGGAGGCTAGGATATGAAGATACTGTTAAGAATTCTACAATACCAGCACAGACCCCCACAACAAAGTATTATTTGGCCAAAAATATCGAGAGTGCCACAGTTAAGGAGCTCTGTTCCAGAATGATCACCACCAGAACATGAGAGGGTTGAACAAAATGTCCCCAGCAGGAAAAGATCCTTTGTATTCTTCCAATGGAGAATCAAAATGAATCCTACAGATAATCTCATTCCTAGAGCCCAGAATTAGTTCATGAGTTTCCTTCAATCCCACGTTCTTGAGCTTCACTCTAAGAGATCACTGCTTACATCAGCAAGTCACCTATGTTAGCTGCACACAGACCCCTAGAACAAAGATGCCCCAAGGTGATCTGGCCTCCCTTTGAGCCCTTCTTGGTGATTCACTCAAAGGTCTATGAGTGATGGTGGTTCTAAAACAGGTAGAGATCTTGCCTGTTCTTTCTTTGCTTTGCTAAGTACATGGTAGGAGACAATGTCTGTGGGAGAATGCTGAATCACCTAACACCAAACTCTGAGCTCAATATTCCTCGTTAGCATCAGGGTCTTCTCCTTTATTCATCCATCCAAGAGACTGAATACCCGATCTCTAATTCAAGGCCCCGTACTAATTATGGTAAGGCCCAGTTGCTCCCTTTTATGGTGTTACGTTCTGTTTCACAGGGGGTTAGCACAGGCACTTACACAAGGTTCAAGCTAACAAGTGCCACGAAGAAGATTTGACTAATTCCAGGAGTTGAGAGAAGTTTTGCAGCTCCAATTTTAGGAATTATGGAAGGTAGAGCTACAGGCATTTTGTCGTATCTGAACATGCTTAAATGGAGGACAGAAAGAATATGTCAATCAGGCAGAATGCTAAAACAATAAGTAACCCGGTCTAGCTGTAAGGCACATGAAGAAGGCCGGAAAGGGGAATTGATGATCATAGAGGTCGGTCCTAGACTCCCAGAATGAAAATTTTGGATTTGTGCTGCTCCCTGTTCTGTAGGTTATGGGAAGCAGTAAAGGATTTAGGGTAGAAGTTTGGCATGTTTAGAACTTCAATTTAGCAAAATTTATCTGATATCTTTATATTAAATGGATTAAAAAGGAGAGAGTAGAGGGGGCAGAAACCAGTTAGGGAAGAGGTAGGCTGGCTGATAATCTTCAACCAAAAAGTTCTCAAGAAATCTTTTGAGGGACAGCAGGTCTCCAAAGTGTCCCAAAAGTCCTCACAACCTCTGGCTATGGAAACCCGTGGAGACTGCGGCTGAGTGATACAGAGGGCTGCGGAAGTCACAGACATTCCTCTTAAAGGGCTGTGTGCAGACTTACTTGCTGACGGACTCACTCACTCTGAGCTCCAGTGCTGGGGCAGCTGCTCGAGGAGTGCCAGGGACGTCCAGGGAGGCACTGAGTTGTTGAGCTTCAGCGCGAGGGTTGGAAGGGCAGCTTTCTCCTGGACAGAAGTGTTTGCAGAATGCATTGTTCCTTCGTTGAGCCCTCCCCACTCCCAGCCTGCAGACGGATGCAGGCACCACCATATCTGACTCGCCATCAACCTGGATAACACAGGTCTCCACCCAGGTAATTCCCCGAGACTCTGCCTCCCCCAACTTATGGGCCAACCCAAGCCACTTTCACTGGTTTATTCCATATAAATGTCCTGTCTTGGCTCTTGCTGCGGACTTTCCTAAAATCTCTCAAAGGCTCACAAAACCCAAAGCAGCAACATCTGGCTTTGGCATGCTCTGTACTTTTTGCTGAGCAACCCCAAGCCCCGCACTAGCGGCAGCCTGCCTCAGTTTTTAGCTTGGCCTCTCGAGGCACCTATAAGCCCAGCATAGGTGGTAGCCATCTGTGGATTGCTTGGTGACTTTTACCAGGTGGCCCTGGAGGTACACAGGCTGTGGCTGAACTTGGCCCTCAGCTGGACGCCTCCTAGGACTATGCCACTGGGCCCCACAGGACACCTACTACATAAAGCTACTCTACTAAGACCAGGAGACTTAGAAGTCCTACCTAATACATAGAAACAGACACAGGGAGGCAGCCAAAATGAGGAGACAAAGAGAAGTATGTCCCACAAGAAAGAACAGAACAAAGCTCCAGAAAAAGAACTCATCAAAATGGAGACAATAAATCTATCAAATGCAGAGTTCAAAACACTGGTTATAAGGATGCTCAATTAACTTAGAGGAAGAATAGATGAACTCAATGAGAACTTTAACAAAGAAATGGAAAACATAAAAATGGATATGGAAAACATAATAGGGAACCAGTCAGAAATGAAGGATACGATATCTGAAATGAAGAGTACATCAGAGGGAATCAATAGAGTGGATGAAGCGGAGGATCAAATCACCAATATAGAGGACACCCAATCAGAATGGCAACGAGAAAAAAGAATCCAAAAAAAAATAGATAGTTTAAGGAGCCTCTGGGACAACATCAAGCATAACGACATTGACATCATAGGGGTACCAGAAGAAGAGAGAGGGCAAGAAATTGAAAACCTATTTGAAGAAATAATGATGGAAAACTTCTCTAATCTGGTGAAAGAAATAGACATACAACCGCAGGAAGTTCAGAGAGTGCCAAACAAAATGAACTCAAAGAGGCCCACACCAAGACACATCATAATTAAAATGCCAAAGATTACATACAAAGAGAGAATCTTAAAAGCAGCAAGAGAAAAGCAATTAGTTACCTACAAGGGAACACCCGTAAGACTCACCTGATTTCTCAACAGAAACTTCACAGGCCAGAAGGGCTTGGCACAAAATATTCAAAGTGATGGAAACCCAGGACCTACAACCAAGATTACTCAGCAAAGCTATCATTTAGAATCAAAGGGATAGATCAGGAGCTTCTCAGAGAAGGAAGAGCTAAAGGAGTTCATTACCACTAAGCAAGCCAGTATTATAGGAAACATTGGAGGGACTTCTTTAAGAAGAAAAAAAAATGTACCAAAAATATGAATAAAGAAAGGCAATAATAACATATCTATTAACAAGTACTTCAAATGAAAAAGAATTAAATGCTCAAATCAAAGGATAGCATTGCTGAATGGATAAAAAAAGATGAAAAATATGAGTAATAAGTAAAATGGCAATAACTACATATCTATCAAAGAATACTTTGAATGTAAGTAGATTAAGTACTCCAATTAAAAGATAGGGTGGCTGAATGTATAAGAAAATAAGACCCTTAAATATGCTGACTACAAGAGACTCATTTCAGCTTAAAAGACACATACAGACTGAAAGTAAAGGGATGGAAAAAGATATTTTATGATAGACCTAGAGGGTATTGTGCTGAGTGTAAGTCAGAGAAAGATAAATGCCATATGATTCCACATACATGTGGAATCTAAAGAACAAAATAACAACAGAAACAAACATACAAACTCATAGATACAGAGAACATTTTGAGGGTTACCAGATGAGAGGGAGGTTGAGAGGGCAGGTGAAAAAGGGGGAAAGAATTAAGTATAAATTGGTAGTTACAAAATAGTCATGGAGATATAAAAAGTATAGCATAAGGAAGATAGTCAATAATATTGTAATAACTATGTAAGTTACCAGGGGCATACTAGTTATATCGAGGTACTCACACTGTGAGTTATACAGATGTCCATTCACTATGTTGTACACCTGAAGCTAATATAATGTGGTATGCCAACTATAATTGAACATTTTTTTTAATTATTAAAAAAGATGTTAATGACTTAATAGATGATGGATCTCAAGGGTAGTGCTAATTTTTTAAAAGTTTACCCAAAGGAATGAATTCCTGATGATGGTACTTCAAGCAATTAATACAGACATTTTCCTGGCATCCCCCAAATCATAGCGTGCAAATGACCCTGTGTACACGTAAGACTGGGCCAGGCAGGGAGCCACATCTGAGTTCCTTCTTTGATGACTTGTGACCCTGGCACAAGATATTTATCTCTGATGGAAGGAGGACGGGTTCATCCAGGGAAAGGAGAACCTGTGTCCTGGCAGATATCTTGGACCCTAATCTGATAAATGGCAGTGAAAGATAACACCACAAAATGGTGATGGAAGAAAGGACATGGTGGGCCAAACAATGTGGCTTATGCTTACTTCATGTGCTTCTTGAAGAGGAGGCTCTTAGCTCTTTAAAGCCCATGTGCCTCTCATAGACACTTCTATCTAGATTTGGGGGTGTGGGAAAGGGCGCTGCAAGAACAGAAGGCGGGGTCCTCTCTCCCATGTAGTCAGAGTGACATCTAGTGGATGCTATGTTCAATCTCAGTGCTCTTCCCTCAAGCCTGTATCTAGGCTCTTTGAGTGCTTGGATGATCCAAGTGAAAGAGACCACCATGCAGAAGGAAGAACGAAGCTCAGAGAGGGGGAGACTTGCCCACAGACCTAGACAATCCTGAGATTAGAACTAGGTCTCATGAATCCTAGGACGGTCCTCTTGTTTTGTGCTTATTTCTTTTTTTTATCCTTTCTTATTTTTTTTCTTATCAAAATTTGATACAAAACAAAAGGCCCTATGGAACATGCGTGTAGTTATTAAGCATAACAGTAAAAAGCACGCCATGAGGCCTTCCCTTAAACAGAACACTGTGGAATCCTCGTGCATACCAGTGCGCCCCTCCTTTTCCCCCTGCTTCCTCCGCTGTGCCTTGAATTTTTTTCAGGTTCACCATAACCCTGCTTTAAGAAGTTTGTCTCAAATGTATATATCTTCAAACAGTATATTGTACATTTTGCTTGCTTTTGAGAATGAATGGCCCTTTCTACTGACTTATTTAAATGGATTTCTTGTCTCCAAAAAAGATGGTGACAATTCACAAAAGTAGTTGCTTTCTCTCAGAATTATACCTTTGACATTGAGGATTTCTGGAGGGGATTGAGAATCACAGCACGATAGCCTTTTCAGAGAGTAACTTTGAGCTGTGACCTCAAAAAATAAGTAATGAGTTAAATTATATTTAGTAGGTAACTCATATTCTACATTTGATTTTTTAATTCACTTATTTGTTAGCAAACATTTCCTGATCGTTTATTTTTCGATTGCCCTCCCAGACCAATGATGTTAGGAATCTCTCCACATTTTACCATTCACAATCCTCAGGACTCATTTTTTCAGGATGAGGGAAAGGCAGTTCCTGAATAATCAGCCTGAACTTCCCCTAGATTCTCTCAATTTTGATCGTGGGTTCAGGGACAATATTTTCTGAAAGGAAAATAAATGGGACATAGTCTCTCAAAAGTACTAATAGGACAATGAAATGGATCATGTGACATGGGGTGTATTGGAAAATCTAGGATGCTGATTGCCAAGTTATAGTGAGTTCTCTTATACTTAGCTCTTGCCTAGTTAAAAGGGAGCCATAAGCATGAGAAAGACTAGCTGGTTAGTGAATAACTAGCAGTAATACCAGGAGGAAGGCCAAGTGATATATCACTAATTTCTTGTTTGATTTCAGAACTGGAAAAAACTTCTGGTGGATACCTGTAGTGGGCCCTTTGGTTGGCGCTGCCATCGGAGGCCTTGTCTATGTTCTTATCATTGAAATTCACCACCCAGACCCAGACCTCGAGGCAGAACCACCTGAGGACAAACCAGAGAAATGTGAACTTAGTGTGATAATGTAGTAGCATGCTCAGTTCTGGGTTTATAATTGGCTGAGCCGGCGTTCTCTTCAGGAAAGATGGCATTCAGGTATCTGCATTTTCACAAGATTAGCTGTGTTTGTGGAACACTTAATTGGAAGAAGCACCTGAGTGAAGTTTTGAAAACACTGACCTCTTCTCTCCCATTTTCCAGAATAGCATGGCCTGTCTCCTGAATGAAAAAGCCTTCTCTCTTGCCCTGTTAATTTAATCCTTTGATGGGAATTGTTATTACTGGATAAGCACTATTCACTTGGATCCTTGACCATGAACTTATTTGGATGATTTCAACTGCATTGCCTATATGAAATAGTATCACCAAAACCCTTATTTTCAAACCCACTAAGGTTATGTTCTGAATATCAACCAAAACTAAATTAAAAGACAAAACAGTGGTTTCAGTTAACATGTCCATGTTAACACAGTAACCCATTAGCGAACTAATGGGTTAACTGTGTTAATATAATTGTACCAGTATTGACATTCTCCAAACCTAGGGGTGTCGGATGCAGCAAAATGCAGCTGGAAAGCTCAGGAGGACATTGTGGCATTCAGAAACCTCAGGAAACAAAATAAAATTTGGGACACCAAATGGAATTTTTTAAAAAATGGAAATCATTTATTAGATTAATCCTTTGGTCTTTGCATTTTTAGAGGACATCAGTTAATTTCCTGGTCTTTAGTATATAATAACTTACAATACAATCATAACCTCAGTTGTGAAAAATACATCACTCTGTATTTTTAGCTCTAATGTATTTTCCTAATTGCCTACTTGAGGCCAGATATTTGACAAGTTAGTGACTACACTCATTCATTATTCTATACATGCCCTATAAGCCAAAACTGAAAGCCATTGGCTCCTGGTCTAGTATAACCTTTAGAATGGGAAGTCCCTGGAAAGATAATATACCTATTGGGCTTTACAATTCACAAAACACTTTCACATAATATCTAATTTAATCCTCAGAGTGACTGTCTGAGGTATATACTATGCTGCTCATTTTTCAGATAAGGAAACAAAATCTCAGGGAATTTAAGTGTGTCTCCTAAGATCATGTAGAAAGTTGAACACATGTATCCTACACCTTTCAGAAGATTAATATCTGGCTGAGACTCTTGACCAGCCCTTCCTGGCTGGCCATAAGAAGTGGGATTGGCAGCTGTCATAATGTGTACATAATGGACATATGTACACTGGACATAATTCTCTTGGATCTTAAGATACAAAGACCTTCACTGTCTGGTTTTATTACCATGGTTACTGAAGCATTAATAAAGGGAAGAGGTAGCGATTTGATCATTTTTTTCTCCTGAAAACATTATCAGAAGGCTTCCTTTTCTAGGTTACCCTTGGTCTAGCTAAGTTTTGCTCTTTCCTCACTGCCAATCTCAAGCATCATATTCCTCGAATTGGTGTCACTTTAGTCAAAAGAGTCTCTACGAGTTACAAGCACCAGAGAAATTGCTACATCCAGTGATTCACCTTTGGTCAAACTGTTAGAAAGCCCAGAATTTCCCAACTGCTTTGTGATGATAACAGAACAGCAAAAAGTGAATGTGAAATATCTCCAGTGACCTCTGTTCTGTAATCTATTGACTGACATGTGGAATTATTTTCCTGCTATAAAACTACCTGGATATTGCTGATTTGAAATAAAATCTTTTGTTTGAGTTTTTATAAGTATCAAAACTGCTAAGTACATTTAACTGAGAGGTTGTCTATCTTTTTTTACAAATTGGGAGCCTTTGAAAAATGCCAATGCCCAGTTGGTCATTTGTAAATATCTCGGGTGATTTTAATGTGCAGCCAGGGTGGAGCACATCGACTTGGTTAAATTAAATGGGTGTAAAGTTTCTTTGAGAACCAAGTCTAGTGATGGCCGGGTAATCCTGGTTGGAGTCTCAGTCTTGGGATGGGATTCTCATGGATTAGAGAGCAGTGGTTCCCAATAAGGGGCAGTTGTGCTCCCTTCACACTCCTACCCACCACACTAGCAAGGGGTCAATGTCTGGAGACATTTTTGGTTGTGACTGGGGAGGGAGTGTCACTGGCATTTGGTAGGTAGAGGTCAGGGATGCTGCTAAATATCCTACAATGTGAAAGACAGACCCCTCCCCCACAATAATTATTCAGCTCAAAACGCCTATAGTGCAGAGGTTACGAGACCCTGGATTCAAGAAGAGATGAGAGGGGTAAGAAGACGTTGAAATCCTATGCCCTGATTCAAGTTCTGCCAAAAACAGATGCCAAACAAGTCAGGAACAGCTCCTGGGGGTGAACTATAATTGTTAGAGGATGAGGCAACCCAAAATTTGAGTTTCAGGTTAGATTGTGGAATCTATGATCCATGCAGGTGTTCATTACACACTACTTTGTGATTAATGACTAGGATTATGAAGAGGAAATATATAGTTATGGAAATCAACCCCAGGAAGGTTTTTTTAAACAGGAAAAATCTTGTTCCAGGTGCTCACACTCAAGTCCCCTCTCCCCCTGCTTATAAGTGGGTTTGCTCGTTTCAGTTTCTTACCCAACAGAACATCTACACGGTTAAAGGATCCATATCAGAAGTCAATAGAGTCAACTAACACATTTATTAAACAGATCTTTTAGGAGCTAGACTTGCGACACCCTTCCCCGTCCTAATCAATCCCAAAACTTAATAGAAGCATTTATTTTGATGCCAAAATAGAATTTGATTCCCCAATCAGTTGAGAGTTCAGAGCCTTTCAAGGGTTGTAGGAATTTTCTAACCAGTAAGAGCCAGAGTTAATATTCAGCTTTTGAACAAGGTAAGTGGAATAAAAATGTCACATTTTAAAATCCGATCCTTAAGATTTAAATTATTTCTTTTAAATCGCTTTCGCACATATACTTGTCTCATTTAAAGAATATCGGTACTCAAAAATATCAGGGAAAAAGAATCACAACTTTCATTTATACAGAATGATTTATAAGTTTTATTTACCCACAGAACCTATTGTTCAAATGAAAAAACTTATGTGGTAACCCACACATAAACTAGAGCCGCTATAAATAGAGAAAGGACAGGGAAAGAGATGGGAGTTTCATTCCACTTGTGATATCGTCTTACAACTCCCCCAACACAGCCCCTGAGAGATCTCTGAAGGGAAACTGTGTGTGTGTGTGTGTGTGTGTGTGTGTGTTGTGTTGGGAATCTTCAGAACACAGTTTTACACAGTTCAAAAACCATCGATAAAGGACTCGGGACAAGTTGTCGATGAACATTCTTATAAAAGTTTCAAGGGCAGAACTTACCAAAACTATGTTAGTTCAATCTCAGACAATTTTCCAGACTTTGTAATAAAATGAATTAGATTGGTTAAACAGAATACTTGACCCACCAAGCATCACCCACAAAGAGGTATATCAATTCCCAAACTGGGAATTTAGGTTCTCTGAGATAACATGTGTACAAATCAAGCATATAGAAGCGGTGGTAGTCAGGATAACTGTGTTGACTTTCTATAAAAAATAAATAAATAGGTAGGTAGGTAAGTAGATAGATTAGAGATAGACAGACAGACAGACAGATCCACCAAGCTGCAACCTCTTTCTTGTTGCTGGAAATGGAATAGCTCTTAACCAAGAGAAGCTGTTTCTGGACTAATGAAAGGAGTCCCCCCATATACACTGAACATGAATAAATGAACTAATTTAGCTGAAGAAACCCAGGGAACAGTGTGTGGATGGAAATTCTGCCCAAGCACAATTCGATTCTATCTCCCTGCAGGGTTGCATTATGTCTTGTGGGCTTTAAGCACTTTTGCCTTCTTTGGCCCTTTCCTTCATACACACAAAAATTTTTATAAATTATGTTTTATTACTGTACTGGTGATAAACTAGATTATATATATATATTTTTTTTTCCATATGATAGAAGAGATTAAAACGCTTCTGTAGGCTACTAAGTGTGGTGGGCTCTAGGTCTTGCGCCAAATGAATAAGTTGGCCCTGCCTCCTGATTCACCCTCTAGAGCACCCCCTGATGGCCCCGAGCCCAGTCACACTGCAGCTGTTTCCTCCTCATGGCCCTCAACTCCTGCCTGTGGGGTCTCAGGAAATAGGACCAAAGAGAAAACTGAGCCGGGAAGTAGGGATGGAGACAGAAGAGAGCTTTTGGATACCTGGAGGTTGTGAAGAGTACTTCAAAGGCAGGGCCCAAGGCCATGAGGCCCCTCCGCATCCTGGCCCCTCCCTCCCGCTCAAGTGCCCAGCAGGAAAGGGGCTGCCAGACCTCCTGAAAAGAAAGCAAGGGGGTCCTGGGACCATAAGCTCCAGAGACTCCATAATATGTTATTAATGCATAATTTCTTGTGCAATGTCTCAGTTTACAAAGCACGTTCACATCCAGTATCTGATAAGGCTGTGAAGGTTGAAAATAGATGGTTTACTCTGATGTCCAGTTCCTCAGGAGAACAGGATTTTGTAGCACTAGTTTACCTATGTTTTGTACCTTTGTATCAGAGTCTTCTGTAAGATTTTTGTAAAATATTCTTATTTTTATGCCAAAAAGAAAATGTATTTGCCTACTATTACTAAAAGTAGCCATCTGCCAAGAGTGACATTATGTTTAGGCAGGGAGGAAGTCTCAAATTTACTTGCAATTGTAGAAAAGATCTTTAGTAACTGTGGTTACATCAAAAAATGCACACTCCACAAAATGCTTATATTTTAAACGCTAAAATGCACTGTGAAAAGAAATCCAAATTTTTAACATCTATGCAGCCCTGAGCAAGATACTGCAGCTGATTAAGGTAAGTGAAAACTAAAAATTTCAGAGTTACTAGGACTTTGTTTGATACTTAATGTCTATCTATCTATCTACTTTTTACGCAAAGACTTCAGACTTTTGGAAATAAAGGCTAATAAAAAGTGACACAATACTTCTCAACTTTTGCATAAAGGAAATCACCTCTATTGAAAGGGGGTTTTGATGGCCCTCAGCTGGCCGATTACATCTGGTGATATTCTAAGAATAAGACTCTGATCTAATAGATGTCATAGTTATAGCAAAAAAAAAGATGACCTCCATGGATTAAGAAGAGCAAATCATACACCAATCATGCGGGAACCTGTTCTTAGCATGCGGTCAAGGGCAGGAAATAGATGTTCTGTTGCTGAACCATTGACCGTTGGAACAAGACTCTGAAGGGAGTCTGTGCGATCACACATTGGAGGTTGTGTGGCTAGTGCTCGAGGTCGGGCTCTAAAATAGCCAGACTGAACTCTGATTCACTGCGGAATAGATATGAGACCCTATAAACTTCAGTTTCTACATCACCCGTAAAATGTGACTGATACTAGCATGTGCTTTCTATGGGGTGTTGAAAATATTAAGAAACTGCTTGTGAAACATTGAACACAGTCCTGGGAATTTACTTCCTTCTTCACAAATGTCAGCTAATTTTATTACTTCACATTTACATATTCAGCTGTGTGTCTGCCTTGCTAACATTAAAAAAAAAGAAAAGCAGTCTAAGAGTGTAAATTTACTGATGCTTAAATAATCCAATTCATGTGACTGACTTAGCTGTGACAATTTTCTTAATGTACTCATGTGCAAAGAACCTACACAAGGCCAAGCTTACTTAGTTCGTGAATTACAGTACCTTGGTTTTGGTGAATCCATGTGGGATTTCTCACCTACAGAACTGTAAGTTAATAACAATTTGTTGTTTTAACCCACTAAATTGTTGCTAATTTGTTACAGAAGCCATAGAAAACCAGTACAGATGATAACACCCCAAAACAATATTGAAAAAAGAACAAGGTTAGAAGACTTTTGTGTTTCGATTTTACAATTTAATATGAAGCTGCATAATTAAGACATTATGGATAAGGATAGACATGTAAAAATGGAATAGAATTGAGAGCCTAAAAGTAACCTTCACATTTACAATCAGTTGATTTTTTTTATGTCATAACTTTTTATTTTTATTTTTTGAGATGATTATTTTATTCTTTAATGTCACCACATATTTGACCCCTTTTGACCCCATCTACCACAACTGATTTTTAACAAGGGTGCCAAGACAATTCAATGGGGGAAAGAATGGTCTTTTCAACAAATGGTGTTGGTACAACTCGATTTCTTCTTGCATAAGGAATTTGAATCTATATCTTACAGCATGTACAAAAATTAATTCATAATGGATCAAAGACTCTAAATGTAAGAGCTAAAACTGTATAATTCTTAAAAGAATGTAGGTGTAAATCTTCATTAGTTTGGATTAGACAATGGTTTACACTAAAAGCATAATCAATAAAAGAAAAAATAAATTGAACTTCATGAAAATTAACATTTGTGCTATAAAAGACACAGTCAAGAAAGTGAAAAGACAATCTAAATGTGGGTGAAAATATTTGCAGTCATATTGCTGATAAGGAACTT
The DNA here is from genome assembly GCF_902729225.1 of Pteropus medius. NCBI lineage: Eukaryota > Metazoa > Chordata > Mammalia > Chiroptera > Pteropodidae > Pteropus > Pteropus medius. The sequence continues at coordinate 18,426,668 of NW_024342473.1, read as the reverse complement.
GTGTCCATAATTTAAAAAGAACTGTCACAACTCAACAATAAAAGGACAAATAACCCACTTTTAAAAAGAGCGAATGATTTAAAAAGACGTTCTTCCAAAGAAGATATATAAGTGGCCAATAAGCACATAAAAATATATTCAAAATAATTAGTCATCGAGAGATGCAAATCAAAACCTCAATGAAATACTACTTCCCACCTACTTAGATGCCTGTAATAAAAAAGATGGACAATAACAAGTGTTGGTGAGGATGTGCAGAGAATGGATTCCTTATATATTGCCGGTAGGCATATAAAATGGTGCACCTGCTTTGTAAGGAAGTCCTAATAAGCAGAGTTACCCTATGTCCACACAAAAATTTGTACATGAATGCTCATAGCAGCATTATTCATAATAGCCCCTCCCCCACCCCACCCCCCAAAACAGCCCAAATGTCCATCATCTGATGAATGGATGAATAAACCTGGTATCTCCATATAATAGAATATTATTCAGCAACAAAAAGGAATGAAGTACTGATATATGCTAACACATGGATGAACCTTGAAAACAATTTGTTAAGTGAGAGAAACCAGACACAAAAGGCCGCATATGGTATGATTCCATTTATAGGAAATGTCCAGAATAGGCAAATCTATAGACACAGAAAGCAGATTTTCCATCCCTATTTCACAGGGGCAAGGGAGAGAAGAAGCGGGGAGTGACTGCTAACAGTAACCAGGTTTCTTTGGGAAGTACTGAAAATGTTCCGGAATTAGATCCACAACTCTGTGAATAATCTAAAACCACTGAATTATACATCTTTAAAAGAGAGACTTTTGTGGTACAATAATCACTTCTCAATAAAAAAGAATGTTATGACCATTCGAAGAACACTGTGGAAGCGCCTAGTGATACTAAGTATGTATATCCCTATGACTCAGGAATCTTACTCCTGTCCGTATTCTTCTGACAATCAAACCCATAGTGGCTTATGCATGGGGATGTTTATTGTGTTGTTTTTGACAGCAAGGCATTAGAAACGATCTAAATGCCCAGCACTAGGGAAATCAGTAAATGAAATATGATGGATACATACTATCAACAATATCTTCTTCAATGATGCATGTAAATGCAAGAATATAACATCTTAGAATGGCCACCAGTGGTAAGAAGGGAAACTGAGAGTAAAAATCCACGATGGAGCAAAATAATAAAATAAAATAGAATAGAATAGAAGCAAAGCCAAGGATGTGCAAATGTTAGTAATGTGTCGTGACTGAGAAGTATGAATGACTCTGTCCTTGAGGTCCAAAGAGCAAAAGAGAAAGAGGAAAACAAAAAGGAAGTGGGGTAGGGAGGAGAGGAGGGCAGAAAGAAGCCAACTCTGATACACGCCAAGATTTTAACAAAGAATGTCTCCAGGAGGTGTGATGGGGGGTGAGTGAAGCTATATTTCTCCATCCCTTTCAAAAAAAATCTTTTAAAAATATTTTTCAGTTTTAAAAAATTTAAAAATTTGAAAAGTCTTAGATGGCTTTTGAGTGACATTTAAGGGCACCTTGTTGCTACAGACAGCTAAAGACTTATAACCAGTCTCCTTCCCTTGGGTCATTAAAGTAGATTAAAGATGACTGCCTTGTGAAGTGTAACCCAGCAGGGCCTCTCCCCATTCTTATCAGATCTGTTCTAGCCTTAAGTTGACATTTTGAGTAGTTAGAGTCACCAGTGACCTGGATCCCATTCAGCTGTCGTCATATGTTGTTATCTCCCTGAAAGAAAGGTTATCTCTAATAGGTTGCTGACTGGCCTTACAATAAGGTTATCTCTCTACTCAGAAATCAATAAGAGAAGGGTTCTCCAGGATTTAATTCAGGATCAGCTGGAAGAAATGGATGGGATGAGCAAGAGTCAGGAATCTTGGAAATTCTCTTAGAGAATATCTTACTACTTTGCTTGGCTCTCTGCTGGGGCAGTACAGTAACCCCATTAGATTCCAGTAATAGCATCTATTAGTACTTACAGATTCAACTCAGACCCAAGATCCTGTACCACCACTTTTGGAGAAGGATATAAGAAACCCTGGGTTTGGTACTTTCTGGTATCTCATTATGTTAGGCTTGTGCCTGGTTCTATGACCCAGATCCTTGCTATTATATTTTATTCCATTTTCCTTCCTTATGCCCTAGTTCCCCCATGACTAAGGTGCTTTTCTGCTTCTCCAAGTCCTGCTCCCTAATCTTAGATCCATGACTTCTTAATGCTGACTGGTTTCCTACCCCATCCTGGCAAAGCTAAATAATGTCTAGATCTCACCCAACCCACTCCTGATGGTGACAGACCAATGCAAAATATGGCAGAAACAAAAGAATGACCCCAGTGGGTCTGTCTTATGGCAGTCAAAGTCCCAGTGAGTCGAGCCACGCAAAACATGCTAGGGCCACAAAAGGTGCCAGTTAGGCTTCAGGGTGGGGGACACATTTTAATCAATGTTTTGAGCATGAAGAACAAAGAATGAGATAGGCCCACAACTTTGGGCAGATGGTTAATGCTAACAGATGGCAGATAGAAAGGAGCACTATTTTTATTTTTGCTATTTTCTTCAACACAGTGCCATAAGACTAGGGATAGGCATGTGTTATTCAAATTTTCAGAAAAGTGAAAAGAAAAAGGTCAAATTTAGAAACTACAGACTATCAAGTTATTATTACAAAAATAAAACAATAACAATAATGAAATCCAACATATTGAGTTATCACATGCCAAGCGTGGTGTTATGTGCTTTCCATACATTATCTCATTTTAGTTGTTACATCAAACCCATGAAGTAGTATTCTCATTTGACAGATAAAGAAACTGAAGTTCAGAGAAATTGAATAACTTGCCTTAGTTCACAATAAAAATACAGGATTTCAACCCAGGTGTGTTTCACTGCCAAGCCTGTGCTTTTTAAATTATAAAACAAGTTATTCATGATTGTGTAGGAAATAAAGTTGTGTTCACCAGACTACATGAGTTGATTGGCAACCAGCTGTGTCAGACTAAATGTAAGCCACTTTATTGGAAAATTTTACCTAGAAAGTTCGGAGAAAAGCTAGAGACCAAATATTCCTTGACTTGAGCAAAGCAAATTCTCTGCAGTGTCATTGTGAATCAGAAGAAGAAGCAGGTATGCGTACAGCATGTTAAGCAGATTTGCAGTTGGAATGATCATTTTCTAAAAATGTTGCTCAATCATTGGACCAAACCTGTTTTGCAGAAGATCTTTAGTGCCCTCCAAAGAACTCTGAATTTGCCCAGACCCATTCAACAATTGTATCAATGATTTGAATAAAATATGTATGGCTTGTTGTCAAATTGCAGGGGACACGAAGGATAACGATTACATTGGATGACAGACTTGAATAGATTATTTAGCCAGAATGACCACTTTCTAAAGTGTTATTCAATTAATGTATCTAAATCAGATGGAGATCTTCTGTGCCCTACAAAAAGACCAAATTTGCCTGGTCCTATTCAGCAAATTTTATCAATGATTTGGGTAAAATAAGTATGACATGTTTGCCAAATTACAGAGAACACAAGGAATAATTAATACATTAAATGACTGAACTCAAATATTCTCTAAAAATCTCATTAAGCTGGAATGATGTTCTTACCAGAGAGTGGGGATCCTCTCCCGGCGTGTTGTCCAGGTTCTTGATGTCTCAAACAAAGAATTGAGCAAGACACGGAAATACAGTAGAAAATAAGTTTTGTTAGAAAGGAAAGTACACTTCCAGAAGTGGAAGCAGGCCTGAGCATGAGAAGCATGGCTCAAAAGGCCTGGTAACAAAGACTTCAGGGTTTTTAAACCTTTTTGCTGTGCGTGGTTACTTTTCTTAGAGAAGTGGGCTTCCTTAATTGACAACTAAGATTGACAGGACTCAGTGATTCACCATTTTGCTTTCTGTGCATGTTTGTTCCCAGAATTCAGTCTGTTATAATGATATTAATGAAATTCCGGGCATATGCATCATATTATAATGATGGTAGAATGAGGCTCAGGTGAGTTGAAGGTTGTTGGGGTCTTCATTGCACAGGTGCGAGTGACTGGCTTAAACTGGTACCTAAATCTCTGCCTACTGGTGTCTTTGCGTGAGTTTAAAAAAATGCCTTCTGGCTTGCTTAATTGTGGGCGGATTAGGGCGGACCCCTTCTAGGATAGGATGACCTTGGTGTCTTTGCAGGCAGACCTAAAACCCCCTAACTTTCCTACTTAACTCTTTTCTAAGACCCATGAACCCCCTGATTAGTAAGGATGTTGAGGGACAGGAGGTCTCTTCTTCTGTATCTGCTTCCTGCTGAGAGGGTCGTAGTCTCTGCCTACAGGGGTTTCACGGAGCTCTTTACCTTTCTGCTTCAGTCAGGGTGGGGTCTTGGGATTCCTGCTGAAGTGCCTAGACAAGGGAAAGAAGACACGAACTCGTTATTTAAATCATATACTTATTAATTTCTATTATTGATTAGCCAATTAAGTGAGTAAAGAGAAACAGGCTTGGTTAATGTTAAAGAGTAAAAAATAGACCTTTGGCTTAAAGTCTCCTCCCTTCTCCCCGACTCGAAGGGCCCTCTCCGATTTAACACCATTTCTGTTTAAAAATGGGCTGATGACCCTTATCAATAGCCAGAGGATCTGGCCAAGGCGATTATCAGGATTTGAGCGAGAAGGCCTTTTTTCTGAAGAAAGGAGGGAAGAAAACTTAGCTAAGTTTACTAAAAAGATTAACCCTGCAAGAGATGTCCCATTTCATTTCCTGCTAAAAGATTAAGAATTTTACAAGTGATGTCCTGTCTCAATGTCATAGCAGACAGGATAAAAATCATCAAGAAAAAAATATTAAAATCACTTATTCAGGTCCATAACACTATTTAGGGAGACATTAGAGAGAAGCAGCCAAACAATCATTCTGTGACAAATACCAGAGGTTTATAGTTGGCTGCCTATTCAACCTGATGCTATGACTGCTAAATGAAGATTAAACCCAGGACAGAGTTAACAGTGTCAGGATAAACAAAGACCCTGTTTCTTCCATCCTCAGCATAAAAAGATTAATTTTGGTTCTGGGACTATGTTTTGAGTGGGTTGTTTCCAGTTATCTATTGCTGTGTAACTAACTACTCAAACTTTGTGGCTTTAAAATTTTTATTCTTATCTCTCATGATTCTCTGTGTTGATTGGGCTCAGCTGGGGGTTCTTCTGTTGGTTTTGTGTGGAATCTCTCTTGCAGCTACAGTCAGCTGGCAGCTCTGCTGGGGTACTGTGGAGGAGCCAGGGGCAGGCCATTCAAGATGGCTTCTTCACGCACAGAGCTGATGCCTCTGTTCTTCCGCATGTGGCATTCCTTCCTAGATGGATGGAATAGTGCCTCTGTTTATCCTGACACTGTTAACTGTCCTAGATTTAATTTGCATTTAGCAGTTATATCATCAGGTTGAATGTGCAGCCAACTATAAACCCCTGGCATTTGTCACAGAGTGACTGGCTACTTCTCGCCAATGTCTTTCTAAATGATGTTATGGACTTAAATAAAAGATTTTTTATAGGTTTTTTTTTTTTTTCCTTGATAGTTCTCATCCTCTAGGGGTTTCCTCTCCAGGAGGTTAGCCAAACTTCTTACATGGCGGCTAGCTTCCGAGAGCACAAAGGTAAAATTTTTAGCCTTTTTGAAGGCTTAGGACAGAAACTGGCACAGTCACTTCTGCCTATTCTATGTAGGTCAAAGGACAGCCAGAATTCGGTATGGCAGGAACTATACAAGGACATGAATACCAGGAGGTGTCATTCATTGGAGGCCATCTTTGGAGTATATCAGAGGAGGACAACCAGGTTTACAATGGATCATATTCTAAAATTCTTGTATAATGTGAAAGATAAACAAATTTGGGGATTTTAGCACAGACATGATGTTTTATAAGTTCACAGGAGTTATTTTCAAATTCTTGGAGGATTGTGTGGAGAAGAGGGCTTGGATATATCCTATTTAGCTCCAGGGAACAAAATTGGGACTAGAAGTATTCATCTCAACTGCTAAGTACTCAATTGTCTAGGGGTATGCAGAGAAGTTTTTGTCTGAGCAAGAAGTCATACTTGATAGCCTCTGAAGCAGCTTTTAACTCTTGAAATCTCAGCTTCTAATTACATGCCTCCTTCTGTTAATTATTCCTTCGTATATTAGTCCTATCTCCTCAGCCAGATTTTTAATTAGAAAAGCTGAATAAAGGAATAGAAAGATTTATGAGCTAGCTTCTAGTCTTAGCTCTGCCAACAGTCAGCTGCTGTGTGACTTTGGGTAAGTCACTTAATGTTCCTGGGCCTCAATTTCTTCATCTGGAAAAAGAAGGAATTAGCTTCTAACCTCCTTCCCTGTGTAAAGTGGAGATAATAAACAGCAACTGTGATACGGTTATTTTAAGGATAAAATGGAAATGAAAATAAAGTACTTTAGATAGTGCCTGGGCTATTATCTGTACTTAATATTAGCTCTCATTATTTTCATGATCATTATTTTTATAGCATTTTCTGAGTCTATGATTTCCATATATACAATAGAATCTTGAGTTACTTTAGACCTTCGCCTCTTTTGCTCTGCTCAATGGTGATCAGAAAGTAACTCATAATCATTTCTAGTCTAAGTCTCTTCACCAGGTAACCAGGAATCCACCATGACCTTGTATAAGGCAAGTCATTGATAAATCATTCAATTAAATCTGAAATGGTTTAGGTAACAAATGTGTTCTCTTGCTCCATGACCAGCAGAGGGAGCCAAAGAAAAGAAACAAGTCCTTTCTCAGATAAGGCACCAAAACACAAAGCAATACAAAAGGTCAGAGGCTTTTAGAGGTCTCATTCATTGCTCACCCTACTCCCTAGCTCCCTTATTTTGTAAATTGTGAAACTGAGGCCAAGAGAGAAAAGGGGATTTCTCAAGGTTACCAGTTAGTAAGTGGTAAGATCCTCAAAAAAACAAACCTGTATTCTCAATCCTAATTCTTGGGTCTTTGAACTATTGCCTTCTGATGCTACCATGTTGCTTTCTTGGTCTTCAAGGACATTAGCTGTAGAAAACTGTGACTTTATTCTCTTTTCCCCAGTATGACAGTGGAGATGTTGGTTTTGAATCTTGACTCTGCTCCTTACTCTCCTTACTAACAATGTGACTGAGACAAGACATCACTTATATAATTCTTAATCTTTTAGCAGGAAATAAAATGGGACATCTGTTGCAGAGTTAATCTTTTTAGTAAACCTAGTTAAATTTTCTTCCCTCCTTTCTTTGGAAAAAGGCCCTCTCCCTCAAATCCTGATAACTGCCCTAGCCAGATCCTCTGGCTATTGATAAGGGTCATCAGCCCATTTTTAAACAGAAATGGTGTTAAGTCAGACAAGGCCCTTAGAGTATGGAGAAGGGAGGGGACTTTAAGAAACATTAACTAAGCTGTTTCTCTTTACTCACTTAATTGGCTAATCAATAATAGAAATTAATAGATAAAGAAGTTCGTGTCTTCTTTTCTTTGTCTAGGCACTTCAGCAGGAAACCCAAGACCCCACCCTGACTGAAGCAGAAAGGTAAAGAGCTCCGTGAAACCCCTGTAGGCAGAGACCAGGACCCTCTCAGCAGGAAGCAGATATAGAAGAAGAGACCTCCTGTCCCTCAACATCCTTACCAATCAGGGGGTTCATGGCTGTTAGAAAAGAGTTAGGGAGGAAAGTTAGGGGGTTTTGGGTCTGCCTGCAAAGACACCAAGGTCATCCTATCCTAGAAGGGGTCCGCCCTAATCCGCCCACAATTAAGCAAGCCAGAGGAATTTTTTTAAACTCACACAAAGACACCAGTAGGCAGAGATTTAGGTACCAGTTTAAGCCAGTCACTCGCACCTGTGCAATGAAGACCCCAACAACCTTCAACTCACCTGAGCCTCATTCTACCATCATTATAATATGATGCATATGCCCGGAATTTCATTAATATCATTATAACAGACTGAATTCTGGGAACAAACATGCACAGAAAGCAAAATGGTGAATCACTGAGTCCTGTCAATCTTAGTTGTCAATTAAGGAAGCCCACTCCTCTAAGAAAAGTAACCACGCACAGCAAAAAAGGTTTTAAAACCCCGAAGGCTTTGTTAGTAGGCCTTTTGAGCCATGCTTCTCTTGCTCAGGCCTGCTTTCACTTCTGGAAGTGTACTATCCTTTCTAACAAAACTTTTATTTTCTACTGTATTTCGATGTCTTGCTCAATTCTTTGTTTGAGACATCAAGAACCTGGACAACACGCCGGGAGAGGATTCCCACTCTCCGGTAATATGACCATGGGCAAGTTACACAGCCTCTTCAAGATTCAGAATCATATCTTTAAAGTGGTTGTAATAATTACAATTTTATCAAAAGGTTGTTGAGAGGAGTAAATAAACTAATGTAATATAGATGTAAATACCTATCTTTGTCAAAAGAAATTGTTTTATCTAAATGAATTGAAGCTGGATAAAATAGATTTCAAATTCAGATGCTACCAGGAACCAGCCATTTAAATAAACCTGTCTGTATATATGATAACAAGGACCTCTGGGGACTGTGGCAAACTACAAAGTTCAAAGCTCAGTGTTGCCAGATCTTCCAATATGTCAAGAGAAATTGAAAATCTGGGGGTTTATGTACAAATTTCTGATTTTTAAAAATACTGCACAGACCAAATAAAATCCAGGCCAGCAGCTTATTATGCTTGCTTTTAAAGCTAATTTTAGAGCGCCATATGCAGACACACAACATTTTAGAATTGGGAAACTCAGCCCAATAAATTCAGAAGAAATTATGCCTCTCCTTTGGAGGGAATATGCCAATAATATGAACCCACAGGATTGTTTTTCCAAGGACCTTGTGTTACTCAGCAAACGCATTGAACCTCCGGAGATTATTTTGCAATATGTTGAATACCCTCCAACTTTCCTTGATGACTTTAGAGTTTTCTGCCCTCTCAGTGTCTGACGCCATGTAAGTTGTCACAGTCTTCCAGCTTGACTATACATTATACATTCCACACAGATATATTTTTTCTTTACAAGGTAGAAAATAACATTTCACAATTTTATATACAACATTCATTTTTATTTAACAGCTCCCTTTATTAAATATTCATTGAAAAGCGGTTCATTGTAAGCAACAACTAGGTTCAGCGGAGAGAGGTTGAGTATTTAGAATTTTTTATACCAAACTTCTAATGCACGTTAAGAATAAAAATCATTTAGTTCCAGTCAAAGAAGAAAAATAAATTGTAGGCACATTAGAATAGGAAAAATAAAATGCAAAGTTAAAAAAAAAATGCGGTCAAGCGGGTAGATTGGGAGGGAACTAGCAAAATAGTTCAATCCTAACTTCTTAAAAATCCTTGAGTTGCTTTAACTTCTCTACCCAGTAGGCTTAAGCTCTGCGGTCTGTTTGATTTCCATAGAACATCTCCACCAAAGTCACCCTTCCTTCTGGGAAAGATGGGCTGATTGGGCAACATTTTTATTTTTTATTGTTTCACTACCTTGCAAAATGTTTTTGGGCAAACTCAGCCTGGCGGTTTAATTTATAGGTTGGTGTGTTTCAAGCTACCCTTTCAGAGATTGGTGGTTGTTACTGCCTTGAGAAGAGTCTTTTGTTTCAAACTGAGATTGCCAGTTAGCATGGCCAAGGTATGACTATGCTAATTTGCTTGTGTTATGATTTGTTTCAATAGTGCAGGTAAGCTTTTTTAAAAACCAGCCCAAAGAATATAAATGCCCTGGCAAGGTGAACAAGAGAGGAACCAAGTTAAGGAAACAAGGAGACAGTGAAGCCCTGATTGTTGAAGACTGGAACTGAGAGGGGCTGTTGAGAGAGCCAAGGCATCCTCAGTCCAGAGGCATAGGTCAAATCAGTAGGAGAAATCACAGCCCTGAGGAGACAGGGAATCAATGTCAAGGCCTCATGTGTGCCCTGCCTCCTGAGCCCAGTCATTTTGATATGGAAAAGCCATATTTTCAAAAGAGACAGCAAAGACTACTAGAAATAACACCAAAAGGCTGAGCTCTCTTGTTTGCTAACATTGTAGCCTCAGGCAAGCTATTTAATCTCTTTGGGTTTTAATTTTACAATTTACAAAACAAAAGATTTAGAAGATAAAAATCTAGACTCTGGTTTTATGTTCTATAGCCAGGCATTTTCCCTTAAACTTTTATTTTGAAAAGTTCAAGTCTGTGTAAAAGATAAAGGAATTGAATTAACACCCAGATTCACCAATTGTTAACATTTTGCCACGTTTGCTTTATCTTTCTGTCTGTCGCTATCTATCTATCATTTATTATCTATCTTTCTATTAACCTACTTATTTATCCACTGACGAAATGCAGGAGGAAAAAATATTTTTGTGTGTGTGCAATCACTTAAATTGCAGACATGTATGACATTTTGTCACTAAATACATCGCCATGAATCTAAGAAAAAGGACGTTCTTCTATATAACTACAATATTATAATCACACCTAAGAAATTGATTATAATTCCATACACTCTAATATCCAGTCTGTATTCATATTTCTACATTGTACCAAATTCTTGCACTTAAGTGTTTACACTTTTGGCTTTGAAAGTTTGAAAATATTGGGTAGTGCTCATCTTTCTCTTTTTTCTTTTTTTAAAACTTTATTTACATTAACTTTTTGAGGAGACCAGTTATTTTATAGAACATTTCACATACTCTGTTTTCCTCACGAAATTTAACATGCTCTTATATTTCCTGTACATTGAAATGTAGTCTGGCAACTTGGTCGAATTCAGGTTTAACATCTCTGGCAAGAACATTTCACAGGCAATTTTGTGTTCTTCATATGGCATTACACCAGGAACCACGTAATGTCAGACTGTCCCAGTATTCGTGATGGTAAATTTGAAATGGTTAAGGTGGTGATGGCCAGACCTCTACTGAGCAAAGGTACATTTTCTCCTCCTTTGTCCCTAGTAAAATCTGTGAAGTACTACTTTGACACCATATGAATAAACTGTTCCCCAAAACCTCTCCCCCAAACATTTTAGTAACCATTGAAGATCCTTACCTGACTCCATCATTATGTTGGGGTTTCAGGTACTGTCTTACTCTGTTCCTCCTTCTATATGTGTTAGCTAGCATTCTTCTGTGACCATGAGCTTTCCTTTTATTCTCTTTCTTCTCTCTCTCCTCCCCCTCCAATCTCTCTCTCTGTTTCTTCTCTCCAACTTTTCTCTCTCTCTGTCTCTAAAACTCTCTTTCCCTCTCCTTTTCTCTCTTTTTCCCATTCTTTCTCATATTACTATGGTCTCATAAATTTCTTTTTATTATTTAATGTTATACTCACTTATTTTGGCTGTCCAAAGGGTCCCAAAATCGGCTAGAGGGAGCCCCTTTAAAATGGATTCTGTATGCTTTTGTAAGAAAACATTGGTGGTTTTTTTTTTTTTTTGAGTTTTTCCTTGCCGTCTAACACTATAAAATATTTCTGATTTGTTTTATATTTTCCTTCCCCAGACCTAGATTCAGCCAGTCTCTAAGGAGTCTTGTTTCTTTTTAATAGATAATGATATTCACATCAAGATCTGGGCAATAAGAGTGCTCATTGCACCCAAGCGTCATTACTTGTAAGTCCTTTCACGTGGGCAAAGCTATACATATATTCAAGAATTCATATATTCCATTATGGCCGCTGTTGCCCAAGGGAGGATGGGTGGGGCTGTGTAAGCAAAGCTGCTGCCCAGGCTGGGCATCCAGGTTCCCAGAGGTTTGGCGCGGCCGCTGGTCCCTGGTGTTCTTGGTTGCGTCCGCCACCATGTCCAGTGATCCATCTCCAACTGTTTCACCGAGCCAAACTGTACTCAAGCCAGACGTTTCTACTCCGAATATGAGTGCTGTTTTAACTCATGAAAACCAAACCAAACCATCTATTTCCCAGATCAGCATCACTCTCCCTCCCACGGCTAGTACAAAGAAAAGTGGAGAGGAATCTGCGGCCCCTCATCCCTCACCTATGATTTCTCTGTCCGGAAAGGAAGCTGATAACAATGAAGACCCTAGCATGGAAGAGGAAGACTTCTTCACGCCGAATAGTTCTCCGTCCACCGCCAAAGACACTCTAGACAAGGGAGATTACAGAGAACCAGACTAGGACTGGACCACCAACCCCAGGGACGATGAGTCCAGTGAGGCGTTGGAAGGAAACAGGGGCTACCTGGAAATCGAACAGTAAGATCTTTTAAGACCCCATCCTCAAATATAGCAGAGGAATATAGTCATTTCATTTTTCATCTTATTATTTTTGATTTTTGCATTGCTGTTGTTTACATTACATATCACAACAAAAGGAAGATTTTTCCTTCTGGTTCAAAGCAGGAAATGGCGTGATGGTCTTTGTCCCAAAACAGTGGAATATCATCGTCTAGACCAGAATGTTAATGAGGCAATGTCTTCTCTGAAGATTACCAATGATTATATTTTTTAAAGTACTATGATTTGAGTTTGCTTACTATGTAATTTTACTTGCTTGACTTTTTATATGATACTGTGCAAATCTTTGCCATAGCTGTAGGTATTAAATGAGAGATGGGTCTCTCTTTAATTTGCCTTGGTGCTTTGGAAATTAAATGTCATGAAAAGGAGTATATAATTTTTTATCTACACTTTTAGAGGTGAATTCGATCAGGTGTCCAAAATATGGAACTAAACATTACCTATTAGTTTCTATTGTTTTGGATTTCTTCATTGTACTTCTGGAAGGATTAGTAATGCTACTTTTAAAAGATCCCAAACACGTAACTAAATTCTAACATACATGGTAGTGCTGCTGACTCAGATTCTCTTTCTGCCATTCAAATAACTTTTTTTAAGGATACATTTCTTTATGCTCCCAAATTATAATCTACAAGGACGTATGTAATAAAACTTTGCCTATAAATAATATTTTTCTCTTTAGGAAAAATTGCTTTGGATATTTTTGGATAATTTAAATATAATTTAAGATAATGACATTACTCAATCTGACTACAGTTTTAGGTTAATTAATAAATGTATCTAGAAATCCTGGCAATAGGGACTCAGCAGTTCACAGTGGACATAGATAAAATGTTATAGCGATACTATTTTTTGGTTTGAATTACTGAATTAAATTTAGAGGTAGAAATTGTGGTAAAATATTAAATACATGTATGCTTGCTTTAGTTAACAACTAATTATAGCATGGGTTCCTCCGAGCTTTCAATCAAGGAGCAGAGTTTAAAATTATATCAGATTTTTTTTACTTTGTTTATTATTTTATAGTAACTTTGAATAAATTTTAGGGGCCAATGTCACTTAAATTATATTATGTCTAGATCTTTCAGATTAAAATACCTGAATGAGGTTGTGTACATAAAGAATATATGTGTACACTGACTTTTTCTACCTTTGTACTTGTTTTCTTTTTTTTTTTATCAGCAACTGGAAATTATTTTCTGTATTTCATTTTAGCCTGTCTATCATAAAGAATCGATCAACGTGTGAATCTGTGATTTGAACTGTGGTAGACTTACAAGTGTCACTGCAATTTTTTTAGAAAACATAACCCCTAATATGTTAAACACCCACTCCCAAGGCCTGAGTGAGCGAGTGGGCATGTGCTTTGCTTAGAGAGGGAGGAAGCAGGAGTGCGGTCCATCATTTCTCTTGGGTGGACAATTCACTGTCCTACTAAGGAGGGGAGCACAATAGAAATACACCTGAATTGTTTTATTGTAGTAATTTTTTTTCATATCTGAAATCGCATTATTTAATATTTTAAATAATATTTTAAAAAATAAATGGCAGAAATATCAATCTAAAAAAAGAATTCATATATTCAAATTTAATATAAAATGTTTTTTAAGTTCTTTTATTTTCTGTTTTTATTTATTTTCTCTTATAGTAAAGTCTTCTCAATTCCTAAAAATATTACTATATCTACTTACGTGCTTTATCCTACAATATTCATATATAGTATCGAATTTACAATACTAACAGTAATAACTGGTAAACATAATAAAGCTTTAGAGGTCATTAAAATTTTTTGTTGTTGTTCTTAAAGTATGTCCCACTAATGGATGGTCAGCCAGTGTCCTGAAATCAAAATTTACTTGAATCAATTCTTTTCTCCATGTAATTATTTTGTCAATATAATATAACTAGATTCATTTATTTTATATTGTATTTCCATTTTACAGTTTTTTTCTTTCCATCTCTTTTAATTTAATTTAACTTTCCAAGTATATAAGACATTCATATGCTCCTATATCCATTCCCAATACCTCAGTCCCGCTACTCCTTTTTGTAGGTTTTATTAATTTCTTCTTGCAACACACACAAACACACACACATTTTCCCTTCTTTCTGAGAGAAGAATCACCTTCTATACACATTTTTGTACCTTGCTTCTTTCATTTAAAAATATATCCCAAAAGTTACTCCAAATGCATTCATAAAGATCTTCCTCATTCTTTTTCATGTATCACCAGGCATTTTCAAAGGCATATTTACAAAATGAGACTTTGGAAAATAAGAACCGATAAGTACCTAACACTATAACAGAAGATTTTAAAGTTGGGAATAGACTTAGAGACCAAGTGAGCCAATTTCTCTACTTTGTAGTTGTGGAAACTGAAGCTCAGAAGGGTGAGATGACCTACCCTGTGTAGTGGATGCTGGACTATGCTGTCCAGATTCCCCTTCAGGACTAAAGAAAGAATCCCATGTCACCCTGATAACTAAAAAATAATAATAACAAATCCCAGTTACTAGAAATGCCAGCAGCTGAATTAGCTGCTGGCGCTCCCCACGCGGATTGCCCTGGGCAAGAAAGAGCTACCTCAATAAAGACCCTATTCCTCTCAGACTTAAGCCTCCATCCAAACACAGACTGATGCAGGGGTATAAAGTCCAGTCCCCTTGTCCCAACTTAGGACAACTCTGAAAGGCCACTTTGGCTCCAGAAGTCCCGTGGGGTAGGCTGAGTCCAACTTCTCCCTCTGCCCAATCCTGCTTCCTCTCTTCCCTAGTGTTGACCCCAAGGGCATGCCCCAGTAAACCTCGTACAAGTGACCACTGTCTCAGGGTCTGCCTCCTGGGGAACTCAACCTGAGATACCCAGAGTTATCCAGTTAGAGTAGAATCAAAGCTAGACACCGAAACTACTACTTTGCACTATATCACATTGCCTTTTAGTTCCTTACCAATTGACTTAACTATTAAGAACACTGATGCCACTAGTCAAAACCTTTGGGGCAAAAAAGTCTCTATCTTTAGAGTTACTTGCCATCAAAGATAATACTTTATTTTTGTTTTATTCAAAACAAAATGTAACTCAGATATCGGCTAAGAAATCTCAATGCTTTGCAATCTGGATAAGATTGGCTCAAAGCTTCATTCCATACTCTGGAAGTCCAAAGCTTTCTGAAAGATTTTAAAAAAATCTTTGAAAAGAGTATGTATTCCTAAAACAATTCTAGCTCTGGCTCCTGCTTCTAAATGTGCTGTTGGGTACATAGTAACATAGGGAGCATGAGGACTTCTTTTGCTAAATACTGACCAAGAAGTCTCCAGTAAGCTAGATGGCTTTCTATTACCTTATAGAATAGTGACCTTTGAGTTAGCAGAATCACCTTAAATTAGTTGTCCACATGGTCAGTTTCATCAAATAATCACAAACCACCATTGGCTTTGGGAAGTGGAGGGTTTTGTCTTTTACCAACTACTGATACTGCTTTCTCTTTCTTTTGTCAGGAATGGAAGAAAGGTTTAGCCTAGCCTTAAATACCAGAAGAAGAGACCTTTATTTCAGTGGAATTAATTTGCAAATCCTTCGTCTTTGGGGATTCCAGGTAGAATAGTTTTGCTGAAATGATAGACATGACTTAGGATTTAAGAGCGCCAACCTTCTTACTTCAATTGCTTCCTTCTTGCCTCTCCTACCTTATTTAGTTTCTCAGTGGTGCTGTTCAACAAAGTTCCCACCAAAATTCTCCTGATCCAAGGCCTATGAGTTCTTGCAGATGAGGGGTCTTTTGGTTATCACATCCAGGTCTTCCTGGGCATTTTCCCAGTGATGAGACTTCAAAATCCTCCAAGATTTGAGATGAAATGTTGACTCTGCTGCCTACAGGGAGATCATGAAGAAATAAAAAACACTACTTTAAACATCAAACTCTAGATTATAATATTAATTTCCAAAACTTAAATTCCGTGAGCTTCAATTTCTGCATCCATGAAATGAAGAAATATAATACCTATGTCACATGGGTGAAGTAGGGAATGCTGATTGAGTATGTGAATCGCTGAAATAATTAATTTACTGGCTAGATGGGTCAGAGTTTTATTGCAAGCAATAAAAATCCAACAGGATTAACTTAAGCAAAGAGGGAATCGACAAGCAAGATATAACCAAAGAGCTCACAGAATTGGCCAGAAAGCAAAAGAGCCAGCCCAGAAATGTGGGCTAGACCCTAGGCAGCAGGAAGACAGCCAAGGTCTTGCCACTGACACAGTCCCTTAGGATGCAGCTGCTGGCAGCCCCACCCCCCAGACCCACCCACAGCTGTTGGGCCCTCTGCACTGTGCTGCCCTACTCACCTAGTGCGACTGTCCTGCCAAAAAAAAGCAGAAATTGGTCCCATTCTGCATTTCTGGGTCTCTGTGCTTCAGCATGCAATCTTTGAAAAAATGTCTGAATGTAATTATGTGAAGAAATTATTGCAATTTTGAAACAACCATTTCTCCTATAATCTGAAGAATCAGTTTCAAGTTTAGTTTATGCCTGCATACCTGCTTCTGCCAAGGACTTGGGCCCTTTTACAGATTAAAACTCAGTAAAAAAAAAAAAAATATATATATATATATATATATATATATATATATATATATAAACAAACAGAAGGATGAATGGATGGACAGACAGACAGATTATCCAGTTGAAAAAAAAGACAACTGAAAGAAAATACGTGTCAGGCACCTGACTTGAGCAGATGAGGACATTCAGACAGTGAATTGAACTTTAAACTATCTGGCACCCAAAACTGGGAGGAAAATGTGATAGATTACGTAGTTTTAATTTTTCTTTTCACACCAGAATTTTATCTATAGAGATAAATGTTTCTGGCAATAGTCTCGTGCAAAAGAGTTTCATTTGGGTTTTATATGAAAGGTGTTGCATGAGATAGTAGACAGTATCACTAGTTATGGTTTCTAAACAGAGAGAGGCTTTTTAAATATATTAAGTTCCTGTGAAATATTTTCTAAAGGCAAACCATATCTCAGAAATGTTTCTACCAGCCACGCTGGAGATGGGGACCAGGTGCTTTGGCCCCTCTGAATTAGTTTCCAGATGCAGCCTGGAGAGTCTGGATGTCCACCTGGCGGTGCCTCCAGTGGGTCTCCCTTCGCCAATGCCAGATGTGTTAAAGCAAGGTTTTGGCACAAGTACGCCCCACGAATGGAGGAACCGGTCTCCGAACATGTTTTCTGTGGTGTTGCAAGTGCTCAATGGGTTCAGAGGGGGCAGACTGGCATTTTTTTCTGGAAGGTTTCAAACCTAACATGTATGTGCTCTTGAGCCCAGACGGCAGCAAAGGCCTCAGCCAGAGGAGTATCCACAGATAAAAATGCTCCTTCTTCTCCTTCTCCTTCTCCTCTTCTTCTTCTTCCACCTCTTCTGGAAGAAGCCCAGCAACTGCTCCAATTCTGGAACAGTAACAGAGCTTTTATGACCGGGGAGGCAGCCTTCCAGCAATGCGGGTGCTTTTCAGAAACTGCATTGTCAGGGGTGGGAATGACATTAGGAGCCAAGGGGTAAACCCTGAGTTGTTAGTTTACACAGAATAGAGTTGGGGGAGGCAATTAGAGCCTGAAAATAACAGTGAATTTGAATGCTTATAAAAAAAAAAAAAAAACCGTTAAAATGCTGGAAACCTCAACTTCATGCCAAAAGAAGATTTGAAGCAGGTTTTTTCCCTTTCCATTTTAGGAAGAAATCAAGATGAAGACAAAAATAAAATTAGGTTAGTAAGATGAAGTGTGGCGTCAAAGTGGTTTTCTGGAAATGCATGCCACATGGTCCTGTAGAAGCTGGATAAGCCCTGCAAGAACAAGCCAACCCCTCTTCTCCCCACCCCTCCGCCCCACTCCTGCCATTTTTCTTAACTCTACCTATGTCCCTGTGGCAACACACCTAGGCGACATGCTCTGGATCCCATCCACACTCACCAAAACCCTCCCACCTCACAGAACCCCACACCCAGGCTAGGCCTGGTGCCCCTTTGCTTCTAGCAACTTTCATCCGGTGTGGAGAGCGAGGGCGAGGGTCTTGGGAAAGGTCAGGCAGGGATGAGAACCAGCAGGCTGAGAGGGAATTGGAATTCCTGGGTATATTCCAGGGAAACTCAGTCCTGGGATATAAATGGAGGGCAGAGGGCATCCAGAGGCTAGGAAATAAGATCTGGAAACTTTCTCTTCAATTTGCAAGTGATAATAATGCCCCTGAGGCTAACATCTGGATAACAGAACACACCCTTGCACACAGCGTTGACCACCAACATGATGACATATGTAATTATTATCTCAGTTTCACAGACCTGGAAAGCCAGCCCTAGGCAAATGAAATGAGCTTCCCAAAGAAGGAGCAAAATGCATAAGTGAAGTTTGAATCTTTTGCTCTCATGAAGTACATTGATGGTAAAATAATCCATGAACTTTAGCAATTATTTCATGTGCTGAAGAATTAACAAAATAGGAAGATGAATATATAAAGAAAAAAAGATTTACTTGTGCAAAGCAATCGCAATGAAATCTGATGTGAACTAATAACTGTGGCTCAGTGTGATAATGGATACGATGAACCATGTCTGGTTAATAAATTTCTTACAAGTTTTATTGGATTATTACAATCTAATAAGATCAACACATTTATGACATTTTCACAAGTTATGCATTTCACGGTGTCTGCCTGCAGTATTCTTAAATTCTCTAAGAGATTAAGGTAATCAATTATTTTATAAGGTTTATGGGTTCATGGTACTTCACAAGATGAGATATAAAACAAAAAATACTTAGTCTTTGCTCCAGATTGACCCTGCATGTCTAATGAGAATGATTGTATCATATGAGACAAATTGGTATCTTTATAATTCAGTCTTTAAGATTCAGTACTAAAAGGGAGGTTCTCAGAACGCACACCAAAAAATGGGGGCGTGGGGTGGATGGTCGGGACTTAATTCATGTACACTGCCACTAGGTGGCGGCAGAGTGCCATGGGTTGTAAGGTTTGAAAGGGTAGGTGGAGTATTTGCTAAAATTAGACTGATTCTGGGTTCAGACTACAGATTTACAACCAGAGAATTTTCTATTTCTTATTTATTAAAAACATTAACTGAAATAGAAAAATTCAAGCAAACTATAAATAAATACTTTAAATAGCTCTTTAGAGAGGTTTTACAAATGAAAAGTATTGTTATATCTTTCCCTTCGATCTCTTAAGGTTCCTTTTCTTCGCAGATGCCTTCAAAGGACATTATCGGCTACTCCCAATGTTGTTTTAATGTACAATCCCCCAAAATCTCTGGGTTGTGTTTGTTTGGCAAAAACTTCCAAAGCTCAGTTTGGGGCTAGAAAGAATGGTTAAGGGAATTTGCAGGGTGCTGGTAGAGAAGGCAACAGAGGGTGACCAACTGTCCTAGTTTGCCAAGACCATCCTGGTTTTAGCACTGAAAGACCCCTTAGTCCCAAGAACACCAAAATAAAAATATAACTCCCAATTTCAGACTCTCTGCTCCAGGACCTTTACTTGCCATTAGGGGGAAGGGGAGAGGCAAAATTTCCTGCCATTTGCTAAACCCTACAAATCCCATACATAGAAACCTTCCTTTAAAAGTGAGCCTTTGCTGCTGGATTAAGGGCGTGCTTTATTTTTACATGGAGGCAGAATATACAGTCAAGGGCGGGTAGGCCAACTATATCAGGAAAATAGACTGGGCCTTGAAGAAGGCTATCAGTCCATTGTCACCTCTAAGGCTAACCCTCCGAGCCTCTAACGAAGCTACCCTGTGGGTGGAAGGGAAGCAGAAAGGAATCAGCCCCAGCTGACAGAGGATGCAGACTCTGGAGCAAAGGCCGGAGGCTCCGAGGAGGGATATATTTAGCCCAGTTCTGTTAATAGCTGACCCCCTTGGATCTCCTCGGGAACATAGCCAGGAGAGTTCTTGACAGTGAGTTGGGAATGAAATAAGAAGAATAGGCTTATAACTTGAAAAGAAGAATATCTTTAAGGAAATGACCTGAAAAAGGACAATTCCACAGGGATTAGATTAAAATGTTAATGTTATTCTGTGAATTGCTTCCCTGAGCAGTTTATATTCTTTACATTCATTTTCTGTATCCTTTCATGGAATTCATTTAATCCTAATTGAGCTCTTCTTCAGGACAAGTGTTCTTTGTCAAGTTCGTGTTCTCAGGCACGAAGCACTAACAAATCTTGCTTCGTACACCTGTCATCTGCCAGTGCCTATTACTAAAGAAACGAACAGGATATGGTAATGTTCTTAAAGACGGAAATCTGGTAAGAATTACCTGCAAACCCTCCAAAGGATGAACAAGGGACGCTGACATGGAGACCATGTGACAGTAGGATGGTAGGGGTAAAGTGACTTGCCCCAAGGCCCAGGGTGGGTGCAATGAACAAAGGTGGCACAATGGCACGAACACGATCAGAACAACACATTTATTTATTGACTGTGAAGCTGGGGAACTGAAGGCAGCTGAGAAATATGGTTCAGTTCCTAACTTGACAATGAATAAGCAGGTTCTAATTTACATTGCACAGTGTGAGCTGGCCATATGTTATGTAAATAGCTGTAGGTCCCTTTAAGAAAAGAAATAGTGTGCAGACAAAGCCCTTTTGTACCACTGACTGAGGCCTACCTTGATCTGCATTGAATAAGAGAAAGGCCACCTGAATAGAGTTACCAGATAAAATACAAGACACCCAGTTACATTTAAATATCAAATAAACAACAAAAAAGTTTGGGTATAAGAATGTCCCAGATATTGTATAGGACATACTTAAAGACCTATCTGTTGTATATTTGAGTTCAAATTTAACTGGACGTCCTGTATTTTTGTTTGTTGAATCTGGTAACTCTACACCTGGAAACAAAAAGGAAAGGACCGTGAGATGGGGAGAGAAGTGTTGTCACCAAGGCAAAGGAACAGGAAGTTGGCACCACCCGAGAGAGGAGGAGACACTCAGTGAGAGAGTCCAGGTGTGTGGAGAAGAAATGCTGGATTCCACAGCAGAAGCTCCCACGCACCCCTCCAAAAGCTTCGGTGTTTTCCAGCTTGCCTCGTTTCTGCTGGAGTGAACAGTCCAGCACTGAAAACTATGTTATTGGCTGTGATGGGGCATATAATGTTCTCTTTTATTTGGTGGAAGTCCAGCCTTTCCAAAGAGGCTTGCGAAATTCTTCTGATTAAAGACCCACTCAAATGAAAGCAAAGGAGAGTGAGGGTGGGTAGAGGGGAGTTATAAAATTGGAAGGATGTGTGGGGTTCAGAATGAGCCACCTCAAGATGTGCCTCAGAGGTCTGCAGATTACTTTGAGCTAAAGGCAATTTTAGCTTCAGGCTCAAGAGAAATTTCTGCTCCCCACCCGCCCTTCTTAACTACTTAGAAGAACTTGAATTAGGGGCCTTGACCATTATAAGAGATTATCAGCAATGATTTCTTTTTGGCACCTATATAGCAGAGCAAACTTTTGTTTACTTAAACATCTGCTCTTCTTATCATCCTGCAATGACCTTTTGAAGCCTCCAAGGCACCTCATCTCGTCCTTAGCTCAGGATGTCTTGTATACCTCAATCACCCTTTCTGTCTCTGAACCTCACCTGCATGTGGGGTCTCTGACTCTCTCATGCATGCGGGGTTCCCATACATATGTATGAATTAAATTTAGTCATTTTTCTCTTGCTAATCTGTGTCATGTCTATTTGATTATTAGACCAGCAAGAAGAGCTTTGAGGGTAGAGGGAAGTTTGTTCCTCCCTCATGGGTGAAAGAACAGGAGGAAATACAGGAAACAGACAGCAGCCAATTTCTGGAAGATGAAGAGCTGGTGGGTGGAGAAGAGATAACAGCTCTCTGTGGAAAGGCCAAGGAGCTGGTGGGTGCCTAAGTTCAGAGAGGCCAGGCATGCCAGAAAAAAAGGAAGCAGGGTTTTTCACTGAAGAGTGGAAACCCCCATCCCCTCACCAGTGGCTGGCAGCGTGTCCCTGGGCCAGGAGACTGGAGGGCTGCTCTCTGCAGAAACTGAAAGGTAGAAACATCAGTCTTTGAAACTCCAGATATGACAAAAAATAGAAGAAAGTTATCTGGGCTGAAAGTAGTAGGAGTAATTGAAAGTCTGCAAATACAGTGACTGGATCCTGGGAACCTAGATCTGCTCTGGACACGGAAGAGGCCCCACTCCAGCCTCAGGCAAGAAAGAGGAAGTTTCCTCCCTAGAGCGAGGGAATGGGCTCAGAGGAGGGATCTCCTAAATGTTACCACCCTCCACCCCTCCTCCGCCCCAGTACACAAACATGACTCACGTTGTTTTTCATCTGTTTATTGGTGCCATAATCTTAAATATAAATCTATAAACAGATAAAGTATTATCAACTGTTGAAGGAAATTTCCCACCCTTCCCCCAAAGACCCTCTCCCCTGAAGAAGACGAGATTAAGTAAGAGGGGGAAGAAGGAAGGAAGGAAGGAAGGAAAGGAAGGAAGGGAAGGAAGGAAGGAAGGAAGGAAGGAAGGAAGGAGGAAGGAAGGAAGCTGAAGGAAGGAAGGAAGAGAAAGAAAGAAAAAGAAACTAGATGAATAGGTAATAATGTTAGATATACAAAAAAAAATTTAACTTCTAATTAGTATCTTCAAATATTTGAGAAGATATTGCATATTCTTCCTCCCTCAAAAGAACAGAATATGATTAAAATGAAACAACTGCAGAACAAAATAATTTTGGAAATTTTAAGCACAATATCAAAACACAAACTTTATCGAGACTTAGAGTATAAAGAAGGTACCTCTCATAAAGTAGAATAGAAAGACAAAAATATGGAAAATATGGCAAAATATAAAAGACATAGAGAATCAATTCAGGAAGACCAATATTCACATAACGGACTTTTCAGAAAACAGAGTAGCGAGAAAACAGAGGGAAGGAAACTATCAAAAAAAAATGATCTTGGAAATGTCACAGAACTAAATAATAATAGCTAACATTTATTGGGTGTTTATGTCACAGAACTAAATAATAATAGCTAACATTTATTGGGTGTTACTGTTAAGTATTAACTCATTTAATACTCCCAATAACCTTGAAGTAGCAACTACGATTATCCCCATTTGACAGATGAGGAAACTGAAGCACAAAGGAGGTTAGGTAACTTGCCCAATGCCCTGAAGCCACCAGGGCCAGGACCAGGATTTAAACCCAGAGTCCAGCTCCAGAGCCCAAGCTCTTAAACTCAATGTGTCTTAGTGTGGATTCCCTAAGAAACTGAGCCAAAGGCACAAGTTTACTTACTGACCCTTCACTGTGAGGGAATGTAATCCCAAGAAAGCAGGAATGAGAGCCAAGAGGGAGGGAGGCAGGAAATGAGAGAGAACAAATGGAAGAAAGGGTGCTCTTAGGCTGGACTTGGATTCTAACAAATGCAGCTGATTGCTTTTCAAAATCATAATCCAAACTAGAAGGAAGTAAGAAAATTGATCTCCTGGCTCCCATTTCCAGGGCTTAAACTTACTCATTAGATTTTAACCCTCACTCTCCTGCATTCTTGGTTGCTCCATCTGGCCCTTCCATAGGCCACCGAGAAAGCCATAACCCATTGCAGCAGCAGCAGGCCAGTATCTAGGCGAGTGGCACAGGTCAGTGTCACATCCACATGCTTGCATGTCTGCCGGCAGGGTCTCGGACCTCGCTCAGGAACCCAGCAGGCACATGTGGGTACAGAGTGGACCCACAGAGTCTTATATCTCAGTGTCAATAAGGAATCCCTAGGGCAGGAGGTGAAAGACAGGTGGCATGAAGTATGAGTCAGGGTCCTGTTGAATCATGCCTGTGAGTGACAGGAAAGTTTGGAGCAGCTGCCACTGAGAGCCTGGCCAGCCAAGTAGGTGGTAACAGAGACAACTCAACAGTGATTGAAACCTCTCCTCCACGGCCTTGAAGAATATTGGTTGGTGCCAGGTGATCTTCCTGGAGGACTCTCAGTAAATGGCAGCCAGAGCGCTGGGGAAGACACATGATTGGACGTGACATACTTAATTATGCTGGGTCTACAGAACCAATGCTGACAGTGACGATGTCAATACAGCGAAAACTTGTATTGAGTTGCCGCCTCGTGCTAGACACTACTCTGAATGCCACATTTAGTTATTTATTTTAATCCTCACAGCTATGTCATGAGGTTTCTCATGAGTTT
The DNA here is from genome assembly GCF_902729225.1 of Pteropus medius. Lineage (NCBI taxonomy): Eukaryota > Metazoa > Chordata > Mammalia > Chiroptera > Pteropodidae > Pteropus > Pteropus medius. Next base: position 18,402,137 of record NW_024342473.1, on the reverse strand, counting down.
ACAGACAAAAATACTAGCACAGAGAAAGTTAGTTACTTAACCAGCACCATAGTCGGTAAGTCGGGGCAAGAGTTTTTAAATCTGGGCCATCTGACACAGCACACCAAACTATTAAAAAGCCCACTGAATGATCAGCAAACAAATGAAAAAGACCTCCCAAAATGTGAAAATGTGGAACATCAAGAGTAAAAAGCTGATTCTATAAGCTCCCAGGGGAACAAATCACAAAAGAATGAGAACCAGAATGTAATAGTCTTTTCAATAGCCAGGTAACAACAGAGCAAGGACTTCAAAATAGTAAAGAAGATAAATTTTCAACCTAGAATTTTACACCCAAATTGTCAATCAAGTATGAAAACAGAATAAAGATGGTTTCAGACACATTTATTTTATTTATTTTTTTAAACAGCTATTTTTATTGCTCCCTTTTCATGCACTCCCTCAATCTTTTCAGGCCTTTACTTAGACACCTGCAAGCCCAAGCTGATGGAGTGAGCTCCCCTAGCTCTAGACCCAGCTGCCAAAGCAAACGGACTTTGGTTTGTAGGCTTTCTGGTCAGAGTCGGTTGTTCTGGTTCCAACCATCCCCCGCCTTTTTTGTTCTTTCTTTTTCTTTTTCCTTTTGGTATGAATAAGAATCACCTAGGAAACTTGGTGACAAAGAAAAAAACAGAGGCCCAGATCCTGCCACACTTCAACAAGTCTTCGTCTCTGTATTCTTTTCTTTTCTTTTATCTCAAAGAGAAAGCTTTTAATGTTTCGCCATTATAAATGATGCTTTTTCTAGTCCCCTTCCTTTTTTTTTTTTTTTTGCAAATACTCTTTATTAAATTAAATAATTTCTTTCTATCTTCAGGTTACTAAATGTTTATACTAATTGGAAAACATTTTTTGTATCTATTAAGATTATTGTATGATTTTCCTCCATTCATCTAGTAATGTTTAAACAAATCTAATTTTCTATTGTTAAAACCTCACATTATTAAGATAAACTCAACTGTGTCATGATATATAACATTTTTATACTTTGTTAAATTTGATCAGCTCTTCTTTTTACTTATGTCGTCATTTTAGGTATAAAGTTTTCTCTAAGTACTGCTTTGCTTCACCTCACACATTTTTTATTCCCATCCTTCACTTCCTCCCCTTTGGCAACCATCAGCTTGTTCTCTATACCTATGGGTCAGACATGTTTAAATTCAGAAAGTTGACTTTCTTTTGTTAGAAAGTGACTGAAGGCTGTGTGTCAGAAAGACAAAGAAGTAAACCAAGCAGACATGGCATCCCAGAAACAGTAGTTCCAACCCACAAAAGCTGTTAAAAGAAGATCCCGGGTTATTAATTGTGTGGCAGGACTAGAGAGCCACCAATCCACAATGGAGCAGGAAATGAAGAAGGAGCATCCAGGAAAAGAGTGATCCAAATAGAAAGGGTGAGATGATAGATGAGATGATGGAGCATCTGGAAAGGAGATGCAATTAGGCAATGGTTAATTCAAGCAAAGACAAAAGACTGCATAAGAAAAAAAAAATATCCTAATAGGTTCTAAAGTGGATAAGATTTACATTAGCATAATGATGTCAATACTAATTATTTATATAATTTAAATTATGATAAAATTCGAGGAAGAGATTGAAAAAGGAAAGGTGGAGATATTCAGTCTTTATCTTTGACAACATTTATAAATTTAAAAATGGCAATAAGTGCATATTATTTAAACATGTGAAAGTCACTCCAGAAAAACCAGCTGAAAGTTCAAAGCACTTCCTTTTGGCAAAAGAATGGCAGCTGCTATACAGTTGTGCCAAGAACTACTGTTTGTATTACAAGTTTCTTAGGCACTATGTGATTTCTTAATTATGTATATAGTTACTTAGACTTTTTAAAAATATAATTTACTTTTAAATGAGGCAGGCTCATGAGAATGGTTTATGTAATTAAGAACACAGACTCATGGATCCCCCAAGTTTTTTGTTGTTTTTTTTTCCCACAATTCTGCTTCTTGGCACTTGACCAGCTCTTCATGAATTCCCACCCTTTGACTTTTCACCTGTGCCTCCTGTTTGCAATCTATCTTTGGTTTTGACTATCTGGTTACCTCTGTTTTCACATTATGACAGCCACTGTCCACATAATATCCCACTTCACTTTCTATCATAGACTATGGTATCTCAAACTTTCTCTTCCTCTTCACTCTTTTCCCCAATTTATTACACGAGTGAGTCAGGTATATGGCTTTAATCAATTATAGGAAATATAATCTGTTGTAACTTCATGAGACCAAATCTCTTCACTTCTTACAGCTTCCTTATCTGCAAAATGAGAGATCGAGTCTAGATGATCTTTAATCTCCTTCCATTTCCAATGTTCTGTGATTTATTTCCTGATTATAAGCCTTAGTTGGCAGAGGTGTATAAAAATAATCACAAAGGAAATGATGTCATATATTCTATGATTAAGGAAAATAATTCCTTGAAAAGTTATATTGGGTTCCATTCATTTAAAAAAGAAATTTGAAACTCAACACCTGAAACCTAAAAAAAAAAAAAAAAAATCAATGGTCCAGATCTGAATCAAGCTAAAAGAAAGCTTAAATGAAAAGCAGAGGGTTCCAAAACCATTGAACTAGTCAGTCTTGATCAAGCTACTTTTATGAACCTTTTATAAGAGAGATATTCAAATCCAGATATAATAATGGCTCAGGTGACCTCTTAACATAAAGGAAGGAGTTTGATTTTAAATTCTCTAACCTCTTAGGAGCCATAGAGAATAATCGGAAACAGACAAAGACAGAGGCTGCTATTAAGAAAGATAGGCCCAAATGACAAAAGGATAAAATAAAAGCCCAACAAGGCACAGATCTCTTTATTTAGGAGAAAAGGGGATTTTACTCTTATAGGCAATGGCCTTTTTTTTCTCTATCCCAAGATATACTGCACTAAACTGTGTGAACTAATCTATTTGCCAAGTGGGTCTTGGATCCAAACGAGAAATAATGGTGTGCACTTTAATTACTATCAGGAAAGATATAAACAGTAGGTTAAACAAATCTTCCAGAGTTAGATTTATGTGATCTCAGAGCCCTCATGTCACTACTAAGTAGATTAGGCTTGATGGAACCTTGCAATTGTGTCCCAGCGAGATGCACAAAGATCCAAAGAGGTCAATCCTTTGAAGTACTAATAATCTGTAAGTTTTTCACAAATACAAGAAATTAAGCAAATATGGTATATCTTGAAGCAGTGTATACACACATTCTGAGAAGCAGGAAGTGCACAGAATACCCAAATAAAAGGAATAGAAATGAACCTTGAAAATCCTAAAGGAGAATGAGAAATCACTGAGGATTCTCAGACCTTTGCTAAAACTGAATTTACTTCTTAAAGATAAGTAACTCATTCTACTAATGAGCTCATTCTTGTGTTATGGGATTGATTCCTAAACTGGGGCATTTGGGGACAAAATAATAAAGGTATTCCTTGGTGATGATAAGTTTTCAGTCATGTATATATTCAATACGCATTTATTGAACTAAAAGGAAATATTCACTGAGACTTCCCAATGTGCTAGGTGTGTCACTCGGTGCCTTACATATTTTGAACCATTTTATAACAACCCTATGAAGTACAAACTTAGTGATCACATTTTCCAGGTGAAGAAATGGCATAGAGAGTTTAGGGAACATACCCAGATTTCATAGCTGAGTCCATGTTCTGAACTATGGTGCTGCTGGTTGATCCATCAGCAGTGGTGGGAGAAGTGATACCATCCCTTGCCTAGAATCTGACATGATAGTCCGGAAGGGCCTAGAAACATTCCTGAGAAGCAGGCAGTCATTTAAGGTCGTGTAGTAGGGTCAGTTGTTAAGCATAAAAACTACTTGATGTTAGACATGATTTTCAAAATATTTAAATACCAATCGAGCATAGGCATTGACTGGTCAATAAACAAGTGCCAGCCACATTATCAGTAGGTCATCCCCCGGGCACCAGTGGCGTATCTGCTCATCCTAACATCTCCTTTCTCCTTACCCATCTAGAAAAGAGAACCTGTCGCTGTGTAGCAAAATAACATTTATATTTTGGGCTCATTGAAGAGGATTCGTCTCTCTGGCTTCCAGTGGAAGTTTGGAGGTTCGGTGGGTGACCTGGGTCCCTTGGTGGGAAAATTGCTGCTGGTTGCCTGTCAGAGAGACCCAGTGAACAAACTCTGTTCAAAAGGCTGTACTGTAGACTTGCCCATAGATTTTTCAAGCTGAATAATAAGAGAAGCAGAATCAAGAGGTTCCTTCAACTCTTTGGTCCTAGAGAACCTTATGCCTGGAAGAGAGGTAGTCAGTATCTCCTTGAAGCTGGTCTGGTGTGTGTGTGTGTGTGTGTGTGTGTGTGTGTGTGTGTGGTAGGGGAGGAGGATGAGTCAAAGAAGTTCCCCATAAGCCCACGAACGTCTTTGAAATCTCCTACTTTATCTTTAAAAACCATGCTTATTTTTAATTCTTCCCCATAATGGGTCAGTCCTTGATTTAATACAAAAAATCCTTCCTGACATATTAAATAAATCTCATACTCCAGAGGGAGGCCCCATGATTATCTAAAAGCTTCATGAACCCCAGCTCAGACCCACATCTGTTCCCCCGTGCACATGTTCCTAAACGAGAAACAAGGCTATTGGAGAGAGCACTGTATGGGGAATGAGGCTGTGTCCCACACACCCACAGCTCCTGGTAAGCTGAAGATGCTCTGGGCAAGCCAATGAGAAAATAAATGAATGAGCAAAGAGATGGTGACTCTTGTGGAATGCTGTTTCAAGGAGGCCTATCTATGTCTGTTATAATCTGTCTTGACTTCCAACTGTGAGCAGTTTTCACTGATACCCAAGGCACCAGCCAAACACTACACTTTCAGAACAGACCCCTGAGATACTAAGTAATGAATCTAGCAGGAACAATTAATCACCTGGGAAAACAGAACCTGAACCCGAGAGACAAAGCAGCTGACAAGAGGGGAATTCTATCCAGAAAACATGGTGTTAAACATCTCCACCGTCTGTGGAAACAGAATAAATCATGTTGCCAACAGTACTTTGCAGGTAAAGGAAGGTCAAGGAGAAGAGAACGGGAAAGACAGGAAACACGGAAGGATCTCTTGGGTAGGAAGGGGACATCACACCACCCAGGCTAAGACCCACCCAACCCAGAGAGGGAGATACACCAGGTACCCTGAAGGCGACCCAGCTCAAAACCAAAGGATGAGAACGTTTACAGAGGGCAAGAACAGAGAGGTGTCCTCTCTCAAAGTGCTGGGTGGTTGCCTGGCAAAGAGGTATGAGAGAATGGGAAGTATGGCCATTCAAATTCAAGTATACGGCAGCTAAATAATTGCATGCCATTTTCCCCAATAATACAGGGTATTTGCATTCTTGCATGCTTCAAGCATGAAGGCTGTAACCTTTGTGTGTTCTGTGTACTTTCAAAGTTAAATAAACAATCTATAAAATTATGAAAAGGCTTTGTAATCTGCCTTGATTCTGGGGCTAGAGTTCGATGTATATGGATTTTAGATTAAAAAATCTGGGTCAATTGATATATAATGTCCAGAATATCAAGCTTATCCATAGAGACAGAAAGTAGATTGGTGGTTGCATAGGACTGGAAGGAGGAGTTGGGGGAAATGAGGGATGACTGCTAATAGTTACGAGGTTTCTAACGAAAAATGAAAATTTTCTAATGTGAACTGTGGCAATGTTTGCACAACTCTGAATATACTAAAAACTGTTGGATTGTGCACACCGAGTGGGTGAGTTTTATGTGAATGATATCACAATAAAAGCTATTAAAACAAGAAAACCCTGGGTCAGTGTCCTAACTCTGCCGCTTACTAGATATATGCTCTTGAAAAAGGTACTTACCCTACCTCAGTTTCCTCAACCAAAATGGGGATGATATTACAGCCCCACCCATCTTGTAAAAGTGATGTGAATTCTCAATGAGATCACATCTGTGAGAGGGCTTAGTACAATGTCCTGTACGTGGTAGAGATGCGATAGTTGTCAGCTCCTTGTCCATGTGTCCCAACGTAACAAATAAATGAATTCATTTGAAAAGTGAGGTTTGGAATTAGATTGATGTTCCGAAGAGAGGGCCCCAGACTTCCAAAGAGCCTAGGAAAAAAAGGCTTCACTGGGCTTCATCTGGCTGTTTTCTGCCAGAAAGCCTGCTTGAAGTTACAGTTACCAGAGTTCAGGCTGCCCCAGATTGCTAAGCTAAAAAAACAAAAAACAAAACAAAACAAAACAAAACAAAACAACAACAAAAAACCGGTTTCTTTGCTTTAGGCTGAAATTAGATAAACTCGGCATGGTTATGTGCCAATCAAAAGTTCAGTTTGACCATTATGTAAGTCTTTGGTTGATTATCTTATTATTACTTGGTAAATGCAGTTTGTCTGGGAAACAGAAATCTTTCAAAACACAGGGCCCAGGAAGTGAACTGATAAAAGGGGTTTGGATGGTGAAAGGGTTGAAACCACTGAACCAGGTTCTCTAAGCTTCGTCAGCTCTGTTGTTTGGGTTGAATTTTGGAGGATGGGCATTTGCTTGAGAGCGGGAAGAAAGGCATTTTGTGTCATCGCACTGTGCTGGAATGGCAGCTCGAGTGACAGCCGGGAGGATGAGAGGCCTGGAGTGTGTGAGGAAGAGAACAAAGTCCCCTGACTCCCCTGTGGCTCTTTCTCAGCTGTGGAGACCCAGTTCTGCCTGCAGAATCCAGGGCATTTTGAAAGCCACTCTAAAGTAATCTAGCTCGTATTCCTGTCGCTAAGGTATTCTTTTATTTGGTGACACAGCTGAGGTCAAAGCTAGTGTCTTAGTTACTATTGTTCCAGGACAAACGGAGGCTTGATGTGGCCTGCTTTGCCTCCTGAATCAACTCTTACAAAAAACTTTTAGTCTCCGGTGGCATTTGCCAGTCTCAACAGCAGAGTTAGTTGATAGAAGGAAGACCCCTTCCCCCCCGCACCGGCGACTTTGGTTCCAAGTGGGTCTGATCCTGTTCAAGAAGTTTAATTCTCCTGTTGGCAATGCATGTAGCACCTTGGACACTGGCCCTTTCCTGGACTCAGGAACTGTTCGTTTGTCTATGTGTCAGCTGGCAGAGAAAAACTTCTGCCTACAGAAGTTCAAAGTAAGAAAAGGGATGACAGCTGTTCTCGAAGAGGCTTCTCAATATGGCAGTTATTCTTTTAATGACTTGACCATGGTCCATGGACACAAAGAAAGCAACTGACCATAGTCACGTGTCTGATGCATAAAGCCATTCTCCTCCTGCAGATGGATCTGGAAGGGAAGCCCACTAGCTGTGGAAAGGTATTTTGTGATCCTGAATCAGGTCAGAGAGGAGTTAGGCAGCTAAAAGTTGGCATCTGTTAAGATTACATGGGGCAGTCATCTTCACTGTAGGAACTGACTTAATAGTAGGTTGGGAACCCTTAAAAGATTGATGGTTAATGCTCTGGCACCACCACCAACCAAGACAGAGCTCAGATGGATTTTGCTCACCTTTGTCTCAGGGCCTCTCCTTTTTCTTAGTTTTCATGATGACTATGCCCTTGTGATTGATCGACATCATCTGTCTTTAAATGCATTAAAATATTCAATCAGATTGGTCAAATCTCAGAGGATTGGGAGCCCAGCCATCTCTCTCAGATCCTGCCCATAGCCACTGAGATCTAGTTGGATAATTTATCTCTCCGTTCTTTGAGGGGGTTTCACTGCAAACTCTGAGCATGAATAATAGCAGACTAACATTTACTGAGTTCCTACAATGTGCCTGGCATGATGCTAAGTACTTGGCATGTACTAATCCTCATAAAGAACTCATGAGGAAGGTTCTGTTATATTCCCCTTTGACAAACGAGAAACATAAGGCACAGAGAGGTTAAATAACTTGCCAAAGACCTTATAGCTCATAAGTGGAGTAGGCAGTATTTGAACCCAGGCGGTCCAGCTCCAAAGTCAATACCCTAACCGGATGTGTCACAAATACTAATAACAGTCACTACTTGGAAAGGTCTTCTCCAGGGAAAAGAAATTAACTGGGTTCCAGAAATAACAAATGGAGCTTGCTGGAGATTTAAGACTATTAAGTATTGAATCTAGTCTTTATGGATAAGTAGAATATGCAGCAGCCGACTTGGAAAGCTGTAAAAGATATAAGCTAAGCCCCTGGCCCTGGTAGTGCCCTCCGCTCCTGTCTCGTTTGGATTCCCTGCTGTTGCAGTCTCTCCTTTGACTTACCATATTATTCATTCACTAGACTTGTATCGAGCATTTTCTATACAACAGATACTAGCAGTGCCAAAGGAAGATACACAGTTGCTGCCCTGGCCTGTGAGAGACCTCTCAAATATGATAAGACATTACCATTCGCTTCCACCTATGTTATCTAGTTAATCCTCAGAATCACCGCCCATGAAGTAAGCAGGGTGGAAATTGATATGCCCATTTTATAATCGGGAATACTGAGACAGTGAGTAGCTAATTGCTCTGACCTGTGTCTCCAGTAATCATGCCTACTAGAAATCAAAATGAAGTTCTATTTCAAGTGTTCCGTCTTCCTGCCTCCGTCTACATAAAGTGACTCATATGGCTAGTGTGTTAGGAAGCTGTCACTACTCATTAACGAGATGAGAAAAATTAGGAGGTGGAGAGTTTTCATTAAACTAAATACCTTCTATTTAAAGAATTATCCTCTATTCCGAAATTATGTCCTTCCTATGTTTAGGTATTAATATGCTTTTATAAACATGTATTAGTAAGGTTTTTTTTTCTTTTTAATACATTCCCCAAACCCGTTTGCTGGTCTTTGAACCATTGCCCTAAAAATGCACATGATCCCTGTGAGAGAGGCAGAAAGTCCATCTCATCATCCAGGGAAATGGACATGGAAAAGCCTCTTGCTTTTGCTGTACCTTAGGTGCCTGAGACCTTGGTCTTGACTTTGAGGAGCCCTGGACTGAGAAAAATAAAGAGCACGGATATGCTCTGTTCCTTTTACTCTGATTTACACAAGAACTCATGACTTTCCATAGCCATGGCAACTAGCCCAAAATGATAAGGCTGATTAATTCCACAAGTGCATTCATTATTCACATGTCACCAAATATTGACTCTTACCAACGCCCTTCCCCCCAGCCATCTGCCCTGGTGTGTCAAATCAAAATAAATCAACAAACAAAAAGTGGCAGGCAGATGACACCCTAGGGATGCTGCAGCCATTTGCCTAGTTCCCAGTGCTAGGCTGAGTTCTGAGTGGCTACCCCATTTCTCCATCCCCCTTCTATCCCAGTTACAAGAGTATACACACATGCACCACACATACACACCCATGCACATACATGCACACACATGATATGGGTCTGTGAGAGGGAAATGGTTTGGGGTAGCTGGGGTGAAAAAGACTTAAGAGTTCTTAGGAAGTAATGATAATAGTAGATCATTTATTGAGCTCTAATTATATGCTAGGTATATAAATGCCACGATAATATTTCATCCTGACAACTCTAAGATATAGGAACTATTATTACCCTCATTTTATAGATGAAAAACTAAAACTCATTTATGTTGATTAACTTGTCCAAATCCAAACATCTAGCATTTTATGGTCTGAATTCAAAGTTAATGCTTTTAATCCTTACATAAGCCAACTCACCTTCGCTGCCACCTGGACATCCTTCTCAACCTCTCCGTGCTTTCATTTCTGCACCTTGATAATGGGACAATTACGGTACCCAGTTTACGGGCTTGTCATGAGAAATCAATGAGCTAATATATATGCAAAGTACTTTCGGTAGTCCCAGTAAATAATAACTGCTCAATATGTATTGGCTATTCTTATTGATATTATTATTTTTATTACACAGTATTGCCTTCCTTAGCTGGATGAAGGGAGTGTGGAGGACACAGATTTCACAAGCAAAGAGGATATATTTGGGTATATGAGCATTCTTGGGCAACTAGTGCCAAAAGAACTACACTTCTATTCCTAAGAAAAAAATTAGTCATTTTCTCTGCACCTGCCCACACCAGGTTGTACATTTTTTACCCTGTAGATTCCCGAGCATCTTGTTCTCTTCTCACTCCTTCTGCGTCTTCTCTTTCGACAGCTTTCCAGAGAGGCCACTCACCACATCTTCCATAGCCTCTCTCCCCAAATCAAAAGCCGATAGACTGTTGGTGAGCAGCGGTTAGAATGAATCACCACATCGACAGCTTGGTGCTGGGGTGAGCCACACCCGCAAAAACTCCAACAAAGCTTAGAGGGAGGTCAGCTCGGTACTCCAGCCTGCTCATTTTTAAAAGCAATTTCTCCCTCTACTGCTTTCCACCAAACTATGGGAAAACACGACAATTAATTGACTGTAACATCCCTGACAGCTGCTACCCAGCTCCATGCAGGGCTAGTGGTGCACGCTGATAACTTTAAATTTAGTCTTAAATTGTGTAACTTGGAAAAGATCATCAACAACCCCTGAGAATGAGTTATTTCAGTGAGTTTTCTTTTCCAGCATCTGAAACTGATGACTAAAGTCCCAGTCACCAGCTTGAGTATGTCACAAATATGCTTCCTGCCCATATGACCTTCTTCTGCCACTGACTGCATTTTCAAAAGTAGCCCAAGGCCAGAGAACAGCTGTTTGCTGGTTCCCTCAAGAGCGAGTTGCAAATGGTACAAGGTTGGCTTGTGCTTTTTGCCTCCTTGAGGGACTCACTTAAATGTGCCAAATGGAAGGGAGGAATCACAGAATGGGTAATAGGATGTTAAAAAGGGAAGTTTCTACTAGTCACCAAGATATAACAGATGTAAGTAAAAAGCAAGCGTAGATTAAAAAGAGAGAGAGAGAGAGAGAGCCCTATAACAATTTGTACTAGATTGTTCTAGTGTCATCTTGTTTACACTGGGTACTACATTTCCCAGAATCACTTTTACAGAAGTTTATCAAATGGTAATTTGTGTGAGATTGGAAGGCAGAAATGAAGCTGAAGCCCTTACCTTCAGGTGGTTGCTATGGGTTAAGGGAAGTGAGAGACAAACGCAGAGGTACCAGGGGGTTCCAGTTTGTTTTTGCTTTTCCCTGCGTCACATCCAGCTCTCCTTCCCAGCTGCTGGCCCGGCCGACCAGCAGCAACTCCAGGCCCACTGCAGACACTTTGCTGTGAACTCTGAGGCAGCAGCCGTGATGAGCAGACAACCTTCCACAGACTTCTGTACCTGCCCTTTTGCAGTCCTACTCCAACAGCTGGAAGAGCCTAACTTCCAGTTGTCCCTGAGAGCTCTGAGTATTCACCTGCGCTAGAGCTGCTCGTGACCTTTCTCTGACCCTCAACTTCTCTCTTCGAACCTTTACTATCCCAGTGCCTCGCACGATTGTCTCATTGCTGGAATACAGTCTTTATTCCATAATGCTTACAAGGAACCTGCCTGCCTGACTGAACCCTGACTGATGTGCTCCTGGGCCCTGAGCCAGATTAAGGACAAAGAATGGTCACAGGGTAAAACAAAGAGAATTGTCAAGCGATTTCCTCAAGAGATGCAGCTGTGCCATGCATGATCACATCCACCTGTACCTTGAGTCTCATGAAGGATGGACCACCATGGCCCCCTCCAGGAGCTTTGACATATGCTCCCTGCGGCTGAGAGGGCTGCCACCTAGCTTATGCCTCAGAAAGCTGCAGCAGAGGACCAAGGTGGCTGCAAGGGGTTCCACTCACTCCCAGAGTTGGAGTCGAGGGAGAGTGGGATCATCCTTGGCCCTGACCAATAAAACTAGTGGGAGGGGCGGAGCAAGCTCAGCACCAAGAAACAGGAAGTAGACTCACCTTAGGAAAGAAGCATCACCAGCTGCCACCAGAAAGGAGAAGCATCCCCTGATTCCAGGATCTGCGAGAGCACCACAGCCCTGAGAATCTCAGATGAGCCCTGGAAAGCGTCTCACTGGAAAAGCCATGTTTAATATCTACTGACCCAGAAAGCATGAGGCCAGCCCCTGGCACCGGTCAGCACCTCATTTGCTACGCATTTCTCCCTCCTCTCCGACCCCGGAGGGGTCACAACTTGGCTAGCAAGTTGGAATGGGAGGACAGAGGAGCAAAGATTTGCATAAATCGTAAGTTCAGAGTTTTTGATAACCTCTTGGAGTGGACACAATTGAATTGAGACTGTATTTTGTGACTTAAAATGACCTCTGTTAACTGCGAGTGAACTGGACTATATGGGCCTGCTGGAGTTTTTACCTAAAGGTGGGGAGAGTATCTCCATTTAATTTACTTTAGGGTGGGAGAGGAAAAGGAAGTGGTCGCTCACTCCCAAGGCCAGGCATTGTGCATGCCTGTTCCAAATGTCAAGGCAGAGACCAGGCCCTGTGGACCTCACTCTGTGTTTGCAGAGCCCCAGCATCCTCTAGTGAAGCCTTGGGGACAGTAATGGCCACAGAGAAGGCTGAAAGTGTGGGATTTGGAGAGCTGTCCCCTCTTCAGAGCTTTCGCTACTTTTTATATTGGAGATCCAAATAAATTTTCATTTGGATCTCCAATATAAAAAGCAGAATAGCAGTCTGCTACTTTAAAAAAGTTCTTAAAACCCACTTTCTGTCTAACCCCATTTTAACCAATCAAAAAATGAAGGCCATAGAAATGAAGCAATCTACCCATGTAGAAGTAGGACAGGTACCAGCGTTCTGTCTCGTAACCCTGGGCTCTCTCCTCATCACCCACAGGCTTCTACCCCAGCAAACATGTGGCTATCTGCTAGATGATTTCAGATTTCTCCAGGAATGCCTCACTTTAGATTTCTCTAATCAAAAATAAATGTAAGTGCAAGATAAATTAAACAAAAAATTAGACACTAGATCAGCAAGTGCAGGGTCAAGCAGAAGGAAAGCCTTGATGAAGCAACGGAAGACTGAGCTGCTAGGGACCAAGCTCAGCTCTGGGTGTCTCTTGAACTCGGGGCAGGGGACATTGTTTCTCCTCTCAGAAGATTTAATTCATTTTCTTTCTGCGCTAGTCAGACAGGGGTCCCCAGCCCGCGGGCCATGGACCAGTACTAGTCTGTGGCCTGTTAGGAACCAGGCTGCACAGTGGGAGGTGAGCGGTGGGCCAGCGAGCAAAGCTTCATCTGTATTTGCGGCCACTCCCCAGTGCTAGCATCACCGCCTCAGCTTCACCTTTGATCATCAGGCATTAGATTCTCATAGGAGCATCGGTCTCTGGTGCCAAAAAAGGCTGGGGACTGCTGCTAACTGTTAGCAGAGAGTGTAACTGTAACCTTGGCATATCTTCAACCTTTCAATAGGTATGGGCAACCGTGTCCCCAAGAGACTGCTCCAGCTTGTCCAGACTGCAGCACCCCACTTTATTCCACCTCATCTTTATTCAGTTCACTAGGGCATTTAAAATTGTTCCCCCTAAAATGTCAAGGGACCTGGGTCCTTTTCATCTCTCAAAGTGTACAGCCAAGTTCCTTAAAGAGCATGGTGGGAGCAGAAGGTGAAAGCTCAGAATTCTCGCTTGATCTAAGCAGGGTGCTGTGAGATTTCTCTCCACACTGAAAACAAATACATTTGTTATTTTCAGTCATGACTGAGATGATACTTAGGACATATAGCAAAGTGGCAATTATTTTTAGAAGCAGAAAGATGAAGACGTACTGTGGGTCTGATAAGATAAAAGCAGCAGCAGATAAAAACATTTTTAAAGAGAGATATGGCTATCTGCCAAACGGAAGCAAGAAAACTCTCCCACTGAACACAAAGAAATGAAAAGAAGTTAGCCAAGTTCTGTGACAGTGACATACTGGCATCCTTTCCTGCAGGAAGTTTCAGCAACAGGAGAGAAAATGGAAAGGATGTTGGGCATTGGGGTTTGGGGACACCGTGTGACCTTGGACAGCAGTTTCCTATGTGTAAGAGGAAAAGGAGGCCACTCTGTTTATCTCTCAGAATCAAGGCGATGTTTCAGTGAGTAGATCCAGTTTAAAATGCCGTGTGAGCTGGGAGGCATCACACATTTAAGGCATGGGTTCTCAGACTGAACCGGACCAAAGTGTTGCATGGGAGAGCTGTCAAAAATACACATTCAAGGATCCAACTCTAGAGAGGTTGATTCAGTATGTCTGAGTTGGGGCCCAGAAACCTGGATTTTTGACAAGTACTTCAGATGACTCCGAAGCAGGGAGTCTCTATGAGCTAGTGCTGTTATGACCCTCATGTTACATCCGAGGAGACTGAGGCACAGTAAAGTCCGATAACTCGCCAAAGGTCAAGTTAGTGGTAGAGTCAGTTCCCAAGAGATTGCAGACTCAAGAAATGGCAAATGAAGTTGTTGAGATCTGGGCAAAGAGAGGAATCCGTACCCTCTGGAACAGCGAGCAGACTGACAGCCTATTTCCAGATATCCAGAACCTCAGAAGTGCTGTATTTCTGAATCCCTTGAGCCTCAAGCAAACAAATATGCCCAAGGAAGGTGTAAGAGACACTCATGAGCCACAGAGACAGAGAAGAGGGAGGGAGGGAAGAACCTCATTAAAAATGATAATTTATATCAGAATTGTGCTTCTCTATATCAGTCTGAAGATTCACTGTAATAAAAAATGGCCTAAAATATGTCAATGCCCAGGTCATTAAAATACCGTTCTATACCACCAATATACAGAGGAGAGGGAACTTC
>NW_024342473.1:17655842-17787376 GCF_902729225.1 Pteropus medius | reverse complement strand
CAACCATTGATTGACCTCACAGATTGCAAGGACTTTGTCAGCTTACAATCCCTTTTTTTTTTACATCTACAGCACCTAGTCTTCCTAGGTGCTCTCTCATCCAAGCACTAACCGGGCCCGACCTTGCTTAGCTTCCGAGATTAGATGGGATTGGGCTTGTTCAGGGTGGCATGGCTGTAGACTCATTCATTTATCGATGGACACCTAGGTTGCTTCCACATCTTGGCTATTGCATTCTAGTTCCAACAACTGATTAGTCAATTCCTCAAGAACTACCTCTAGGAGCTCTTCAGTGTCATCATCCACGCCCAGGGTAAAGTTGTTTACCACCTCATCCATAGCCTTGATTTTGTTTTGTAACCTTTACACTGTGACATTACGACGGCTACCACAATTAGTAACTCTCATCTCCTATGTCAAGACCCCGTCTCCAGATATTTGGACGTCTGTAGCCAAAAATTCTATCAAACTGGCTTCAGTGATTCTCAGGTCTCTCAATTCCATCTGATCCATGGTTCAGCATCAAATAAACTACAACCAATGCCCAAACACCTGGAAACGGCCCAGGCATTTAAGTTTTCCATGCAAAAAATCTTCCAGGAATAACTGATAATTCAGAGTTTACAAATAATTATAGATGCTAGCTACTGTGCTGTTTTCCTAAATTGTAACACCACAGGAAACCAATGAAGATAACACTATTCCAGCAAACAAAAAGGCTCATTTGGTGCAAGGATTGAGAATGCCCCGATAAGTGTATCTGTTACCTGTTACGTAATAAACCAGCCCAAATCATAGTGGCTTAAAAGACAGCATGTATTTGCTCATAGTTGTACAATTTGGGCAGGCCTGGGCAGGTAGGAGTAGCTCATCTCTCAGTGTGCTTCTGACTGATGTTCCTCACGTGGCTGCATTCAACTGGGAGCTCTGCTAGAAGACAATGTTCAGTATGGCCTCCCTTAGATGCCTGATGCTTCAGCTGGGGTAGCTGGGACAGCTCAAAACTCACTATGCATTTTTCTCAATGTGGTCTCTGTATCAAAGGATAGTTGGACAGACCTGTTTACATGGTGGCTCAGAGCTCCAAAAAAAGAAACTGCCAGGCATCCTAAGACCTAGGTCTGGAACTGGCACAGTATTGTATCTGCCACATTCTGTTGGTCAGAGCAAGTAATAAGACTAGCCCAGATTCAAGGGGAGGGGAAATAGGCTATACTTGTTAATGGAAGCAGTAGCAAAGAATTGTGGCCATTTTTAATCTATCAAAGCAGGTAAAACAAACCCCATTGCTTTGTTAGAATTCCTAGTACAAACTTTCTGAACACAGTTTTCTTTTTAACCCATATAGAGAAGCTGTGTGTACAAAATGGTCTATATTCTCAAGTATAATCATCAGAGGAATCAATAGTGGAGGAATTTTAACTTTCCTGAACTTTCACTTTCCCACGTTGACATTTGAGAAAAACAAACCTATGGGATGGAGATAGCTTAGTGTTTCTGGTCCTTTGGCTGCCATGTCATTGTGTAATTTAGAAATTCTGCAGTATTCTTGATAAATGATTATTGTGGTGGTTAATTTTGTGTCAGCTGCACCATGGAAGTGCCTAGACATTTGCTCAAACATCCAGCCTATCTGTGAGGGTGTTCCTGTGTGAGACCAACATTTGAATCTGTAGGCTATGTAAAGCAGATTGCCCTCTTTAATGTGGATGGGCCCTGTCCAATCAGTTGAAGGCATGACTAAAGCAAAAGACTTGCTTCTGCCCTCAACTTTGCCCTGTGAGTAAGGGAGCATTTCTCCTGCCTGACGGCCTTCAAACTGGAACATTGTTTTTCTCCTGCCTTTGGACTCAAACTGAGACATGGGCTCTTCCTAGATCTCTTGCCTCCTAGCCTTTGAGCTGGAACTACTCCATTGACTCTCCTGGGTCTCCAGATGGCAGATTGGAAATAGTGGAACTTGGTAGCTTCCATAATTGTGTGAGCCAATCCCATTTCTCTCTCTCTCGCTCTCGCTCTCGCTCTCGCTCTCTCTCTCTCTCTCTGTCATCTATCTGTCATCTATCATCTATCTCTGGAGAACCCTGACTAATGCTGTTATCATGCCTTGGGTTATATTCTTCCAGCGCTGATAAGGTCACTACTTATTGAAGAAGCACATTTCTTTTGTAAACAGTTATAATCACTATTTTCCTTCAGTAGGTCTTTCTGTAACCTCACAGAGGGTCATTCTAGAGCAATGCAAAAATAAATCTGGTCTACGGCCATGCCACCCTGAACAAGCCCGATCTGATCTCGGAAGCTAAGCAGGTTCGGGCCTGGTTAGTACTTGGATGAAAGACCACTTAGGAATACTAGATGCTGTAGGTGTAAAAAAAAATAAAAAATAAGAGATTGTAAACTGACAAGGTCCTTGCAATCTGTAAGGTCAACCAATAAATAAATAAATAAATAAATAAATAAATAAATAAATAAATAAATAAATAAATAAATCTGGTTTCTTACTAGATCCTTGGATATTTATTATAGGACAGCTATCTTAGTTTATTTAGGTCTTCTCCAAGTAAAATATTAAAATATCCTTAGAACTCTTGATTTTGTTTAAACTGAATCTTAAGCCTCTCAGCAATTCTTGTCACCATTTTCTGGATACTTCTAGCTTATTAATGTTTCTCAAAGTATAATACCTGTTAATGATCATTACTCCAGATGTGGTCTGAGCATTAAAAAGTATGGAATTACCTGAACTCACTCATGTTAATGAGTTAGGTTTTGGATTGGTGTTATTTTCTGAGGGAGCACAGGTTTCCTAAAGGACAAATGTGGAAATGGATTGGAAAGGGATTACAAACTGAAGGAAAATGATACACAGTTCTCGCTCTATCATCTATGTGCTAGTGGGATTGGCTCTCAGATCTGAGTAGGCCTGCACACCAGAGGCACAGCTCAGCCCAGGATTAGGAGTGCAACTGAAGTTAACTTGATATGCCAATTGGGATATTCTCTGCATTCTGCAACTCCTCAATATCCCACCAAAGTTGATTAGTATATGATACAAAAATTAGTGTGTCTCACAATGTTTATCTGTTATAATAGAGAACCGGAAAAGCATGAGTAATTGAACAATATAATGTAAAACTTCTTGAGTCAGTGGTTTCTTATCTTCAACAGACCTTTTACTTTTTTACTCACTAAGGATGAGTGAATTATATTATTGTTCTTTCATGCACCTTACCTCTATATTTGAAGCATCATGTGGGCAGAGACCTAGTTTTATGCTTTTTCTTCCTTCTAAGTAGTATGCACAGTACTTTGCTTATAGAAGGCATTTATTAAAAACTAACAACAAAAACCAGATAATTCACAAACTTGAGGTCCAGATTTTAAAGAATCATTTTGAGTGGAGGCTCCTGAAGGCACTTAAAAAGTGTTTCTTTCTACCTCTCTAGGTCTTCTCCCTGCTTTGGGGCAACTTTACAGGAGAATCCCATCCCCCGCCCCCCCAAGTTTGAACTTTATTGGAAGGAGGCCTTCTAATACATTTTTTCATCTTGGATTAATGAGGTAACAAATGCTATATACAGAATATAAAGCAGTGATAAAAACAGGAAAAAATGGGACACACCCATGCACCCTGCCTAGCCGGCAACAGATGGATTGATTACCTGGTCATCTCAAGGAAAAGATAATATTGACATTTATTGGTCAGGGTGAAAGTAGGTCAAGATGGTTGCAAGCAAAGCAGAGGAGAAGACTTTCCTTCTGTAAGAATAATAACTGACCTGCCTCTACCCCACCCCAACCCCAAATAAATGAGCAATAAAAGTTACTATGTTTATTTATAACTGGGTAACTTTTGAGAGGAAAATTTAATCTAACCACTTAAAACTTTTAAGTTACCTTACAATTGTCTTCCCTCATCATCCACATTCAAAAATGTCTGTCATGTCTGTTTCCTTTTTTTCATTCTCCACACTTATCCAAGTCAGATTTTTGTTCCGTCTCACTTGAGAAACCTTTAGCTTTCCAATCCACTATAATCCATCCTTCATGCTGCCTCAGGGGTCAGCTTTCTAAAGCAAAGTTCTGATGAAGTCATTATCCTCCTTAAAAACATTTCTTGATTCCTCATTTTCTGGCTTTTGCAGGTTTTAATATTCCTATGATCCAAATGCCTCAGACTACTTTGTTTTTCCACAGATTGATTTATACTGTTTCCACTTGAGTGCCTTTGCTGTCTCTACATGCTAAAATCTAGCCCTTCTGTCCAAGTTCAGCTCCGATGTCCCCCTTGTAATAAGGCTTTCTTCATCTACCCGCTTTTTGAATTAATCCCTCCTTGTGCACAGTATTTTATAGGTTTTGCTTCTTAGAGTAATTTTGTTGCTGTGTGTATCCCCTTTCTTGTTTTGAACTTGAGGGCATGGCTCGTACTGTATTCTCTGTGTTCCTGCAGTACCTTGCACCCACTGACATTTTAATTTTAATATATCAAATAAGGTTTAGTTTATCTCCTAGCTAGTTGAGAGAAATCAGAAACTGATAGTTAGAAATGGGTGGGGGTGGGAAACAAATGGAATAAGAACAACTGAGGGAGAGAACTTGAGAGTATATTAGGAAGATAGCTGGGTTCTGATAAAAAATAAAACAGCTGATGAAAATCATAATTTGTCAGTTGTCTCATTCATAAATTAATTGTATATGAATTAAACTGGCCCTTCATGTCCTCACTATGATCTGGACAATGGCTGCTGAAAGTCATGAAGGACAGAAGGGGAAAAGTATTTTCCAAGAATATGGAAACCATGAATATGAGTTGAGCTTTTTGACTTGTTCTGTATGACAGTGGTCCCCAACCTTTTTGGCACAAGGGGCTGTTACTCCTATGAGAATCTAATGCCTGATGATCTGAGGCGGAGCTGAGGCATGATGCTAGCTCGGGGGAGCAGCTGCAAATACAGTTGCTTGCTCGCCACTCACTTCCTGCTGTGCGGCCCAGTTCTTACACTGGTCCTAGGACCAGGGGTGGGGGATCCCTGCTCTGGATGTATGTAACCCAAATAAATCCTAGTAAAAATTCAACAACGAGCAAGGACCTTATTTGTTATAAGCACTGGAAATGAAATGGTGCACCAAACCAACACCTCTGCCCGCCTAGAGATGTGTACAATTGTTAACAATGCCATGAAAATATTTCCTTTCTCCTGAGGAAAAGTAAATTTTGTATCAGACTATCTGGCTGGCCCTGTAATTTAAATTAAAATAAAATTTTGGAGAAACAAACAAAAAAATACATTGTAGTGCGTTTGTTTAACTTAATAAGTTCCTGGATATGAATTTGACATGATCCTAGTGGTTTGCCTATGAGACTACTAGGTGAGCTGTGAGGTTTCCAGCCCTGACCTGACCTGGGCAATTTTTGCCTTCTAAAGTTGTTGAATTCTCCATCAACAGTAGCTATCTGATTGTGAAGTATTCCCAATGGGGGAAGGTCCTGGAAATCTGAGAAAAAGAATCTCAAGACTGGGAGAAAGAGGTGGGCATCTGAATAAGAAACTAGAAATGAAGAGGGTCTGACAAACAGCAAGCAAATCTTTGGTGATTCAAGAGGAGTGTCTTCATAGCCAAGGCTCTGAGACTCTACACCAAACTGGGGGATTTAGGTGTCAGAAAAGACGAGTTCCCATTTGGCACGCCAGGCCCTAAACATATGTGTAGAAATCTCAGATTCTCTGTCTCTGTCTCTGACTCCTTTTCATGCGGTTGAGAGACAATAGGCAAGAGCTACCTTGAAGCCTAATAGCTCCTGCCAAAACCAAGCCATTTGCCTTGTCTCCCATCATGCCAGTCCAGTAATGGTGGTCTGTGTTTTTGCTTGGGGTGCTCCTTCTGCCTGCAATATTCTCCCTTCACTTCATATTTGCTTTTTGAAGCAGTACTTGACCAAGAAATGGAAATAAAGTGAATCGATCATGTAGAATTTTATCATACTGCAAAGGCCTTCAAGAAATTTATCCTTGATTAATTTTCTATTTGATTTCCTTTGATGGCTGTTTCAAACTTTTTCTACTCTTTCTGCCAAATGTAAATAGAGTAGACAATGGTAAATATAGTGTAAAGAGCACAGGGTTTGGAATTAGACCTGAGTACAAATCCTAGCTCTGAAACTCTTACGTGCTATGATTGCAGCCAAGACATTTAACTGATCTGATCCTTAGTTTCTTCACATCAAGATAATATGTGACAGATGTTAACTAGACTTACCGTGGTAATTATTTCACAATCTATTCAAATATCAAATTGTTGTGTTGTACGCCTAGAACTATATGTTATTTGTCAACTATAACTCAATTTAAAAATGATAAAAATTAGGCTACTACTTGTTTTACAAGGATTGTTATGAGGCTTTGATGAGAAAGTTTATGTAAATTATGACACAGGAAGACTGATCATGTTATCTAAGGCAGGAGGGAACAGGAAACAAAAAATATAGAACTACAATGCATTAAACAAGAGGTTGAATTAAAAAGTTTATTTGCCAGGTTCTAGGTTGCAATGAAGGATAAGAAAGAAAGATTACTTCCATTTTAATTAATATGGATTAAATTGATTTTGACAATGTTGAGTCAGTTAAGAGCACTTTACCATTCATAGCATTTGTTTAAAAAGCTGTGAATCAGTGAGGATCATTACTTTTATAGTTGTAGCTTTTGATAACACCACAATATTATAACAACATAACAAAAATATAATTTTACTTACAACCTCAGTGCACACTAAACAGCTATTTTTCCTTCCCAAGACTTTTTCTTATAAGATGATGGATACACTAAGATCTTCCCATGCTACATAGTAGCTGCAATTATTCCTGTTTTATAGAAGCAAAAACAGGTTTAGAAATGTCAGATGCATGGGCAAGGGCAAGGGATGGAATGTTATCCAGATCACTTAACTTCATTTTTAAGGCTCATTGGTACCCAAGTAATAGAGAGGTAAGCCATAGGAGTGATGGGAAATCTTGCTTAAATTCTTAGATGGAGCCTGTTATGAGGAGTTATTCCACTACTTTTACTGTGGGTGTTGGACTTTTCCTTTCCTCTTTCCTCCTGTCAGGTTCCTCTTTTCCTGTTTTGACCTGATCCTCCTACCCTTCTGCCTAAGGCTGGATCACACCTTTTTCATTTTAAAATATTCTACCTGTCAGAGAATCATTTTATTTCAACGAAAATTTTTGACTAACGACCATAACACATACCAAACAATGTGCTAGGGGCCGGCAGTATACAATGGAGAGCTTACATGAATCACAAATCACACGAATCGCATTTACCTCTTTTTTGTTTGCTTCTTTTGTCTCCTGGGAATCTTAGATTTTGAATAAATGCCAAAAACGCCACAAATTTAGCACACATTTGTGTCTCACCCACCTAACAGTGCAGCCCTGAGCCACCAGCGGCCCCTGTTCAAAGACTCAGACCAACCCGACCTAAACTCCAATTCGAAATTTCTGGAAGGGGAATAAAGTCTGAAACGGCATTTCCAGGGTGTTCCCGAGGAACAACTTCCACCCACCCAGTACGAACGTAGTGAAACATCCGTAGGTGAGGCCTTGCCAAAATTCAGAGGTGTCCTACGTTTGCTTTCCCATGAGACATTTTATTTTATCTTGGAGGCCGAGATTTAAAAAACAAAAAACAAACAAAAAAACAGCCGCAGAAAACGCAACTTGTTGTTATGACAACCAAAAGGTCTGAAAAGTTTAGCCAATCAGCATGCGGAGGTGCCTCCTGCTTGGCCAATGGGAAGAGCGCACCGTACGTAGGGCCGCCCAATGGGGCGCGAGCGGCGCGGTATTTGAATCCTGGAACCTGGCGACATTGCGAAGATCCCCAGCGGTGCGGGCTGGGAGTGCAGACCTAACGGCGCCGCGGAAGCTTCTGCTCTCCTTCTCCTGTCCCCGTCCCTCCAGGGCCCGGGCTGGCACTCTTGCCTGCTGTGTCCCTCATGGCGCTGCTCCGACGCCCGACGGTGAGTGGGCCTGGCGACCCTACACACCAGCCAGGGGCTTCCGCTGCGCAGCCCCCTTGGCCGCCTCTCTTCTTTTCTGCTTAGAGCTTGTTCGTCTTCATCTTGCCGCTTTCATATTCTTCTAGCTTTCCCCTTCCCCAGCGGCGCAGGCCCTGCGGCCCGTCTCTGGCGGGTCTCCCCGCCTAGGTTCCGCTTTTCAGTTCCCCGCCCTTGCCACGGCCAGTCTCTGCCTCGGGAGTGGGGCAGGTTCAGGAAAGGGCCTCCCGGATGGCACCTCTTAAGAGAGCCTCCGGAGCACTGGACCTAAAACCTCAGCAAGCAATCCTGAGTGCTCTTTGTTGTTAGGGGAAACTACAGGGTTCTTGGGGTTTCCTTCCTCCATTCTCAGACTAAGGGATCCGTGGTGAGAATGGAGAGAAGGACTGGAAGTAATTCCGTAGCAGTAAAGTGTTCTGAATGTTTGATCAAGTATGAATTCGTTTATTTCATCTTTGCAAAAATAAAAGTGTTAATGGTGTTTTAGAGAAGGTCCTGACACACATGAGTTTCATTCTCCTGGCTGCAAGGCAAGTTAGAAGCTAATTTTCCTTTCCAGATGGATTTAAACTTAGTCACATTACCAGGCTTCTACCCGTAAGCATTACACTTTCAAACGCTTTTGAAATTTGGCAATTATTGCTGGAAAAATTGCACAGTATGACTTTTGAGAATCCTAATAAATTGAATACATTCAGTTTTTAATTCCTACCCCTTTGTGGATATAAGTCTGAACTGACAAGTAATTTTTGTCTAATCTATTCCATAAAGTTCTTTCAGAGTCAAATTCCTTCTATCCAGGAAGGCTGGAGTTTTTCCCTGCCCACTCTGTCTTTCCTGGTGGTTCGTTCAAGCCCCTTGTTGGGAGATTCTTTAGCATTAGGACTCTCAATTTCCGAGAATAGGACATGTTGTTTTTTTTTTCCTAGTGATGTGTTTATTACTTTTGTGATAAAACTAATTTTTTGTATGAATTGATTTTCCTAGCAAGTTTTGTTTCTAAGCATATTCTGATTAAAGCGAGTTAAGGTCGACTAACAATTTTTATTTCATACAATTCCCACTTTCTCTGGATTTTACCCATGAAAACTATTTCCTTTCTAAGTATCCTTAATATAGCAGAGAATCCATGCTATGGCAACTGCATTTTTAAAGGCTGTATCTCTAAAAGATCACGTCCACAGGGACACTTTTTATCTCTAGAATGGCATAAGAGTCAAAGCTAGTGTGGGTTTAAAACATCTGGTTTTTAAACAGCCAGACCTATTATAGCTTTTTAATATTTTGTCTTAATTGCACTTGTTATTAATCTCCGTAAAGCTTTTAAAAATACTATAGATACTTTTAATATATAGGGATCTCTAATAAGTGACATTGGTGCTATTTGAGAAAAAAATCACTGTTAAGCTCTTAGTGGAATTTTTTTTTTATAGATAAGGTGGATGAGTGATTTGCCTAATTTAGAGTGTTGTTATCAAACACAAATAGTATTTTTAGACTTCCTGAAATATACTTCTTCCCTCTAGCAAATAGATCTCAGCATATGCACCTTTCCTAAAGCATTTCTGAATTTGAGTATATGATATTAGGGAATTTTAAGTTGTCTAAACTCTTCATTAAATTTTTTTAGGTGTCCACTGACTTGGAGAATATTGACACAGGAGTTAATTCTAAAGCAAAGAGTCATGTGACGCTCCGGCGGGCAGTTTTAGAAGAAATTGGAAATAGAGTTACAACCAGAGCCACACAAGTAGCTAAGGTAACAACTGTGAGAACTGTACATGTGCACAAAGCAGGCAACACTTACTGTCTTGTAGTATTCACATTTCTTTTTTTTCCTTACAGAAAGCTCAGAACACCAAAGTACCTGTTTTACCCACCAAAACAACAAATGTCAACAAACAAGTGAAACCTACTGCTTCTGTGAAACCAGTACAGATGAAAATGTTGGCTCCAAAGGTAGGAAGTTCTAAATTTACAAACCTGCTTAATGAGGTAGTCTGTTTTGGCTAGACTGCAAGGTGAGGTGCCTTTATCAACAGTGCAACTTTTGAAGAACATTCATAGCTAGAGATCTGCTTTGAAACAACACTGTAGGAAATGAATATACATCTTTTTAGTGGTACCTTAATGTATTTGATGGTACCTTAAATTAATATTATGACCTTGAATAACAAAGTTAATTACCTCAATACCCACATAAATTTAGTGACCTCAGAGTGAAATTTGGTAGGTTTTATTAAAATAATCACCTTAAGAATGAACTTGCCCATGAAGCCTATGGAAGTTTACAATTCTGAAACCCACACTCATGTAAGAACAAGGTAATGCCAACATTCTGTGTTGATAAGTTGTAGTCTCTGTGACTGGTTAGCTCAACTGGAGTTAGAATGCTAACAGACCCATTGGCCTGTTTCTCTGCCATCATGTTCAAGTTCATGCATCCTCTCATTCATAGATTACATACATTCATGTAATTACTGAGACTGGCATCAAGTGCTGAGAATACAACAATAACTACTTCGCTTTTCCAGCTCAAATACATATATTTTATATTATGTTTGAAATTTTTCAAAATAAAACATCGGTTACATTTGAGAAATATATATATTGAGCACTTACTATATACATCCAGTTATGTTAAGGCTGCTACAGAGGCATCTTGCCCTCACGAAGCTTATCTAGAGGGGCATATGTATCTGAAAATTAAATTACTCATTGATGGGTAATTTATTGAGGGATTGATGATAGATGCCCCTGGGCAATGTATGACTGGATGTTAAATGACTGGGGTAGATGGAAATGCTATCCTTTGGGAAGTACATCTAAAGGATGGGGAGAACACTGATGGATGGAGTAGTCAGGGGAAACTTCATGGAATAAATGGCATTTGTAAAGATAAGGAGAAGCTGATAGGAAAGAGCACTTTTGGGCAAAAAAGCAGTAACAAGAATAAAGATACCAAAGTGGAAATAGGCCTATAATCATGTCCTTTGCATAAGGAGTCCACAAATCTAAATTAGGTCAGATGGTTTGTGTGAGGAAGCAGAAGATTAAGTTGGGAAAATGTTGCAGTTGGATTCAAAGGCCTTGGAATTTGGATTTTATCCCGTTAGGCAGTGAGGAACCTGTGAAGTTTTGAGAAGAGAAGCAATGAAAGCCATGGAGAGCAGCCATGGAAGGGCCATAAATTAGGAGGTATTGCTGTTGTCCAAGCAAGAGCTGATGAGGGTCTTGAACTAGTCTATATGGGTGCTAAGAGACAACATCAAATGTGTTAGGATATACCAAAACTCCTCTCAGGGACGTCATCTCGTATGTAGGAGGAATTCTTTGGATACGTTGCTTGGAATGGGAGAATGAGACCCTTAAGCACTGAGTATTTAAGAAACCATTTATGGAATAAATTAATAAAAAATAGGAAAGTCAGGAGATGCAGATAGCTTTGGGGAAGTTGTCTTGTTTGGCTTTAGATGTGTGAGTTAAGAGAGAGACATCACCCATTGGGAAATACAGTTGGAAATGGGCCAGCAGCATCTGAAGGAGCGGGACAGACTTGCGTGCCTGCTGCTTCGGAGCGATGGTGGCAAGCACGTTGCTGTTCATGACAGGAGAGAAAAGCTTCAAATCAAGGACTAGAGCTCAAAACAAATACTCAAGATTCACCTTCCTTTATTGGATCTTTCCTAGGAGGTTTCTAGTGGCTTCCCAAATGCCAGACCCAAAGTAGTTTTTCAGGCCTTGATCTCTTGACCATTAAGAAGCATTTTATTTGGGTGACTGAATGTAGTTTCTCCCACATTTCAGGAGGACCATTTGGCAGTATATTTCAAATGGTTATTCTCCATATCCAGTAAGTCTGTTTTTAAAATTTATCCTAAGTAGATCTTGAGATAATTATGCTAAGCGAAATAAGTCAGACAGAAAAAGTTGAAAACCATATTTCACTCATATATAGGATATAAAACTGAAGTAACAAACATGACAAACAAACAGACCCATGGACACGAACAGTGGATTACTGGTTACCAGAGGGAAGGAGGGGAACGGAGAGGTAGATAAGAGTACAAGGGATCAAATATTTGGTGATAGAAGGAAATCTAACTGTGGGTGGTGAACACACAATGCAATATATATGTGTGTGTGTGTATGAAATTATTGAATTGTACACTTGAAACATGTTTGATTTTATTAACCAATGTCCACCCCAAGAATTTTAATAAAAATAAATAAGGCATTAGATTAAGTGACATAGATAGAGAAATAAATAAATTAATTAATAAATTAATTAATTAATTGATGATAAAAATTTATCCCAAGAAAATGAACAGACAATCGGGAACTTTTAAATAGTGCTATAATGAATATTTCTAATATAATAGAGAAATATTCCATATTAGGAGATCAGTTAAATCCTTTTAATGAAAGGATAACTGTGTTTTAATAGAATATTTAAAGATGTCAAAATGCACATTACATTATTAGGAAAAATTAGATTATAACACAATACTGCAGTGAAACCCCAAATTTGCTTTTAAAAGTGTCTATTTATATGCAAAAATGTTGATGGCAGTTGTTTCTGAGTATTATTTTGAGCTTAAGTTTAATATTCATTTTCTTAAAAATTTCAGACTTTTCACCATAGGTCCATGATACTGCTTGAATCAGAGAAGAAGAAAAAACACAAAAAAGCAAAAAAACCAAAAAAAATATGAAGAAAACAAAGGAGACATTTTCTCCTGCAACCTCCAGGAGTTGCAATTCTACTCTTTCTGAATTCCCTTTACTCCACATCTCCTTGGCTGACTCCTTTTTCTCTAGTTTCCTAACAAAATTGAGGCGACTGTGTTTCAGATAAAAAATTGTGGACCTTTAGCTCAGTTCATATAAAAATCACTTCCGTGACTGAAACGTGCTTTTAGTTTTAGAAGACATCAGGGATTAATGAAAGATAATTATTTCCAATTCAATTACACTTTTCTCGGAGAAACATTAGAGAAGAGACCACGGTGCTCACAATTTAGGGGAAGCCCCACCCCCGGACAGATGAGCCCCTCCACTTACCTGTCTGTGGTCACCCCTCTGGCTTTTACTTTGTCCTGTGTTCTATCTACATAGTCATTGCTGCTCCTTTACAGCCAGTCCCTGGAGGTGTGGAAATGCTATTCGAGCACAAGGTGTCTAGCAGCAGTGAGCCCTGGAAAGCTTATAACTTGAGCCATGTGTACCCGAAAGCATTGTTCCCAGACCTCTGGTTGAATGCATTCTATCCCCTCTGCAAAACTGGAGGGCAGGTTTCTTTTTTGTAGCAGATGAAGCAACTGAATCACAAAGGGTCCTGGCTGAGGCCTTAAAAGATTCCTGCCATTTATAGGTATATGCAGGAGCTTATTATCCTGCAATTTTTGGAGAAGAATGTTTTTTGCTGACTAATGAAGTTTTGGCAAACACTGAGTAGTTTGAAGGAAGGAGAAAGCCTTTTACTAGTCCCTGATTTGCTGGACATTGAGGAAACAAGTTGAATGAACCACCTACTCTGTCCTCAAGTAGCTCCCAATCAAATCAGGAACATCAGAGTATAAGCACATGTTATAACAGGGTGTAACAGAGATAGATGCAAGCTTAGGCAGTGTACAGGGGGTCACAGCTAGGAATTCGGATGCAGTTTTAGATTTGCAGATTTCGATTTCAGCATTAAATACAGTGATAGTCATGATTCAAGTGTAAGAATGTTTTAAAGCATAACAAAAGTATGTATAAAAGTGAATAAGCACAACTGTTTACATTAAATAAAAAACTGCCTTTCATTTTTAATTATATGAGAAACATAGTCAAAAACAAAAACAAAAACAAAGCAGAAGTACATAGAGTACATAGAACAAAAGGTCGATTTATTTTTACTATTCTTCCTACCCCTAAAATCTACTCCGTTGCATAATGTATTCCATAAAACTAATCAGAATAACCAATTTTGCCTTTCCACAGCTGTGTGTGCCTCTGTGTGCATGAGTATATACTTCTCATGAGTTGATCAAAATCAACAGTTTGCTTGGAGTCCTCCCTTGTTGCCCTTAATTGACATCGATTTATGATGTTTGGCATCATAAATTTAGTAAATAAAGGCACTCTGTGTTTTACCAAGACTTGTGTCAATACCTATATATTTGTCTGTTAATATCAATCATTCTTTCAACAGACCCAACTTAGTCACTGTTGGTACTAGAAATTCAGTAGCCTTTACTCACACTTTACCCAGCTTCTTTCCAAACAGGAGCTTCTCAGATTCTGCAAAATCTCATGTCTTCATTGTTTCTGATAGGACTTTTCAGTTGTCTCTGACAGCCCACAGAACTCACTCGTTAATCTAATTTAAAAGTTTTTATTCTTCAGACATGATTTTATCATGTGTTGGTTAACTAGCTGATAAGTTTTTAATTTTTGCATAAAGCAGGCACTATTGGTCCATAGGGCTTAGACTGCCGCCTGCACAGATGAGAGAGATCTTAGAAAGGATTTTTAGAATCATTAAATTATGTTGGAATCTCAAAGGAATGCTTTTAAGAAGTTCTAAATTAAGGGCCAGAGCAATTATTGTTGTCTTATCCTGTGGCTTTTGGGTATATCTAAACTCACATGTACTTCTGAATAGACAGGTAAACATTTCAGGCTGCCAAGGCAGCACATAAAGCATGTGATGATAACCTCTGCCTTCTTAAATCAGTTTTCTGGTCCTGCCTGCCCTTTTTGGGGAGAGTGGCAATGCTTATCTTTCCAAAAGGTAACCTTAAACTGCAGCCACATGTGCTCGTTAAAATGCACATCTGATTCTAGTCACTCTTGCTCAGTTCTTCAGTGGGTTCACTTCTCTTTGGATAAAATTTAAACCTTTTAGCCAGGTTCTTGCTTAACCTTTCCAGCACACCTTTGCATACCTTATGTGCTACCTCCCGCCATCCCAAATCAGCGTACTGTCCCCAGATTGGCCTTTATCTCTTGGAACTTTGTACTGGCATACCTTTTGCCTACTCATTTTCCTGGAGGTCTTCTCTCCGGTAACCTTTCCTAGGTTTCCCCCTGACACCTCAAGCAGCTCTTCTTATTTATTCTAGCCCCTTGAGGTTTTTAAATTCTTGATTAATGACATGCCTACCTGCATACCTGTTGTTCTCCTGGCCCTTCCTCAGTTTAAGACCTTTGATTTAAGAGGGAGGGGCCTGTTTTGAACTGTTATGTTTATTTTGTTATTGTTTTATCCTTCTCTAAGATTGAAAACTATAATCAGTGATCTTTAATGTAAATCAGAATTGTTTATGATACAGCTTTCTTTTTTTCCCCCCTATATTTTATTATTTTAATACATATTCTTTATAGCCCAGCAGTCCTATTAGGTTTTATTTTGAGAAGTACCTCTTTTAAAAAGTAATGATTTATTTATACTTCATTACTAGACACTTGTTTTAACTTAATACATTTTTAATGTGTCTGATTTTCAAAAAAATAATCATCCTGTCAGCATAAGAAAATAAATGATGAGGTATGTATTTGCTCAGTCTTTGTTTTCTCCTATTTTATTCATAAGCTGGAATATACTTTTCTGCTTTTTAGTTTCCAGTGTCTCAATTTAGAATAAATTAGTTGATGAGAAAAAAACATTATAGTTGCAGAAGAGGCTACTGGTAAAGTGAACCGTCAGCTCTAGGAATCTCTGAACCCAGGTGTCTAAGTTTCTTTCACTCGGTAAATATTCATTGAGCACCTACTGTGTATCAGGGATGATAAAGGTATTTGAACTAAGTGGACAAAATGAATTTAAGTAAATCTAAGTTTATAGAGCTTACATTTTAGCAAAGGTAGACAGAAAATAATAACACCATATATAAGTAAGCTCTATAATATAGTAGAAGGTTATAGGTTCTATGGAGAGAAATACAGTATGAGAGAGGAATGTATGTGTGGGGGGAATAGGAAACATGGTTATTTTAACTATAGAATGATCACCGAAAGTATAGATTTGGCAGGTGATTATTTTAAAGAGGAGTCAGGATAGACTTCACTGAGAAGGTAACATTTAAGCAAAGCTTGAAGAAGGTGAGGAAATTACCCATGCAGATACAGGGACAAGAACGTTCTGGTAAGAGGGAGCCTGCTTGCAGTGAGGGCGGCCAGCAGGCTGGAGTGAAGCAGACTAAGGGGAGAGAAGCAGGAGATGAGCCAGCAAGGAGGGGAAGGGAGGGGCCAGATCATGCATCTACTATATCCTGAATTATTTACCTCTTACTCTGAAATTTATTTTGGCTTTAACATATTTCAAAAATACATATGATACTTTTAAACCAGTTGGCTCTGCATATCTTTGTGATGAAGGCTACTCCTAAGATAGTAATATATGCACTTTAATTCGTCAATGTAGGCTCCTTCTCCCACACCTGAGGATATCTCCATGAAGGAAGAGAACCTCTGCCAAGCTTTCTCTGATGCCTTACTCTGCAAAATTGAGGACATTGATAATGAAGATTGGGAAAACCCTCAGCTCTGCAGTGACTACGTTAAGGATATCTACCAGTATCTAAGGCAGCTTGAGGTGAGTGGCCTTTGTGTTGTGATTGTATAAGCAATGTGGCATGTACCACTGGGAAGGAAAGAGGTCTGCATTTTAAACATTTAATTCCACCAACAGGTTCTGCAATGTATAAATCCACATTTCTTAGATGGAAGAGATATAAACGGACGTATGCGTGCCATCCTGGTGGATTGGCTGGTGCAAGTCCACTCCAAATTTAGGCTGCTACAGGAAACTCTTTACATGTGTGTCGCCATTATGGATCGATTTTTACAAGTAAGTGTGGCTTCGTACCAGTGGCTCACAGAACACTGCATTTATGTAATGCCAAGGTTTGGTACCTCTGAAGAAAAGACCTAAAGCCAATTTAGGAGAAGCCAAAGAGCCTTAGGTGCTAGAAAGAGAAACAGTTCCAGTGTGTCAGACCTCTGGTGATGCTGACCAATGGTGGGCATTTCTGTTAGGTCAGCCAGCTGAAAAGAGCTCGGGGGAATTATGGCATTGCCATAATCAAATCATTCCTTCAAAGGAAATATATCAGCATATGGTCTGAAAGTCAATCTGGAGTCTGTGGTGCCTTTGGATGATGGTTTGCCAGGCCTGCTTGCACAGTTTCTGTAGTTCAGTATTCTTTGGTATTAAGTTTCCTCAGCTGAAAAGTGAGCAGTTTGGCTAGAAGACTTCAGAGTTTTAAGTCAGCTGTGGCATTGAATCACTGGAGAAGCAGGAGTGGGCAGAGTTTTTTAAAAAGAGGTTGGGGATGTGTGTGAGGCGTATACAGGAATGTGAAGTCTCAAAAAGTAATGTAAGAAATTAAGCTGAGAGGCAGAAGTAATCATCAAAATATTTATCAACTGGTAATGCAGACACACTGACCAGTTAGAAAAAATTCCAGACATAAACCCTTAATGTGTTATCTACCAAGTAGTAGCCTTGCAGATAAGGATTTATTTATTTAAAGTGAACATTTATGATATAGGTTTAGGTTAAGTATAAACAATACAATAATTGTGTTTATGATAATGACCCTGAACTACTACAAA
This sequence comes from Pteropus medius, assembly GCF_902729225.1. Lineage (NCBI taxonomy): Eukaryota > Metazoa > Chordata > Mammalia > Chiroptera > Pteropodidae > Pteropus > Pteropus medius. The sequence goes on along the minus strand of NW_024342473.1, from coordinate 17,769,709 downwards.
ATCCTAAGTAACCACAGATTCAGTGGTTTTCTTTATATAAGTGGTTTAATTATAAAGTCATGTTTTTGGTAGATTTTCAGTTATGAGTTGAAGCAAAAAAAGCAAAGTGTTTTTTTTTTGTTTTGTTTTGTTTTAAAAGAAATAAAGAGAAACACTATACACTAGAGAGAAATTTTCCCTGACTCTGAAGCATCTTTCTGATTCTTCAAGCTGAATGATGACACCCCCTTCCTTGTACCTAGGCATCCATTAAATTTCTGCTGTTTTGACTTGGTCTCGTCCTGATCCAGACCATGTCTGGGGCTCCCTAGATACTGAAGCCAGGGTGATGTGGGTGGAGCAGTGACTAGGAGCTTGGTGGTCAGGCATAATTCTTGTCTACTCAGCAACTGACTGATCTTGGGCTGCAGTCTAAATCTCTTCTCAGGCCATCTGTTTGTAAGTGGGTAAAAAAAAATATGACTTTCTAGGATTTTTGTGAGGATTAAATGAGATGATTGTAAGAATCTTAGCATGTGCCTGGCATATAGTGAGTACTCAATAACAGAGCTGCTGTGAGTGGTGGTGGTACCTGCTATTAATATTTAGGTTTCTTGTGCCCTTAAGAGGGGCATGAGCAGGGACGATGTGCACATCTCTAGGACTTGGTTACCTTTCACTTTCTTCCCTCCAGAACCCTAGTCTTCTGGTTAGATATGAGTTTTGATGCAGTCTTCTTCAATTAGGTTCAGCCGGTCTCTCGTAAGAAGCTTCAACTGGTTGGGATTACAGCTCTGCTTTTGGCTTCCAAGTATGAGGAGATGTTTTCTCCCAATATTGAAGACTTTGTTTACATCACAGACAATGCGTATACCAGTTCCCAAATCCGAGAAATGGAAACTCTAATTTTGAAAGAACTGAAATTTGAGTTGGGTCGACCTTTGCCACTACATTTTTTAAGGCGGGCATCAAAAGCTGGGGAGGTAAGTGCCTCCGATTCTGTAGGAGACTTTATTTTACTGCTTGTTGTCTCACCCCAGAAACAGTGATCCCGTTAAAAGAAAGCTTATGAATTTTTAGGAAATAACTTTTAGGTAAGTCCTAATGCTTGTGTCATCAGTTCTTAAGAGAAAAGACCTCACAGTGTATGTTTGTAACTACTGTGAAACCACAGTTACCTGAGAAAGAAAAGTGAGTTAAGTGGATTTGAGCTCTTAGGCCTTTACCGAGAATTTTGCAATAATGTAACAGTTGTGTTTCTTACTGTCCCTGGCTGTTCTTTTGTAGGTTGATGTTGAACAGCACACTTTAGCCAAATATTTGATGGAACTGACTCTCATCGACTACGACATGGTGCATTATCACCCTTCAAAGGTGGCAGCGGCGGCTTCCTGCCTGTCCCAGAAGGTTCTAGGCCAAGGAAAATGGGTGCGTGTTGAACTTAAGAAGAAATTACATTATATTTTAGGCCCTCTTGATATGAAAGGCCTTAGTATTTTCACAACACTATCCTTGAAGCAGTCGTTAAAGTCCAAAGGCCTCTAGGAAAGCTGCTTATTCGAACGCTTCAAATATAGTCTAGGTGGTGACACCATGGTACCCAAATGTATTATAGAGTCATAAAGAATGAGGAAGGCCACTAGGAACCAATATGCTAAGATTTATGAGATATTTTGTTAAGTCAAACAAGCAAGTTGTGAAGCACACAAGACAAAACAAGGCCAAAGCCTGACTGATTTGCCAGTATAGATAAAATGAGCCACTTTTGGATTCCTACAAGGAGCCAAAGATGCTAGCTCCCTGGGTCCTTGTCTCACACACCAAAGAGGACACCATCAAAAAAAAGTGCGGGGTGGGGGGCTGATGACCGCAGTATACGAGGCAAGGCATAGGGTACCCTTTTATGCAAGAGCCAATTCTAGACTACCACTAAGCAGTTGTGTAGTCTGTAGCTGTACCCCGAGAGCAGCAGAGCAGAAGCCTTCTCATAACCCAGGAGGTGATAAGAAATGGTCTCATAACAGCCTCCCAGGGAAGATGGGGAGGTGAATGGGAGCTGGCTTGGAGGCAGCTCCTCCCAAGCCTGCCATCCCCTCATGTTCCTGGAGGATGACAGCATTTTGACTAGACACATCAGCTGTGGTTCAAGCCTTTGCTTGCGTAGCCTACGTGGATACATGCTAGATTGCCAGGGCACTATGGTGGAGATGGCTCCACCTTTATACAAGTGTATACAGTTTACATTTTATATAAGAAAAAGGGGAAATAAGAATATATGTACATGTGTTTCTGCATTTGCTAATTTTTCAAAAAATACAGGAAAGATAGGCCAGAAACTGAAAATGAAAACTGAAACTGTGGGGTTAGGTGAGAACAAGGTAGAAGGTTGAGGATGGGAGCAGGACTTCTGGTTGTAATTTTTATGAATTTGTATACAATATAATTTAACTTTTTGACTTTTGAACAAGACGGATGTTTTATGTAAACCCTAAAATGGAATTAAATAGAAACAAACAACTTCACTATATATCAAATTAGTAATAGAACACAGGGAAGAATTAATTTAAATAACTTTTGAACACAGCATTCTGACTATGCATCTTTAGTGGGATGTGAAGTTAGACAAAACAAAGGACCATAAAAGGGTAACATACTTTAAGTTTACTTAAAAGGTTTATTGTTAATCTGTTATGATAATTCTGAAACTATGTATATTACAGAATAAAGCAAATAAACATTTATGTTATTAAGGAGTAAAATTTTCACTATAAGAAGGATAAAATATTAACAATTAAAAACCTATAATATTAAATCTGTTTTGGAAATATCAGTAAATTCATAATGAAAGGGCGGAGAAACAATGACCACCTAGTAGCAATAAATATACCTAGTGCCCACATCTTGGATACAAAGTACCATTACCCACTAGAAACTAGGACTCCTTTGAGAAATTGCTGATTCCAGAGCTGTGGCAGGGGAAGTACAAGGTGAGCCTAGATCAATTTGTAGCAGATAGCAAGCAAAAAGTCACATTAAAAGAACATAAGAACTGACTCGAAAGGGCTTTCACTGACTAAATTTGAACATTACAAAGAATAGTGACAGAAATAGATTATAATGCATTTTTAAAAATCTATGAGTCCATAATGATACAAAGGAAGGGAGGAAAGGCCTATTTTCTTTTTTAATTAGTGGAATGCCAGCTAATTAAAGTAGAAAGAGTGGTAGAGTTAGTAATCCACCAATTTTTAAGCCCCAATGTAATAATTGATTCAAGCAAGAATCATCGATTGATGCTTAAGTCATTAGGTGAAATAATTTTGGGGAACAAGATTTACATAGTCTCAAATAATCACAGCACAGATATGCAGAAGAAAAGCTGCACCTTTGTAATAGAGAGGTCTGGTAGTTACCTCCTTTCCCCGGTCATCAAGCTTGGTGTCACAATTGGTGGGACCACCTGACTTGACGTGCCTTCTGGTACAATAGGAAGTATATATTATCGTCCATATTGAATTTATGCCCAAAATGTTTGATGTGGCTTCAATGGTCAGGAAACACTCAGACAAATCCAAAATGTGGGATGTTCTAAAAGCAATTGGCCTGGATCCTTCAAAAAAGTTAATGTCATTTAAAGCCAAGAAAATGGAAGTTGTTGAAAAAGACTAAAGACTCAATGACCAAATGTATTGCGTATACCTTGACTGGACCCTGGATGTAAAAAGACAAATCTATAAAAGATATGTTTGGAACAATTGGAGAAATTTGAATATTGATTATATATCAGATGATATTATGGAATTGTTGATAACGTTGTTATGCAATAATGGTATTGTGGCTAGGTAGGAAAATACTTTTTAGGGGGCACTTCTGAAACATTTAGAAGTTTGTCATGGTGTCTGCAACTCACCTTCAAATTCATTTGAAAGAGCGAGAAAGTGGCAAAATGTTAATCTACATAAAGAGTATAAGATGTTCATTGTATTTTTTTAAAAATTTTTTCTGTAGATTTGAAATTTTTTGAAATACAAAGCTTGAGGCAAAAAAGCCACTGGTACATGAATGGTATGTGGTTCTGGTACCAATGGCACATTTTAGCCATATTACTTTACTCTTAACGTGTTTCCTTGGGCTCTAAACCTATTAACTGTAGGTCTCCTTGTTTTCTGGTAATTGATTTCAAAGTCTCGGTAGTTGCATATAAATTCAGGTTTCATTCCTGCTTAGTCCTTTTTTTTCTTTAAACTATTTTAGGATTAAGATTAATTTGTAGTTCGCTTTTCCAATTATGTTGTGCATATGAAACAGATGTATTTTAAGCTTTTAGAATTTTATCACAGAACTGAAAGTTAGGCTACAGATCTTCATACCTGACAAGTACTTTCAATCGACAACCGTCCTTTTGCTCGAATTTTGTTTTCTGGGAGGCTAGGTCATGAGGCTGGGTGTCGAGGCTTCTCTGAGTGCTCTCTGTTCTCCTGAGCTTAACTATACAGGGCCTGACAAGAGAATCCTGGGTGGTCTGAGCTTTTCTGGGTTTGGTAGATTAGATTGCTGCTCTCAAGCTCCCCACCAGCCCACTGCTGCACTGGGCTTTGATGCAGGGCACATGTGATGTGTCCTAGTCCCAGGTCTCTGCCATCATTGTGAAGGGGACATTCCTTTGTTGGGTTTTGTTTTCACTCTGTCCCATTTTCCATCCCCTTCCAGTGTGGTGAGAGAAGTAAGTATGAAAGCTTTGCTACCTGAAGTACCCGACTTCTCGTGCTACTTTCTTTTAGAAAATAATAATATGGGAATTTTGACACTTGATTTAGCCGAGAGCCGCTTAACATCTTAATTCAGTCCTGCTCAGAGTCAGAGCCATCCTGCACTTACTGGCTGCTTTGCTGGTACCGTGGTACTGATTAGGGCTGTGACTGAATTTTCAGATGGTAAGAATATCCTTTTATATATAGCTTTTACAAGAGTAACATCAGCATGTGTGAGATGTGCTCTTCTACAGAAGAGGAGGCATCTTGCCCCATCTCTTTGTATTGTGTTTCAGAACTTAAAGCAGCAGTATTACACGGGATACACAGAGAATGAAGTATTGGAAGTCATGCAGCACATGGCCAAAAATATAGTGAAAGTAAATGAAAACTTGACAAAATTCATCGTAAGTACTCTCTCCTACGCTGCGAAAAGCATTAGATTATGGGTTTTGTGTCTGAGGGTATGTGTATATATATGTTTGTGTTTTCATGTAAATATATTGGCATATATGAGAGTCTATTTTAGCACAAACTCATATTTTTCTAGTACAGCAGTGGATGGAGCATACTGATAAACTCTGACAACAGATTTTTTAAAAAACAAGTAGATAGGCTTGTCCACACCCAGGGCAGTCAGCCAGGCAGCTGTTCAGTGGATTTATCCGTGCTCTTCCCAGCGTCCTGCACAGAGCACTCAGCAAGCAGGGGAGCTGGTTGGCTTTTGTCTGGAACAGCAAGGGCCCATCTCCAACGGCTCTTGGGTATTTGGTTGATATTACTCAGGGCCTTTGTCCAGGATCTTTTGGACAATGACTGAAAGGCACCTGAATAGCAAGCATGGTGAGGAAGAAAGGGCAGGAAGCCTATTCAGGAAGTGTTGTGGGGCCTGGTGCCAGTCTCTGTGGGGCCCACCTGAGAAAAGGAACCAGAGGAGGTTGGGTGCTGTCCTGTGCTTGACACCAAATATCAGCTTACCAAGAGTCTGGTGACAAAGAATGAGGCATTTGTACCAAGCGTCCTCACATCTTGATTTGCTTCCTTACGTGTAGCATGACTTAGCACACCATGGAAGCCCACTGTGTTTCAGTCCTTAGAGTATTGTCTGGACTCCACTAAGTGCTAGCTGCCACTCACTTTTATTGCCAGTTATTTCTGCCAGTCCTGGCAAAACTTTTATGTCCTGATAGCACTTATGTATGATAAACACAGCTCCCACCTCCAGCCTCTCTGGTAGCTTATGAGAGAAAGCCTGCCTTTTGGGCCTGGAAGTCATTTGGTCCCCCACCAGCTGTGCTACCAGCTGGCTTTGTCTATTACTAGGCATGGAAGGAAATTGTCCAGCACAACATAGTATGACCTCAGAGCTTTCAGGGGCTTCAGTGATTCGGCATTATCACACCATCTGGAGATTGTGGGTCTTGCCCTTCGATACTTGTATAAGGTCTAAGGGATGGGGGTCCTGATGTGTGCTTAATCACAGATGACTTCTGCAGGCCATCAAGAATAAGTATGCAAGCAGCAAACTCCTGAAGATCAGCACGCTTCCACAGCTGAACTCGAAAGCCATCCGAGAGCTCGCCTCGCCTCTGATGGGCCAGCCCTAGGCTGCGAGCCACGGGGAAGAGTGCTTCGTCCATGCACTTTGGCTAATTTGGAGCTCTTGACTTTGTACATAATCCTCTGCTCTACTTCATGAAACCTCTCCTCAGACCTATTTTCTAAATGTATATTGAGGAAAAATAAAGCTATTGATTTTTCTTAAGGTATCCAGTATATATTTATTCATGCATTCTATACTGAAGAACTCAGTAGATGCTTGCTTTGACTAATTTCTTTTTTTCCCTCTCTTTAATTACCCCGCCCCTCCTCCACTTCTGCCCCTGACCTATGGATGTTGCTATTTCCCCTTAAGAACTGGATCTCTGAAGGCGGGGCGTCTCTTCCCACACGCTTGCGGCGCCTACCCAGGGCCTGGCACCCCCGGCACACTCGGGGCCAGGCGCACCTGGGGCCTGGCACATCCAGGGTATGGTCTGTGGCTCCACTTGGGGTGCGAACCCAGGAGGACCTTCTGCATGTAAAGCAGACATGCTAACCACTATACTATGGAGCCATCCCTGACTAATTTCTTTTTGAGCTATTATGACTAGCATGTAAAGTATTGCCTTTATGGCTTTGGGAAAGATCTTCCTAATTTTTTCTCAAATTGAAAAAAAACCCAAGAACTTGGCTTCAGTGAATGCCAACACATTCCTAAACTTCTCAAATATAAAAAGATCGATTCGCTATAAAAATTTAAAATGGGAAGATAACCATGACAATTCTCTTTCTAGAACCTACTCAACTATTCTCTTAATTCTTATACAGGAACACCTGGCCCACTAGTGTGATTGCCACCAGCAGTAACCCTCACAATGCGTCTCCCTCAAAGGTTTGGCTGAGACCAGGACTAGCAGTCCTAAGGGGCTACAGCTGGAAAAAGAAAATGGGCTTGTGACACCCTGTTAAAGCTGAGACTTGGAATGCATTTTCCTGTTGTACTATTTCAACTTTATTATGGATTGTTTTTTTTTTTGAGGGCATGTGGATCACATTTAACATTGTTTTCTGAGGGAATGCATTCTCAATCTCCAACCACTAATTTAAAAAAAAAAACCAAAAAACCCTCATAAATTAAATGAGTCTCATTATAAGCAACAACTTCCCAAGCTATTAGTTCAACAAGATGTTAATTGGTCTTTTGAGAGAAAAGTTAGTCAAATACGTTTGGGAAACATTGCAAATGCATATAAGATTCATAAAAGCTCTGAGAAGCTTCTGTAAACTCATTTAACTCAGCATCCCCCCAACTTAGAGTGTGGTAAAACCTGCCTTCTGCACGGGCAGTGAAATCCACAGGTGCCTGGTTCTGTGACTCAGCTGAGGCTGTGACAGCCAGAGGAGAGCCTGGCTCTTGCTAGGGCTCACTTCTCACCTTTCCCTGGGCCAGGGCCTCCTGACTAGCAAGTCTTTAAGTGTGAGCATTTAGAGAAACTGGGTATCTTTAGACGTTGAAGTCGTAGTATAAAGTTTTATAAATACCCCTTGCTGAGATAGTGAAACTTGTTCCCATGGCAGCCTTAGCGTGACTTAAGTCACAAGTGTGAATGGTAACTGAGACCATTTTGGGGAGCTTTCCTGGCTCTGAAAAGCAAAGTTATTTCCCGGGGATGCTTGAGCTCCAACTTCTCAACAAAAAAGGATGGGTTTTGTAGGCATATTCCAAAAACATTTTATAGCTTCTTTATTACATATTTTGCTTAGTTAAATATTAAATACTCTGTAAATATTAAATACTCTGACTCAGGAAATTCCTACTTCCAGGATGTCATAAAAAGACCTGTCAGATACTTCCTTATATGCCACAGCAGGCACCCAAAACTCAAGTGTTATTAATGTGAAATAAGCTATAAAAGTAGGTCATAATATCATAAAAACACTGAAATTAGAAAATGAGATGATGTAACCACAGTATTTGAAGAGCGCAGCCCCTGAAACTAGGCTGTTTGGGTTTGAGTCTACTTAGCAGCTGTGTGACCTGTGTCTAAGATTGGGTTAAGAGTGTCTATCTCAGAGTGTTGTACTAACTAACGTTATGTCAAGACTAGCACACTATCTGGAGGTGCTTGGACATTAGTGGCTATTATTTTAAGGAGGTCAATGGTCATGGAAAGAGATGGACTCTGGGCATTCAAAGATATATTAGACACAGCCCATTAGATTAAAAGCATGGGCTTCGGGGGTCAGATCAAGGTTCAAATGATGGCTCTTCTACTTAAGAGCTTGTGACCTTGGGAAGGTAGTGAACCATACTAAGCCTTCTCATTTGCAAAGTGGAGATTTGAGACTAGGCCATACTGGTCAGAAGGGGCAGTTACAGTACAGTAAGAGGGAAAGGCATAAAGATGAGTTGGTAAGAGTAAAAATGAGTTCCTAAATCCAGAAAGAATTTAGCTAGGCCTTGGGAGAGACCCAAAACAAGGAGAGCGAGGGAGCAACATTACAGGATGGCTCCTACTCTTGACCATGAAAGTGAGGGTTGCCTGGAATATAGGCTTTTTATCAAAGATGCACTGTGCATGCTCTACTCCTGAAACCAGACTCCATCCCCACCCTCAATGAAACCACCCAGAAAAAACAGCTCCATTTGGGAGATCTTGTAAGGAGTTTAGAGGGAGTTGAGAAGGGAAAGGATTTGGATTATGTGGAGGCCCAGCTGGGTGGGTGGGGGGCAAGCCGGAAGAGAGGCACAGTCATTTTCTCTCACTTGTTCTTGTATCTCTGTCTCGAAGGAGCCATGGGCTGAAGGAGGAGGAAGCTCTGTCCCTGGTGCCCTGAACCAGCTGCTCTCTCTGCAGAGATTGTCCCCAAGAGGAGGCTCCCAGCCCCCCTTGCAGTTGAGGCCACATGACTAAGTTGCGGCCAGTAGAATATGCATGGACACGGTGTGTGCACTTTGCAGGGAATGTTCTTTAAAAAGGAAACTGCACTCTTCATCTTTTCAGCCTTCATGGGGCTGGACTTGGTAATGGTGGTGAGTCAAGGTTTGATCAGATGGGTGGGGACATGTTGGGATGTGGGTGGTTTTCACCCATTGGCGGGGGAGCAAGCACATAAAAAGGCTTCACCCCTTGCCCTCTCCCTGGGCGCCAGTCCTGCTTCCCTAAGTGCTGTGGAAGCAATGGCCCTTTTGCATAATGTTTTCAGAAGGCCAGTTGCTGTCCCTGCTGACTCCCTATTCATTAGCAGCTAACCCCTCTGGCAGGTCTCCAAATGTAGCTGGAGACCCCTGGGGGTCCTTGAGACCCTTTCAGGAAGTCCATGAGGTCAAGACTATTTTCATAATTAATGCTAGGATGTTGTTTGCTTTTATTTTACTCTTATTCTGTCAATAGCATATGATAGACTCTTCCACAGGCTACATGACCTGTGATGATATCATCATTCTGGATGTTAGCGGAATGTGTTTGCTGGTTTTAAAATTTTCTCAGTTTGAATTTCTAACATGGTCAATTCTGATAACCCTGAACCCTGACAAAAGTAGAACTCCCCTCAATAATACTGAGGCGTGTAAAGGGGTGCTGAGGCCAAAAGGTTTGAGAATTTCTGGTTTACTAGTTTGAACACCTCTCTGCACCAGGGCCCTTGGGCCCACGTTCGAGCCCACTCACTGGTCTTAGTTACTTTAGACCTTCGGTTGAAGAGATCTGTCACATCTTTACGCTGTATTTTTTTACTTCTATACATGTGTGGTGTATGTGCACATGCACACCCCTTATCCCAAATAGGATGGCACATTCTAGAAGGCAGGGAAGGCCCCTTCATCCTCTCTATGTTCTCCTAGGTTAAGTGACTCTGGAACTCGTCATGTGTCTGTTTAACTGAATAGTGAACAGGCCCAGCTAGATACAAAGATTAGAGGAAATCTAGGGTATTGCCTTGAAATTTTCTTCACCTATAAACATGAATTCACCTCCTATTTGAGCAGCATTTGTCGAGTGCCTCCTTGAGTCTGGCACTGGGTGGGGCGTGGGGGTGCAGGGACCAGGGGTTGCTCTGTGATCTCCATGGATGAGGGGTCTTCCTGCTGCTTGGGATTTCCCCGTTTAACCCCGTTCCTGTTTGGTCACCTAGAGCCTGAGAGGTCTCAGTTACACACAAGTTTAAAATACCAATAATTAAATTAGAAGCAGCCAGGACTGATTTTTGCCCCCAGTGGGGACTCCCTCCCTCCCTCCCTTCCTCTCTTCTTACCGCCCCACTTTCTTCCATGCTTAATATGAGGGAAAATTATTTAAAGCCAATATATTTTTATTAAAGGAATTTCACACATTGTGATTCTTTCCATTGCTCATCAAGGTCACCTTAGTTCCTGCAAAGCTTGAGTTAAGATTTATCCTCAAGACAACCCTTTTTTAAAAGAACCTATGCTTAATCCAGACTTCTTGTGTCAGCCCCAAGTTCTTTTAAAGTTGAGCTTCTTTTCTTTCTCCCAGGACTAATTTTTAGGGGAAAGACAAAGGCTTCTGCTAGCCAGCCAGGGGCGGACGGGAACAACAGAAGGTGACCTTGGCGCCGCCGCCCATGAGAAAGCAGCCTGGGCGCTGAGGAGGTGGGGAGTCCACACCGCTGCCCAGTTTGAGTTCTGGTTCTGTCTCTATCCTCCCACTTTCAGTGAGTCCAGGCATGTGAACGTCCTTTGTAAAAATATAGACTGTTAGTGTCAATAGGATTACCTTTCCTCATGTCATCACATCATGGCTTTATTATTCTCTCTCTCACAAATGGTCACGAAACAGAACTGAAATATACTTTAAACATTATTATTGCTATTGAATAAAGTTTGCTCCCTATTCTTGATAAAACACAGAATTAAATGGTTTACTTTGTTCTGAGTTCATATACATTTTTCCCTTCTATGTAACTCCTGATAGTTTTCCCCATGGACTTGGGGATCCTGAAATGACAAAAAGGTGTGTGCTGGTCAGATCTTACTTCCCCACCAGCTTAAGAACGACCACGGCAACTGGGGGGAGAGGTAGAGAAGCGACAGTCTCCCCTACAATCCTCCCCTTATTGATGCACATTTTTTCCAACTTTTCTCTATTACTGCAACACACATTGCATGGGTTTGCTAGGGCTGCCTCAACAAAGTACCACCAAGTGAGTGGTTCAACGATAGGAATTTATTGTCTTAGAACTGTGGAGGCTAGAAGTCCGAGACCCTTCCGAGGGCTGCGAGGGAAGGATTTGTTCCACACCCCTCTCTTTGGCTGATTCCACATCATCTTCCCTCTTGGTGTGTCGATCTGTGTCCAAATTTCCCCCTTTTTTGTCAGGACACCAGTTATACTAGATTAGGGCCCACCTTAATGACTTCATTTTAACTTGACCACCTCTGTAAAGACCTGTTTCCAAATAAGGTCATATTTGGAGGTTCTGGGGCAACGCAATTCAACCTATAACAGATGACGAGAAAGAACAAGGTGGTTCACCGATTCCTTTATTTATGTAGGAGGTAGGGGGAGGGATGCAGAGGGTGTCAGAGGAAAATTACCTGTAGGGAAAGGGCCGGGAAGGGTCTGCAGGGACTGAGCTAGAAAGCAGTAACACTGATTCTATAGTTGAAAAGGAGTAGTGCACATTTGTAAGTACCTGGTGCGAGTTTTGTAATAAAACCTACCTTATGAATAAGTACAGTGGAATACTACTTAGTACATTCATACATGTTTCTACCATCTTGAGATTTTTATATATACAGTATATGATCTGTTTTTATAAATGTACAGCTTGAAAAAAAGAGACCCTTCTAGTAATAGGTACAGCATTAAACACAAAATCAACATGGGCCAGCCACATTCCAACTGAAGACTCAGAGAAAGCAAGGCCGACAGCCCAGCCCCCAGCCCCCGCTCACCCCGGCAGCCCGATGGTCCCAGCAAGTGTAAACCAGCGCCCCTCTGCACCTGTGGGTTCAGCAGGCCACGCAGGCCGTTGGCATTTGCACAGGAAGTGCCCACTGACGCCAACCCCAGCCTGCAGAGAGCAGGATCTCCCTGAGGAAGGTGGCAGAGAGGAATGTGTGTGTCAGTTAAGGAAAAGAGGGATGAAAGAAATGTGCTCTTTGACTAAAGGCACTTGTCGGTGGCCACCTACGGCCAGTCCCTGGGCCTGGTGAGCGAGCGGGGTACTGTTTTGATAGAGCCAACAAGATCCGAGTGGACCTCGCCTGTCCTCTCACCAGGTTTAAATAGAATAAATAAATCTTAGCGGGTGGTTGTTTTGCCCTCCTGGGTTCCTATGATTAGGCTACTTTTTAGGATCATTTATGAAGTGACACTCTCTTTCCCCAACCCAACTTTTCCATGTCCTCCGTGGGGAAGATGCCAGAGTAACTCCAAGCCTCAGAGAAGCATGCTCACTAATGTCGCCAAATGTCCCTTCCCTTGTCTGTGCCCGGAGTTCCTTCGCCCCGTGCGTCAGAGTCTCGGTGCACCTCAGATCTTGGTTACATAGTTGTTGGGGAACAGGCCCTGCTTGCCTCGTAGTCGGCCCGTCCACCAGCCAGAAGGGTCTGCAGGGACACAGAGATGGCGAAAGTCAAGGGGGAGTGAGGCTGTTCTGCCCAGGCCAAACACCGCCTGCTCTCCGGGTGCATCCCACGGGCAAGGGTGATTTGGCCCCACCCACATTCTTTTCTCTTCTTTATTTCTTTTTATTTTAAATAAAAAAGTATACCGTAAAAAATAACCCCTCCCCCACAGGAGACACACAGATGTGCCGCGCAGGGACCCCTTCAGGGAAGAACCTGCTGCCCGCATGCGAAGCGTCGCTGACAGAGAATGCCCAGCCTCGAGCCAGGGCCCCGGCATTCCGGCCTCAGCAAGCAGTCTTGGCTCCTGAGCTGCTGCTGGCTGGCAGAGACTGTCGGGTCACACTGCTGGGTCACACTGCGGTCTCACGATTCCCAATCGGCTTCCTCCCCTTTTCTTTCACAGGGGCTACTCCCCAGCCGCACCTTCCACACTCCTAACTGCATCTCAGAATCGGCTTCTGGGAGAACCTAGTCTGTAACACTTCACAATCCTCACTTCTCACCTTAATCCCTTCGACAGTAGTAAGTATTTGGTATATATTCTTCCCGACCTTTTTCTGTGATCATAAACACAATGATCACAGAAATGAGCCATTCCATATCTTACTATCCTGTATCCTGCTTTTCAATTCTTAATAGATATAGCATCTCATTTTTTCTATTGTCCGTTGTAAGGAAAGCATAATTTATTTTTTTAATAGGTAATACTTTCATACGTACTTTCAAAAGTACGAAAGGATAAACAGTGGAATCAGCCATCCAAATCCCTTCTCTGAGGGCAAGCAATGTTATTGCTTGTACTTTCTTCCAGAGATATTTCATGTATATAAAATCAAGTATTTATAAAAATGACCCCCATTTTGTACACAAATGAGAGCATACTACATGTTCTGCATTTTTATATCTTAATAACATATATTAAAGATCATTTCATATCAGTATATAAAGAGCTTCCATATTCTCTTCTACAGCTGCATATATTCCACTGTTCATATCATTCGCCTACTTTTCTATCAGTTGTTGATCTTTATTTGCCATGAGTTGCAACTATCCTTCCTCCCATTTTTACTATTTATATTTTAATATTTAGTTAAATCAAATGATATATTATTTTACAACTTTTTGGTTTTAAATCACATTCCACATTGATATTATTAAAAGAAAACTCTCCCATACTTACCTCTAGGACTTTTATATGTTTATTTTATACATTTAAGTATTTATTTGAGATTTATCTTGGTGGAAGGGGTTAAATATAAATTCGAAGTAATTATCTTAACATGGGGATTTTAAAATTGTGATAAATACTGTTAAATTTCCTCCCCAAAAGTCTTTTCAGCAGAAAAAAATGAAAGAAGGTACCTATTTACCTAACCACAGATATAACAGTCTACAATAATTTGCAATGACAAAATCCATAATGTTCCAAAAATTAAATTTTCTGTAACTCGTTTGATGGCAAAACTTGACCTGAACTGATGATATGAGTATATTTATGCTGTCTCTTCCCACAGAGTGTGAATGCTCATGTTTCATAGCAGAAATATTGACTTTGATCTAAGATGTTGTCCTGGAACCCTCAAGGGATGTTATATATGATATGTACATACATGCCATTATTAACTTCCTAAAAGCTTCCATCTCTGATTTCTTAGCTCTGAGGATTCAGATAAAGGAATGTGGACCCTATCATACTTTACTCTTTGCTGGTGTTGCAGGTGAAATGTTTTGCTTTGCATTTCATTGATGACTAGGGAGGCTCTGCTATGCATTGCCTCAGAAGCCCTTGTCTGCTTCTGGACTGGTTATTCTTATTATTCATGTGGAGGAGTTATTTATAAGTGTAAATCGTTTTTTCCTAGTCTATTTTCTATAATTTAACTTTGTTCCTGGTGCTATTCACCACAGACGGTTTTAATTTAGCCTTTTTATGAAGTTAAATTCTATGATTTTGAGGCTTGATGTCTTCTGTTGGAAGGCTCCTCTCACCCAGAGTAATATAATATTTTAGGTTTCCTTTTAACACTTTTATTATATACTTTTAGGTCTTTAATTCATCTATTTTTTGTGTGTGTGTGTATGAGGCAGATAACTAATTTTATTTCATTTTCAAAATAGGAAGTAATCGTCTATCCTTTCCTCTGATTTCAAATGCCACAATTTATCATATAATAAATACCAATATATGCATAGGTTTATTTCTGGATTCTATTCTATGCCATTTATCTATATGTTTATTCCTGCACCCACACAATACTGTTTAAATTTCAGTGATAATTTATAACATGTTTTCATAACTTCTAGGACTGTACATTCACACAAATATATAACTGTTTTAATTATACCCAATACATGTTATTTCTAGAAAAATTAGAAAATATTGAGAAATGAATAGAAATACTTAAAATTCAACACTTAAGATCACATGAACATCTTCTATAACATAAATATATATACATACATATAGCTATATGCATTTTATATTTTTATAAAAATGAGATTATAGTCCACAGTCTATAACCTAATTCTTTCCTTTTTCTCGTGAACTTTTTTTCCATTTTAATAAATATACTGTACTTTTGCATTATTATCTTTAATAAAAAACTTTTTGCATCCAACTTCACTGAACGGATATATCAAAGCTTATTTAACCAATCCCTACTACTGGACACTAGGATATTTCCAATATTTTGCTGAATAAAGCTGGTGATACAAATCCTGCTTGTGTTTACTCGAGTTTATTTTAATACTTATTTTTATTCCAACATTTTTGAAGAAAGATATTAAATGGCTTAAACTATTAAAAACTGTGGAAAACTAGATGGTTAAAAAAAGATAAAAATAACGCACAGAGGCTGTTTAGAAGGAGGTTGGTCCAGGGACCTAAAATTCCCTTCAGAGCGAGCCCTTGTGATGAAGGAACCCGGTAAAAACAATTCCTGGCACTGCCCTTGGCCACCTCTTCCTGAAAGCTACACTTGCCAAGGTCCACTGTTCATTCGGGTTGTCCCTGCTCTGCTCCTAAACCTTGGACGACTCTGCACTGTCTTTACAAGTTCTCCCGAGTCCGACTTCAGGACCTGCTATGGCCAGGCTACTCCTCGCTTCAGCTCATCTCCCATTTCATCTCCTTGGAAATTCTGCACCGCGGTCGAGCATCAGCTCTTTTTCCTCAAACGACTTATTCTTTCTAGCCTCCCTGCCCTCTCTCTCCGTCTGTTTCTCTCCCCATCTCTCACCACAAATGCCATTTCCTTCATGGTGCCTCTTCTTGCACCCTAAGTCGGGAGTTATCTTTGTTTTCTGTGCTTCCATATAATCACTAATATTTTATTATGTGTATATTATATTCTAACTTATCTTCTCTACCAACCAAATTAATAAAGCATTCAGCCACATTTTGTAACAGACTATTTTTATAATGGATATTATAGGTTGCCTCCTGGCTCCCACTTCACCACCTTCATTACAAGGAGGACATGAAGTTTGGGTAGGAAGACTTAACTGGGGTACCTCCCCAGGGCACAGCCTTTGTCTCTCTACAGAGATTGGTTCAGGGATGGGCACATGACCAATTTGGTCCAATCTGAGGGAAACCCAGACTTCTGTCCCATGACTAAGAGAAGAAGTTTCAGAGATAAAGCAGATTTCAGACATGGTTTGATCTGCTACCAGGAGGAAAAACAACCTGAGAAGGGAGCCCATACAAAGAAGAGGGCAGAGGTGGAAGAAGCATTAAAAAAATGAAACTGGAGTCTTGATCAAACTGAGCCTGAAACCTGGCCTACCTCTGCAAGTTTCAGCCCATAAATTTCATGTTTAAACTAGTTTTTATAGCAATGTGTCTGCATGCTCTTTGGGAAGCTGGCCCAAACCAGTCAGCCAGCCATGAACTTACCTTCTTTGATAATATCGATAATGTCATTGGCATTGAAGCTGAGTTCATCAGTGTCCTGAGCATCATAGGCATACAGAGCCTTGCACTGAGGCACCTGAGGCTTAGGCTTGGGCTGGGGCTTGGGTCTGCCCCCTGCTGGGGGAGGCCGGCTGGTCGTTTGTCTCCGGACTCTGTGGAGAGAGAGGAGGCTGGTGAGATGTGGTACCCAACAGGAGGCAGCAGCACCATGTGGTGGTTTGGACCATGGGGCCAGCACTGGCCTGCTCAAGTTCAAATCCAGCTCCATCCTTAGACGGATATGTCACTCCCTAAACTTTCTCTGAAAACAAAATACCCTCCCTGACAAGGTCATTGCAAAAGCACATAGTTAGCTCTTAATAAACATTAGCTGCTGTTATTGCGTCCCAGCATATTGTGGGAAACACACATGTTCACAAAAGTTTATAAAGTATATTTATACAACTAAATGATAATAAGACAAATGATAACAAAATGAATGTGCCCCTTTTCCCCCAACTTTGGAAAGAACTTTTGGCAGTGCCATAATAGCCTGTAGGTGCCTCTCTCAACTGCAGCCCCCTCCCCGGAATGAACCACCACCCTGCACTTTGTATTAACAATTCTGCTTTTCTTTGTAGTTTTCAGAAAAACTTATAATGACATAAGTCCCCCTAAATGATACATGAAGTTTGCCTGTTGTAACTGTACCAAAAAAACATATTCTACTACCACCACTTACTCCATTTTTGAGATGTACCCTGTTGATGCACATTGTTGTAGTTCATTCTCATTGCTTTACACTATTCTACTGCACGAATATGCCACAATATACTTATCCAGTCCACTGTGGATAGTCATTTGAGATGATTCCAGTTTTATTACAAAAAACGCTGCTGTGAATGTTCTAGCCCAAGTTTATCCAGGGCAATTTCTCAACTTCGGCACTCCTGATGTTTTGAGCAGACAATTCTTTGTTGTATGGGGGTGGGGGGGTAGGGTAGGTGGGTGAGGGAGTTTGGGGGGCAGGGTCAGGGGCTCTACCACACACTGTAGGGTGCTTAGCAACATCTCTGGCCTTTACCCACTGGATGCCGGCAGCACTTCCTCCTCTCTGGTCATGACCATCAAAAAGATCCAGCCCTGGAACTCTATCCAGGTCTTCTAGCTTTAAACGTATTTTTTCTACACACTATACTGCCTCCGGTCACTATTCATATTTTGTCTCAAAGGAATATAACTACAGCTTGTTCCTAGTTAGTGAGAGCTCTAAACATATCTGAAACAATTATTTGTTAAATATGTTTGTAAAATAAAAGGAAATAGAAATATAGAAAACATTTTGCTCAAGGACAAACTAAAAAAGGGCTACATTCATTTGTTTACAAAAGAAATTTATGCTTCAGATTTCTTCTAAGAGGGGCTGGGCTGAACTCTACATAGTGGGGCTGTCTGTCAGGTATTGCCCTGGTCCCGTTTGTTATCTGTTAATGCCTGGTAACACCTGAGGGAAGGCCTTTCCTTGGTTCTGAGTTCTGGAAGGAAAAAGCACACCCAACGACTTTGAGCTGTGGTCTCAGGAGGCCAGAGCCCACTGTCCTTGCTGAGGCCCTGTGATACTTACTAGATGCTAGGTCAACTCCTGTCCCCACCTCCCTGCCCCCTGCCCCCAACATGTTTATCATAGAGGAAAGGCAGTTTATAGATCATTAGCATGACATCATTTCCTCCCTAGTCTATTGGAAATCCCCAATCCCTGCTGGAGAAGTGCTCGCTTCTCTGAAAGCTGGCCAGGCAAGCAGGCTTTTAATTAAGCAACCTATATATTAGGGATATCAGCATTTGGTTAATAAAAGCCATTAGCCTGGATATGAGCAGTCAGCTGATTTCCCAGCAACAGGGCATGGGGTGGAGGGCGGGGTGTGCATTAGTACACCCTGGGAGGAAAGCCTCCAGCCTGGTAGTTCCAGGGCGCAGGGTTGGGAGGGCACCTGTACACATGTGTGTGTGTTCTCTCTCTCTCCCTCTTTCTCATGTCCGGGGGGAAAACCTACCACCATTAGTGCAGGTTGATGAGGTGTCTGGAGCCCAAGAGTACTGGAATTCAGGTGCAGTCCCTGGGCCACTTGGGAAAGATAAAGACAGATGACCTCTGAAAAGTAGGACTGGCCTCTCTACAGCCATCCCAGGAGTCGCCCCTCCCTGACTCCTCCACCTCCAGCTTTGACTAAGCCCTCTCAGTTCCTCCTCCTTCATGTCTTCCCTGCCAGCTGCTTCCTGAGCATCACCCCAGCTCAGCATTTATTAGTTCACCCTGCTACTGAAAATCCTAACCGCTTCTCTTTGCTCTTGGGAAATGGATCAAAACTCTTCACGGGGCCAACAAAGTCCCTGCCACGTGTGGCTCCTGCTGGCTTTCAGCCTAGTGTCCTGCCGCAGGCCACCCTGGCACCTTCCCGCCACTCTTCATGGAGGCCCCTGAACCCTGGTAGTGGTTAGGGCCCCCCGTCCACATACTCCTAGCTTAATCATATATTTGCTGGTGAAAGACAAAGCTCTCCCTCTAAGATCAGGAACGAAATAGGATGTCATCTCTCATCATTTTCGTTCAATAGATATTTCACTGGAAGCTCTAGCCAGAGCAATTTGTCAAGAAGAATAAAAGGCACACAGATTGGAAAAGATATAAAAATATCTCAATTCATAGATGAGATGATGTGCACATAGGCGATCTTAAGGAACACATTAAAAAATTATTAGACCTAATAAAGAAGTTCAGCAAGATTACAGATTACAAGATCAATACATAGAAATCAGCTCTATCTCTAGCAATAAACAATCCAAAGATGAAATTGAGAAAACAATTCCATTTACAATACATAAAAGAATGTAATACTGAGGAGTAAATTTAACAAAGGAAGAATGATTCTATTTATATAAAATGTCCCAAAAAAGCTAATCTATATTGACAGACAGTAGATTAGTTGGTTGCAGAGGGCTGCGGATGGGGGTTGAGGAAATGACCGCTGATGCGAAGATTTCTTTTTGGGATGATGAAAATGTTCTAAAAGTAGATTATGATGATGGTTGCACAACTCTGTGACTACACCAAAAACTACTGAATTGTACAACACAGCCCTGCATGGTCTTTGATCCCGAGGCATCAGAGGCTACTTCCTCAGGAAAGGCAAAGTAAAACCAGTCAAAGAAAAACCTTAGGGATTACTGGGGAATTTGGGCAACAGTCAGTTTGATTGTCCCAGGACCTGGATAACTGCTACCATGTGGGCAATAGAAAACCATCTAGTCATTTATCGGTTGGCCAAGCGGGGTCCACAGCTGGAAAAAGGGGGAGTCCAGGCAGCTTTGAGGCAGGTATTGTTCCTGGGGAGGAGATGTGGACCGGGGAACTGTGTCTGATGGGAAATGAATGTGGAGGTGGAAACGGTTCTGCCTTTGCATTGGGAAAGGTCTGTGTAAGCAACCCTGAGATCACCACTGTCTGGCTCTCTCCGCTTTCAATGTCCTCTGTGACCAGGAAGGGGCACAACTGCTCCAGTAAGGCAGCATTTTCCCAGAGAAAGCCAGTTACAGCAAAGCCCTTCTCCTCACCAGTCATTCCTGCCTTTTTCACATCTGAGCATATCTTCGCTCTTCTCGTGTCAACAGATGGGCTGTCATCTGGGAACCCCTGCCCGTAGCTGTATGAATTACACTACAGATATACTCACCTGGGCTCTGCCTGCTCTGGGCAGAGCACCGTGTTAGACATTCTCACAGATGTTGCTTCCTTTAACCTCACAACACTCCTGTGAAACGACTAATGCAGGGTCCTGGATTTCCTTGGATGGCACGATGGCACATGCATCAGGCTCCCAGAGCTCCAGCCACACTGACCTTTCTGGTCCTTTTGTCTGTCCATGCTCTCCTGGCCTGTCCCCACCCTCCAACTAGTGTTGTTAATCATCACTTCTGGTAGCTCATGCCTGCTTAGAGCAGGGGATCAATGTAGTAGTACAGGGACTCGTGTCATTGTTAGGACAGTAGGCTCCATGGGGTGGGGCCTAGCCTGTTTGAGCTCACCAGGCCTACGAATTCGGTGTGGCCTCAATCCAAATGTTCTGATAGAGTGACAGTCTGCAGCAGAAAAGACACTGACTTGAGTCAGTGCACTGGGTTTGAGGCCCAGCTCTGTCACTGGCTGGCATATGACTTGAGTGCATCACTTCACCTCTTTAGGGCTCAGTGTCTTTTAAAACGGGATTGAGGCAAGGGCCCAGGTCCTTTTTCGAATTCTAAGAGAGTTTTTATAGAGTGCTCCCAACAAAATCTCTACTGTCAGGTGTACCACGGAACACAGGAAGTCTGTGCCCATGAAGTGATCACCGTCTTTATGTTTCACCACAGCGTGGACCTGTAAACCACCATAGAAGACCATCAGCGAGAACAGCCATTTTCCCGGCTCTAAAGTCGGACAGGCTCAGCCATAAACCCAGACAATCTCCTTTGCATCACTAGGTGGCGATCCTGTGTAATCAATAATGAGGCGAGAGAACTTTCTACAAGCTGCCAGAAACTGATTAATGAGGTCTTTTAGGTGCCTGGAGCCCTCCATTCGCTATCTAAGAGCCGGATGGTCAATGCAGTGAAGAAGGGATTCAGACTTTCTTACACACCAAACAAGATCCTTGTGCCTAGGGAGCTGGAACTGGCTCAGTCCAGACTCTGAGAGCAGGCTGTCCTGCTTTCAGGAATTTTGTGAGTCAGTTGTTAAACACAGACGTTATTAAAGATTACACCAAACATACTTACCACTGAATAAATTATGTTAAAAGAAAAGGCAATAAATACTCATAACTCAATCCTTCCTGGTTGTTTTCTACATTTTACTTCTGTCTATGCTCCTGAAGTTATTAACATCTGTTGTTTATGGATGGTGGCAACCCTACATTAATGGTGTGTGACCGTGCATCTCTTCCCAACTCTGAGGCCAGTGGCAGTCATGCTGGTAGCCTGAAAAAGGCCATGGCGAGAGCAGAAACTGGCAAGTGTTCCAGCTCAGGCTTTTTTTATCCCCACAGAGCCAGTGGTTACCAGCACGCCGCTGTGCCCACGCAACCCTATGAAAATTCACGTTCGCTTGTCTAAAAGTGATAAAAAGCCTCGATTTGTTTTGTAATGGATATGCAGGAGTTAGATAATTTTGGTACCTCTGGGATTAATGATACCTGCATTCCTAATAAACCTGACATGATTAAAAACTGTGTTATAAAAACAAGGATTTCATTGAGATAATGAGAGTTAGAGCCAGAATTTCAGACTCACAATAATAAAATTATTTTTCCTGTTGCCACTTCAATAACAAAAGTTCGCTTTATATATATTAGTATAAAGTTATTGAACTCCACGTCATTGAGCAAATTCAATGTTTCATTATACGTAATTGTGGCACAATGTAATTTAGTTTTCCTATTACTACTTGACCCATGGTTTCAGGGTAATTTCTACACATTTACCACTTTATTGTGTTTATTCCCCATTAAGGAAACAAACACACTTAGGAGTTGAACTACAGCAATTTGCTTTTACAGCAGGTCTTTTTCTGAGTGGAGTATTAGATCTAATGCAAACACATTATAACCCACACCACAAAGTTTCCTGAGTAATCCAGCACATTACATATGTTTCGCTTTGTGAAAACCTGCCCTGCCAGAGAAGTCCTGTTTTAGTGATGGGGGAAGACCAAGTGGTGGCTTTGCCCTGAGACATCACGTAAGTGACCGACATCTGGACCCTCGTGGACTGCTGCTCGATCTCACCAGATGCCAAAAGCCCACAGGAAAACAAAACCCCAAATGACGCCAATGACAACAAAACTCTCTAAAGTGAGGGTTTGTTCATTCACTCTCTCCTGGGAGTGCCTGTCACTTTCCAAGGGATGTCAGTTCTTACGGTGACTGGAGTGAAGGACGTTTACTTAGAAAAGGACTGTGGAATAGCACAGCAGGAGAAGGAGTTTTGGACTTTATTTACATTGTCCAAATGCAGCCAGTGCCTGTTGTAATATTACCTCACGACTCTCTGTTCTGCTGTTGCTCTGTGCCCACAGAGAGCAGCACAGCCATTACATGTGTGTGACAGAGTGTATGTGTTGTGGGGAGAGGCGTCTCCCTGACTGGTCTCCTTGTCTTGGCTTCTGTAGGCTGCCCATCCCCCGCATCGAAGCCAGCGATGCCTGAAGCGTAGACCTTCACAGAGTCTAGAGCTCTGTGCAGGTCAGAGATTGGATTCTTGAGAGGAAAGCCACTGGGCCAGGGGACAACCACTTTTCAATCCTGGTAGGACATTAATATTTCCCTGTAAGACACATGAATAATCAAAGCAAACGCAAATAAACTTACAAGTTGCATAGTGCCTTATAGTTTACAAAGTCCTCATTTAATCTTCAAGAAACCCTGAGGAGTGTGCTTTAAAATTATATTATTATCCCTATTACACAGGTGAGGACATCAAGATGTAGAACAATTAAGTGACACACATGAGGCAACACAGCTGGTAATTAGCGAAATAATCCATGTGCCCAGCATATGGCACATAGAAGGCATGCAGCCCAGTAAATAGTCAATGAGTGAATCAAGGAAGGAACAAACACAGGAACTAGGACTCACACCCAGTCCTTGCAACTGCGAATTGTGTGCTTGCTACACACGTTAGGCCACCTTTTTTGAACTTCTCTGCAGCTCCCACACCCCTAGGGCAGTGGAGTGCGCCTCGTTTGTGCGAGGGCCAGCTGGGATTAAGCTTTCAGATACCACTTCTTTGTTCCTCAGACGTGAAATTTATGCTTTGAAATTCTAAGAAGGAAAATAATGGTATTTTATTTCATTGGCTCTTTAAAATATGCTCTGTTCCAAAAGGTTGAATCTATAAACATTACTGGAAATGTGGGAATGGATGCCAAGAATTCCTAAGCTTCGTGTCTGCCTGGGCCAGGATATGGCTGCTGCTCCTGCAGATTATGGGTTGAGAAATATTGCTATTGGACACTTGTTGGAAACTTTAAGCCCCTTGAAAATATGACTCCATTAGGAGAATCTTGTCAAGAGATGCAAAGGCTACATTAAAATTTTTCTATCGATCCCTCTTTGCGGCATGGCCAGAAGCCCTACCACTGAGCACTTTCAATGTTTTCCTGTTTCTCCAACCTCTAGTTGGATTAATCTCTGGAGTATCTCAAAATTTCCTGAGGTTGTCCTCCCATGAAATAGACCACAGGATTGAAAAGGCCAACAGACAAGACATTTTCAGTCCGGGTTTTAATGCTTCCAGTAATGAAAAAGAGATAGATTATATATATATATATGTGTGTGTGTGTGTGTGTGTGTATATATATATGTATATATATGTATATATATGTATATATGTGTGTGTGTGTGTATATATGTATATATATATGTGTGTGTGTGTATATATGTATATATACACACACATACATATATATATACATATATACACACATATATATATATATGTATATATATGTATATATATGTATATATGTGTGTGTGTGTGTATATATGTATATATATATGTGTGTGTGTGTATATATGTATATATACACACACATACATATATATATACATATATACACACACACACACATACACATCTCAGTTATAGGACGGAAAACATAAAGCATGCTCGATTGGCACATCAAGTGTTCCCATGAAGTCAGAGGAAAGGCCAATGAACGAACTGCTTATTCGATTCTTGCTTAAACGGTTCTCTTTCCCTGAGAATCAGGAAAGATCTTTAACATAAATCAGACTTTTCAAAGGGTATGCTAAAGGAAATGCAAGATAATAATCCCTCTACATCTTAGTTTTCTTGGATGATGACAAGAACAGCTACCATTTCACACACGTGGCAAGGCAAGGGTGAAGAATCCAGTTGGGATGGTAATTAATTTAGTGATGGCTTCGTGCTCTCTCCAAAAAAAACTTTGACTGAACCTAAAATAAACTGACAAAGACTTTCTTAAATTACCTTGAGGTGCTAATTAGACCATTTGATTTTATCCACACTACATTATCCAAAAGAAATGATTGCTTACGTTAAATATGTCTATAAAGAAAAGTGCATTGGGGGGTTGGAGAGAGAAAGGAAAGATAAACCCAAGTCTAAGGAGAGAAAGACTGTGGCAATCTTATTTTTATAGATGGGCAAATTCAAGTCACTGTTTGGAACTCTGATGCATATAGGACTTTTCGTGTTTATGGAAAGGTACAAGCTTGGGATCTCAAAAATCCCTGCTGGCTCCAACAACTTTCTGTGGAATAAACGCAATTCATGTTTTCTTGGCAAAGAGGAGCTGCTAAATGCAGGTAACCACGAAGCCTTTGAAATGCATGTCTAAGGTCCCCGACTACATTAGAAATTATTTACATTTTCACTTTTATGTGACTTAGAAAATAAATATTAAGAAAAAGTTTGGTCTTTTGACCAGAGTACAATATCTTAAGGAATGTTTGCATCACAGCGGATTTAAGTGCACAGTGAGGAGACTGGCTGACATTCTTGTAGCTATCGGACTCAGTGTGCCTAATAAGATTATGAGTTTTACACATAACAGGCAGGAAAACCATACTGCTTGGTAGATGGTTGTGAAGGTGTCTTCTCCTTCCAGCCTCAGAGCCATGGCCAGAACAGCATCATGTATACCGGATCTTTAGGCCTGAAGGTGGCAAAGGGTGTGATAAGACTTAAATAGGGAACCATAGTGCTGAAGACTGGAAGGGAGCAGCCTCGGTTAAGACACAATGTTCCTAAATTGCCTGCTTTTGGCTGACAGATGCTCCCAGCTGGCTGGTGTGCAAGTCTGTAACTTGCAAAGCAGGCTGGAAAGATGGTTTTGCTTGCCAAAACCAAAGCAAGTAGGAAGCTAGCAGACAGAGCTAAGAGATTTGGTGTATTTTGTTGATTGATTTTAATCCCTTGCCTACTCTAGGACATCCAACTGGGCCCAGGGAGGGTTGTTATTTTGTGATGTCCATCCATCTGAATAGTGTAGGTCTAGGTTATGGAGTAAAAATCCTGCTGCTTCGACATCACCCTTTCAATTCACCTTTACACAGAACCTTCCCTGGCTTTGTCAATCAGGCTTTAGGCCAGTGGTTTTCAAAATGTGGTCCCTGGGTCAGCATCATCATCTGAGAATTTGGAAGAAATGTAAATTCTTGGGTCCCACCCCAGACCTACTGAATAGGAAATTCTGGAAGTGGGCTAATAAGTTCTCCAGAAACTCTGGTGCACATTAAAGTTTGAGAACTACTGCTTTAGACCAAGCCAATCAGGTAAAACCATGATCGTTAGAACTGGTGGGATCTAGCTACTTACGCAAGAGGGGGATGGGCAAGGAGAGAGGGAGATCTAATAAAGGGGGTACTCACTCTACTGATGACCATCTGTATAAAACTAAGGTGCTTTCACATCTGTAGCCCAAACGAAGTTAAGACTTGCCGGGGAAAAGGAACACCAGGAGAGAACATGGCAAAGTTCCTAATAGCTTTGAGGTCTTTAGAAGGAAGCTGATGAGGCAGGAAAAACATCTCATACCAAAGCATGGAATTGACTAGGTGGCTGCCCCCACCCAGAGGAAGGAGCTGTTGTTTCTCTCCCAGCACTGCTCTATTTTGTATATGAGTATCCTGCTCACATTTGAAATTCCTTCATCATTCTAGAGATATGGAGAGAATGGAAAATGGAGGAAGGCATGAGGGAAGGGAAGAGTGGGCTGGAGCAGGCCCATTATCAAGTTCAGCAGAGAGAACCAGTCCAACACTGAGAGTCATGCAGAGTTGGAGGATTCCTTAGAAGTCACTAGCTCAACCACCGTGAAGTAACTGGTTGTATCATCAGTCACCATCACCATCACCATCACCATCATCATTGTCATAATCATATCATCATCATCATCGTCATCAAACTACAGTTGACTGAGTAGCCTCCTACATGCCCAGTATCATGGTAGGTATTTTATGTATAATTTCTAGTCCTCCCAACAAACCTACAAGCTTGGTGACATTATATCAGTATACAGATGAGGAAAATTAAGCTCAGAGAGGGTAAGCAACAGGTCTAATATTAGACAAGTAATAGGGCTGAAATAGGATCATCAGCCTTCTCTGGTATGTAACCATATCACTCGACAATATTCCTGCCTGGTGATTTCCATCCACCCTGTGTCCGGATACTTTCAGAGTTAAGTTGCAACTTGCACACTAGGGCAGTTCATTTTGGGGCTGCTAGAACGCCGTTTTGTTTACTGGTGCCCAAATCTACCTCCTGGCAGAGTTCACTCACTTATCTCAAAGTTGGCCCTCATTATATATCTGGTGACTCCACAGAACACATCTAACTTCCTTTCTGCATTGATAACTCTTTGAATATCTACACAGAGTTCCAGGAATCCTTGCTTCCTCTGGCTAAATAGCCTGGGTTTCTTTTTACTACTTTTCTTTTTCTGTTTTAGAAAGACAGAAAGCTCTCATTTTAAAGCTCGAAAGATCTGTATCATAAACAAATGCCTACATCTCACAGAATGCTCGAATGTTATTCTCAAAGTTTCTAATGACTCTCTGAGCTGTTGTATTTATGCAACGGCAGGTGTAGACATAAATCGAAAACCCCATTAGCCCTCAACCAGGTCAGAGAACAAAAAAGGTCACAGAGGAATTGAATTTCAGGGCTGAAGGGGACTGCCCTTCTGATGCTTCCCCAAGGTAAGCTCTTTCTGGAGAACAAGTTGAGTGTTATCAACTTGGCCGTACTTTTAGAAATGCCAACTGAGGGCTTCATGGCCTTGGGTCTCGGATTATAACACGTGGATGGAAAACTGGACTTCGGAATCACACATAGACAGCCCAAGGAAATCCATGAACTTCAGTGTAATTGATGGAGGGGGAGATTACCGGCTTCCTCCACGAGACGTGGGAACCTTACCCTGCAGCACCCTGGTCTGGGACCTTGAGGAAATCCAAGCTCTCTGGCGTCTGTGACACTCGGTCTGAGCCGGTGGACTGTTGCCGTGGCAAGGGTGGGCGGGCCATGGAAGTGTACAGGCTTTTCTGATTTGATTTCTGGTTTCCAGGAGTGTGGGGATGTGGCACAAACTGGTTTTTGATGACTCCATTCTGATGGTATCCTAGAGAGAGGAAAAGAGGAAAAAAACCCTTAAATTTTACTATCCTTTGATAAAAGGCTCTCCAAATTTCATCCATCTATTAACCAAGAGCAACTTACTTAACTTCTCTGGGCCTCAGTTCCCCATCTGGAAAAATAGAGGGCATACTTGCTAATATAAGCGTGGAATGGAGCTAATGCATTGTAAACTGCCCAGCGAGTGTCTGGAACGTGGCAGACGCTCACACATGTTTGCTGAATTTGACAGCAGACTCACCAGATGTTCAGGGTTTCACAGCCCAAGACAAGGAAAGGTAAGCTTGAAACTACCTGGCAGGCACATTCTTGGGTCTAAGAAAAATTATGAGGTTATGATTTAAGAGGGCTGGCAGGCAGCTGTTTAAACAGTTGGACACCCATTTTCAAAGGGTCAATCTTGGGTGTCCTCTGCAGCAACCTGCTGTGAGAAGTTGGGGGAGCATTCCACGCAGGCAAGGAAAATGTGGCCGCTGGTTGGATCAACCCAGAAAGACCAAAGCTCTCATAGCCAAACAACTGCTCCTAGTCAAGATCACATTATCCGGTAAGTAATGAATGATGGTGATGGGCTCCAAACCACAGGCCTTGGCTGAAAGGAGTATTATCATTCCATGCCATGTACGAAGAAGCCCTTACCTCTCCTTTCACAGACAGATCGGGGCAACAGTGAAGAAGAACAAGACTCCCCAAGGCACCCTTTGATGAACCCACCGTAAAACCTCTTCTGACCTTAGTTTATAAGAGGGACTAGAAGTTCAGTCCTGCAGTCTTGGCTCTGCCTCTGATAGCTGTGTTGACTTTGAGCAAGATATATGACCTTTCAGAGCGTCAATTTCTTCATTAAAGAAACAAGGAGTTTGGTGAAATCCCAGTTACCGCCAAGGGTGCCAAGGACAGGAGAAGGGTTTGCAGAGCGGGACGAGCTCTGTGGCCATGATGCTCAGGGCGGGAGGGGAGGTGAGGTCCACAGATGGGCTGCTCTATGCTGTTCCCGACCCACTTGCTTGCCATAAGTTCAGAAATTAAGAGTAAGCATTTAGAAATGCTCACAGCAGTTTCAAAGACATTTTTCATATTTGTTGAATCTAAAACTTGGCTTATATTTTGAATGCTTGTAAAATTCCATTCTTCTAGTAATTTTTATTATATCTTACAAAAGTATGGTTTGTGATGGATTAAAAATTAAGAAAAAAACAACCTTCACTAGAGACAGTGTGAAAAATGCTGATCTAACGGATTTGGGTCCAACTGCCAAATTTTATTGATGAAGAAACAGTCATGTAGAGAGGCTGGGAGCCATGCTGAAGGTCAGATATTTGGTCTGAGGTGACTTTGGCCAACTTAGCTGAGGCAAATGAGCTTTCCAGGTGGTCCGGCCAGGATTTTGCGTGGGGGCTGGCACATAATAGTAACACAATACTACACTGGTTCTCTTAGGTTACTTTGTGTTTGGATTTTCTTCAAGGATAAAGGCAGAGGGGGGGACAGCTGGGCCAGGCAGGATAGGGACTCCGAAAGTGGTGAGAATTAGGTTCTTACTGCTAGGCACAGGTGTCCATATTTGAGCATACAACTATGAGGTTCCAGCACTGGAGACAAAAGAAATGCTTTTTACTGCTTATCTCAGACACTACTACAAATAAGATTTTCTTGTCTGGGATGACCTCAGTCAAGTGTGGTCCTAAGACAACCCTTTCAGACCTAGAATCCTAAACTTATTAACATCAAACCTTCTGGGGGAGTTTCTTATTAATTGAATATCGTGAGTGATAGAAAAACATTTCATGAGTTTTGAGAGTACTCTTCATTCACTAAACAGATTTTTAAGGGTAAAAAGTCTTACATTTATTCGAGTTTGGATTTTATTGACCGCATGTTAAATTTTTATCATAAAAAAAGAAATGTAAAATGTCAGATCTAAGTTTTTTCGTATCAATTTTGTAATTCTCAGATATTACTTTATTTTTTGGAGCAGTTCTCCTAGAGCCTATATGACTAAAAAAAATTTTTTTTCAACTTATTTATTAAGCTGTAAACTAGCTGCAAAATATCGTCATGGTGTTTGGCCGGAGCTGGGTAACGGTGGTGGGGTTATATCTGGCAAAATCCCATTTCCATAAAGGCAGAATCCTACAACTTAAAAGCTGACGACATTCTGGTTGTCAAGGACAAGGAGCCCCTTTTTCTCCTACTGATGGAGGAAGCCTTTCCTAAGGGAGTAATATTGCTAGGTAATGAAATCCAGATCGTTAACTCAGCCACAGTTCAGTCTCACTAGCTCATACTTTCTCTGAATTTTAGGGTCACAAGTAGTGCTATTGTGTTGGTGGGGGTTCCCCTGGCACTGAAATGGCGCATGTTTGGCTAATATGTGTGCATTTATTTGCTAATGGGTTTCTTCCTAAAATATTTTACAAATTGTGGGTCCAGGTTAGTGGTCCCAGTGTACAGCACATGCTGGGCTTACCTGGTGGGGGAGGGGCAGCTCTCATTGGGTAGTTGGCATTGTGGATCCCACTGGAATAACCTCTATTTTGAATGGTGTTCCTTCTGGTAGGGCCTGAAATAAATGAAGTTATGATCAGTACTATTGGTTTTATGGCTCCAGATTGTTTTTTTGCTTATGGAAAACTTGTGAGATGGTGGAATCGGGTCTCAGTCAGATCTACAGGAGACTGGTTGCAGTGGAAAAGGGATATTTAAGAATACTGTACTGATAGCTATTGAACAGGATGGGCTGGAGGATGTGTTGATGAAGTTTTGATACGGTTTTGAAATGTTAGAGACAAAAGCTTTACAAAGAAGTATTAATAATCTTACGAAGGTGTTTCTATTTTTGCAGACTTTTCCTCCCCTCCCCTCCCCTCCCTTCCCTTCCTTTCTTTTTTATGCCTACAGAACCTGGTATTCCCAGGTGGTCTCCCATCCAAGTATTAACTAGGCCTGACCCTGCTTAGCTTCTGAGATAAGACAGGATCGGGCACGTTAAGGGTGGCATGGCCATAGACTATTTCTGCAGGCTTTCAAAAGAGATGTGATCCTTTAATGTTTGCACTCATGTTCTGAACATAGCACAGAAGCTAAACGTGGGTGCTGCATATTATGGTCACCTGCATGAAGTATATTTCAGCACTAACTGGACATCTTATGTTGATAGCCTTTCCTGCAAGAGTTTGTGTTTCTTAGTCTTTTAATTAAATATAGAGACCACGAAGGGTATAATGATAGTGTCCCGCTGTGCTTTGTCCCTGGTCCCCACCTTGTTCCCTCCACCCTGCCCACATCTTTGTAAAGAATACTTTTATTTAAAAGTCTCTTAGAAAATCCCCCCTAAATGTACTGTCTGTTTTATGCAAGTAACCAAGCGATACACAGACACACGCCAACATTTTCTGAGTGGCTATTTATCTGTACTATATTAGTGAGTTATAGTGCATGCCAACGTGTACCTTTGTAGATAGATTTCATGAAGGCCTATTTATATCTGCCATACTCTTCATTGACCACACATATGAACTAAGTTTTATGAAGATATCTGCATTATATAAATATGTAGCGTATGACTACTCTATGTTGTGCATTATAGTTTTATAAATGTCACTTAGAAAAGGAATCAAAGGCCAGTGAAGGAGTTAGGCTAGGGCATGAGTTAGTGCATGTGTGTTTAAGGAAGAGCTCTAAAGTGAAGGTGAGATATACTAGATTTAGTGCACGATAACATAGTGAAACTATGTTGGTAAATGTGAGTTGGTAAATGTGGCCAATTTCTTTAAAATTGACAGAAAGGATAAGTTCTGTATTGTTGACAAGATTTGACTGGAAAAGGATGGAAAATCTGAAGCCAACAAACTGATTTGTTTTAAACACAATTAATACCGTGATGCCAGGAATACCAGACATAACTACTAAATCATTCAGAAAGGTTTAACCCATTTGCCTTGATGTTGGTTTCATTCAAAACGTTTGAATCTGAATAGAGCCCCAGCCACGGGAGCAGTAGAGGTACTGGTTCTTTGCCCCGCAGATCTGTGCACATAATGTAAGTTACTTGGTGAGAAGTGAGTCTGGAGCAGAGCAGGGTTGGGGAGGGCCAGGCAGGGGCAACCAGGAAACCCAGCATGGTTCCACCCGTGGGGCCCACAGAACACTTACGGGAGTTCTTGGGCAGCCCGGGTCCGATGCTGACCTGCAGCACTTTGTTACTGGGCTTTAGGATGGCCAGGTCACCGAAGCCTTGGTGGAACTGCACCTGCCGAGAGCCCCCTGCACTCCAGGGACCCCAGTTCTCCTTTTTCAACTTGAGTTCAAGCCTGTGACAAGCATATGTGTTGGAATGAACAAGTCAGAACGAAGCAATGAGAAATGGGGCTCACAAAAGCCAGCATGGAGTCTCACTGCTAGGAAACGTGCTATAAAAATGAGGCAAGACTGGGTAACCTAAACTGGCACAGGGCCCTGCGGATGGGGTGACGTGACAGCCAGGGTTTGGGCACTATGGTAAGGTGAGCCCACTGACCAGAGGCAGAATTGTTTGGGGCCTAACACCTGTAAGAAACCACTTGGCGAAGGAGGTACCCCATGATAAATGTCAATGTCACTCTGCTGGTGCACTCAGGTGGGACTACCCGGGGACAGAAGGAAAGGGACAACTTCCAGGCCACATCTGCTGTGGTACGTCCTGTTGCCTCTCTCTGATTCCCCTGGTCTGTGTTTATGGAGGACTGAAGAACGCAGGACACACATTATCCCATGTCTC
Source organism: Pteropus medius (assembly GCF_902729225.1). Taxonomy (NCBI): domain Eukaryota; kingdom Metazoa; phylum Chordata; class Mammalia; order Chiroptera; family Pteropodidae; genus Pteropus; species Pteropus medius. The sequence goes on along the minus strand of NW_024342473.1, from coordinate 17,736,971 downwards.
CTTAGCGAAGAATGCGGTTATTTAACTAAGTTCTATTCCGCCACCATCACCCCACCCCAGGTGGAGAAAAAGACAACACTTAACGACCAAAATCCAAATAGAAGGGAGGTTTACTCGCAACTCCAAGGCCAGTTTTTATTTTTCATATTGTCTCTATGCCTATGTCATGCAATTCCATATTCTTCTTTTTTAACTTACATTTTCTCATGTTCACAATTTTAAGTAGTTGTCTGTTATTCTGTCGAGTGGGTTGGTTCTTCATAGTCTTCCTTTTATTTTCTTTCTTTTTTGAGTTATTCTTTTATCACAAATTCCCATACAAAATGATTGCCCCTGGTACGGATGGCCAAATTGTTCTTTGGAAAACTACAATGGATGCATACAGCTACCAGAATCTATTTCACTGCAACCACAGCAGCACTAATCATGGTGAGTTTCTCTCATTGTAGAACTAAGGCTTTACTTTGGGGCCTCATTCTTGTGAGTGAAAAGAGATAGATGGAGGATATATCATGTTACAGATGCAGATTTAAGAGAAAAAATAATTCTCACTTGGCAAATAGTTTAGAAGCTCAACAGTATACCAGGAACTGGTCCAAGAGACCTTGTTGCTAAAACGAAGGAAGGTGTACTGAGACACAAGGCCATTCACAGCCCGAAAGTCCCCAAATGCCCCACCCATAGGTTTTATTATGCATTGATTTTGGGAACTTAAGCTCTCACTCTAATCACTTTCTTTTGCTTCCACCTTTACTCTACTTCTGTCTGCTCTGCTAAATAAAATATTATTTTATTGGTGATATACAAAAATCTGCCTTTCTCTGCCTCACTTTGGTGACCTTTGTCTAAATGACAAAAGACACCATTCGAAGTCATTATTTCACAGAAATGCAAATGTGACCTTTTCTAAGTCTGTGATAACCATCCGAACTGTCTTCTGCAGATTCCGTGGGGGAAGCTGAGGCACCGATGGTAGGCTTTGCTGAAGCCACTGCAGCCAGTCAGACCCCCACCCCCGCCCCAAGGATCTCCCCTCCCCTCTCAGCCTGGACCGCCGGCAGTGAGGTCAAGCCCCTCTCTGGTTTTACTGAGAAGTTTGGGCCCCAGATCCCGACTTACGTATTGCTAAATTTCAGAGGTAGTTGCTTCTGGGTTTTTTCCTCATAACGCTTTGCTAAGAGGCTCAAGAATTCAGTTTTGAAGACGGATTCAAGCAAACTATCGTATTCTTGTTCATGGAGAATAAAAATGTCATCTTGCATAGTACTGCAAAGGGATCAGAAAGACAATAAAAGTTGCACTTTTGTTTATTCCAGTCTTTTTTCACTCATGTTTTAAATCCTTAAGTCAGTACTAGGTTACTATAGTCTTTCTAGTATGTAACTGAACATAAACAATTTCACGTGAGTTCCAAGTTAGTAGAATTGACGATATGGTTATAGCAACTGTAATAAATCCTAATTTGAAGAATTGTAAACTCAGTTATCAAAAGGGAAGCTGAACTCCTGGGCTTCATAGGCACTCATTATTTAAGAGCCTTTGGGTATTCAGTGCTCTGCTTGTAACGGGTGCCAGGTGCTGCTGAATGTACACGTACCCCACAGTACAGAGATACACCAGACAGGTGTACAGACGGCAAGCAAGTAAGCACAACTCTCACATTCAAGTTAATGAATTTCTTGGAGCAGAAAAAGAACACACCTTTGCAGGAACTGCAAGTTTGGACAGGGCAGGGCTGTGGAGAAACTCATGCCTGGAGGGGAGAATGGAAGGGAGAGGCCAAGACAAACCCTGTCCTGGGGGAAATGCTCAGTGGTGGGTTGGGGGTTGATTAGACACAGTTCCACCCACCTCCAGGCCCAGCTAGACTTTGTGGAAACTACAACACACATATAATTGGGAATCTTCATTCCCTAGTTTTTAGGTATATAGCTCAGTTGAAAGACGCCCCCACCTTCAAAGGCTTCATAATATACAAGTTTACTGTTACCACCAAGCACCACTGCCAAATATCTAAGACAAGCCTCTAAAGAATGACATTTCATAAGGGATAATAAGTGTTTTTTCAGGTATTAAAACCAAAGTAAGTGGATTTGCTTCGATGAATTAACCATGGTTTTATTTTAATCCCTCCAAGTGCAGGAAATGTCAACGACATGGTTCTTTTAATAACAAGTCGAGCTGTGTCACATAGGAGCTGTGCCCTGCTCTTGAGGCCCCTGGTACCACTGCACCAGTAGGATTACTATGCTGTGACAAAGCCAGATGGTGAGGCCAGCATGGAGAAATGGGGTGTAGACAATCTTGGACATGAGGGATTTTTCTTCCATGTAGAATTTGATCCATTTAAACTGCAGCTCTGTGATCTCTCTGTTTAGTCCCATGAGTGTGACAAGGCCAGGGTGGGAAGTCCATGGGACCAGAGGTCTTCCTTGGGCAGAGAGACACTTGGTGGACAGTCCTAGGCTTGTCAGGAACCTTCTCTCTCTGGGCTAAGTCAGGGAGCTAAGGACTTAGATCTGAATAAGCCAGGAGCTATAGCCATAGTTTCTCTCACTGAAACCTTGGCCCCTCAGTCTTGCTATAGGAAAGGAGTTTGGTAATCCACAGTAGGAAAAAAGGCTAAGGTAGGACCATAACACAGTTGGAATTCAAAGGCGAAGAGCAGCATAAACAAACAACAGGGGAGGAATGGAATAAACTAGCAGCAAGATACCACCACTGGGGGAAGGGGGCTGGCCCTCACAGCATGTTTATTGAAGATGAGTACGCCAAAGGGTTCTTGGGTGTGAAGTCAGAATACTTCGCAAGCACTTGGGACACATGATGGCCATTTGGATGAAGTACATGGCCATTATTATCACCTCAAGAGTTTGTTTTTAAACAGCCCTACTTCACAACCATGCTTTCTGCACACTCTTGTTTGCACAAGTTGGAGTGTAGGTTTTTGTACCATGATCAAGACCCTGACAACACAGTGGTTCAAACGACAAAGTGTTTTTTTCTGTCATTCAAAAAAATGTGCAAAAGCCAAAGGGCCAACATGAAAGTTCTACGGTGCCCAGAAGCCAGGTATCTACTCTTTCTCTTTACAGATACGACTAGGAAGTGGTACAGGTCACTTCTGCTCATACCTCACTGCCAACACTATGTCACATGGTTACATCTAGCTACAAGGAAGCCTGGGAAATGCAGTCTTTGGGTAGGCTGCCAGCCATTAATGTGTAAAGGAGAGACTAGGTAGTGTAGGACAGCTCACGATCTCCACTAGACCTCCTCGGTCACAAACCTTTCCAAACTAGGAAGTGGAATCTTTTCCTAAAGCTTGAGAATAATATACCTTAGAGAGCTGAGGCCACAAAGCTACTATTATTTTCCTACCTCTAGGAAAATTCTGAAATTGTTTTAATCGCGTCGATTATAGCAATTCGAAACTCCAAAAGGCACTTATGTAAAAGCTGCTTAAAACAACTCTTGAGTCATTTGGAATGAATAAAAGTCCAAGCATCCCAGCACAGGAAGAAAAAGACTGCTGCTTAGGAAGGGAGTGTATGCAATGGGGACAGAGTGAAATAGGAAGTATCACTTTCTGGCGTATGGGGTGAAGAATGACGCTCCTTTTGGGGTGGCCTGATTCAGAGCACTCTTTGACATGTCTGGACGCATCTGTTTGCCTGGCTGTACTTTAGGTAGGACAGTGATTATTGAGCAGGGCGAAATGAGTCCAACACAAGTAACCTTGAGTAGTTTAATGTGCTTAGATTTATTACGAGTTTCACTACCATAAAGAAAAAAAAGAAAAAAAAGCAAGCAGGCCAAAACTTCAAGGTCAATTATCAGTCTGATTCTGGAAATGAGAAGAGATTGTTTGGACACTTTGACTTCAACCATCAAATTCAAAACCCCTCCCTTCCGTGACCCAGGCATGAGAGTCAGGGAAAACACCTTCGTTCAGGTCAGAGTTTCAGCTCATTCTCCTCTCCTCAGCCCCTGCTCCTAGATCTGGAAACAAAGCTTTTACATTTATTTATTCTAAAAAATCAAGACTTATCTTTGGACTTCACCCCTGTCTAATTCATATGCTCAAGCTGCAATTCCTTACAGATGTTTGTACCCTGTGTTGAAAGATCTCTGACTAGTCTAGTCTCTACTTTCGCTTTCTACTTGTTTTTTATCCCCTCATCTTTGTGGCTTCTTGTGGTATTGCTGACAACACCAGAAAACCTTGTTTTATTTCCTTAACCAGTATCTTCTTCGCAAAAACTTTAGTTACAAAACACTGAGTAAAGTCTTAAAATTTTTTAAGCTAAAAAGGCAATTTCCTAGGAAAGCCTCGCCTTTATGTCAGTCTTCAGAAAAAGCTTTTGTGATTGTGAAATATACACTCCTTTTAGTACATATTTCGTAATCTGTACTGTAGAGGTAAATAAAGAAGAAAATAAATCTAATCCAGAATTCTACCACTCAGAGAAACCAGTGGCAGAAGTTTGGGATCCTATTAATATCTCCGAGAAAGTATGGATACAGGTTGTGTCAGGCCTCACCACGGGCCTCCCAGGAGAGGCTTCACCTGACCCCTGGGTACAAAGTCTCACTCGTGTCTTTGGTATCCCAGGAGCACCCTGTGTAACCTCTGTGGGACATGTTTACTCAGGTGTCTGCTCCCCCTTCCAGAATGGGAAGGAGCATCTCGAGGCAGTGACTATGTCTCATCCGCCTTCGAATCCTAGGGCTGAACACAAGGTAGGTGGTCAGTTCAAAAATGTCGATGATTTCCAGGTTCCCAAAGCTCAGAGGCCACAGCAGGTCAAGACTGCAGTGACGCTTCAAGTTAGCCGAGCAGGTGGTAAGGCAGGCTGTCCTTACTGCCAGAGGCTTAGGGCAATTAGGCAATGAAATATTCCAGGCAAGAATGTCATGACCGGGGAAGCTGGAGCCTCTTTTTAAAGCCCCCTCTCACAGGTTGCTTTTCTCATTACAAACAAGGACTGGAGAATCTACTGACCCAGACAGGCAGCTATGTAGCTTTTGGTCTTAGGCCTCTGATGGTCAGCTATTAGAATGAGAAGGACCATTAGAACTCCAAATATGAGATTTTTGTGGTACCAACCTCATCACCCAACAACAGGAAAGCAAAACACATAGGCTGTTACACCTTGTGGCCACCATTCTAGCAAATTGAATTTTTCAAATAAGAATGATGCCATGTAAGTACTTGGACAAGAAGCAGCTCTTGACAGATCTCTCAAAAACTGATGCCTTGGCCTTCTGTCAACAGACATCCCAAGTCTCAGAAATCTAATGTCTCAATTATATATATTTCTCTGAGCTACTGGGCCTATCTCATTTCTTTCTTGTAAGTTCATTTCTCAAAAAAAAATTTCAATTTTAATTCAACAAGATATATTTCAGTATATTTAGGAAAGGTAAAGACTTCTAAAAATATGATATCTACTAGAGGATTAGAAAAAGCTTTTTATTATGGACAATTTCAAATATGTTAAAAAAAAACAAACAGGATAGCAGAGTGAGCTTCCACACGTGAGGATGTTTCAACAATTAGCAATCAGAGACAATCGACCTTATCTACACTCCCACTTCCACACACAAACTAGGTTATTTTAAAGCAAAGTAGAAATATTATTTTACCCGTATCTCTAAAAGATAAAGCCTCTTTAAATAAAAATAACCACAATACCATTATCACACCTAGAGAAATAAGCAATAAATCCTTCATATCAAATATTTAGTCATGTTCACATTCCCAAATTGTCTCGTAACTGCCTTCATATGGTTGGTTTATTTGAATAGGGAACTGTGAGTCCATTTTGCTGTGAGACTAGTTATGCTGTAGGAGAGATGGGCTGAAAGATCAAGACTGTGGGACACTTCGATAGCTTTGACCAGAAGAAGCCATTAGGTGGGCATTCCAGCTGATAATCAAGAAGTAAGCCTCATTATTCTGTAACTTGTATATGTTACAACCCTTACTGAAGTGCAAGACAACTGTGAAAATCTTTCTCTATATCAGTATTGAAATATATTTGAACACACACACACACACACACACAGTTGGTGATCTGGTACCACAATCAATTTCTACTCTGGGTTTGATTCTATACACACCATCACCCATCTGGTTGATTCCTAACTTGATTTAGGTTATTGGCTTAACCCAACGGATGAAGAGAATGAGGAAACAGTATTCATCTTGCTGTGAGGCTCAGTGACTGCAATATGCAGACATCGCAAGCTGAAATGATGCAGGCTCTTTTTTTTCCCCCTAGAACCAGAACGACTTGCAGGCTAAGTACTTCATTTATTACATTCTCTAACAAACGAAGGCCACTAGGAAACAAATGTCCAGACCATGAATATTAAAGAGGAAGCAGAAAAAGAAGCTGGTTTTACCATGAGACACCGTATCCCCCAGAAATTTTGAAATTTTCAGTATGAATATCCCATACCTTGATAAACCTCAAGGACTCGATCAATAAGATAGGAAGTGTCAAAATGTGTGACACAAATGTAGATATGATTATTTATGATCAAGTACTCACTTCGGTGCTGTGAAGGTTGAAGACAGACCTGGGCAATAATAACAGTAAGAACAATAATTACGCTCAGAGTAATAACGAGCACATGAACTCCAGAGCTGGGATTCCCTGGTATTAAGTCACAGCTACTGTCAAGTGTACATGGCATATTTCAGCTAACCCAGCTTAGCCCAGGTATGGCTGGCCCCATGCCAGGACAGACAGAAGCTTCCAGCTGGGTTCCTTAGAACATCAAAGTCCAGCTAGTCAAGAAGAGAGTGGCCAGCAGGCTGCCCAGCTCCAGCTGTGACGCAGCTAGTGGGCCAACTGCTCAGGAAGACCCAAAAACCAGACAGTGTCTGGAGCTTTTCCTTGAAATCCATGGCTCGGAGACATACCTGAGGTGGGGCTGCCAAAAGGCTGCCGAGGGTCCCATCTGCTTAGAATTTTTACCACATCCCCGAGTTGAAATGTTTTAAACACTTAACCTCACTGTACCACCTGGCCCTTTATCAGGAAACTTGGCAACAGATAGAATCAGAAACCACAGCGACACAGGCAAGAATGGACACAACTTGAAATCTGCTTTGGATTATCACACTGGAGAGCTAGGATTTCCAGCCTGGAAGGCCAGATGCTGGACCACGCAAAACCCCTGCTTTTTCTTGGGAGCGGCAGTTTTGTGTTCTGTGTGGAATATGAATTTAGAAGGAAGACATGTTCAAAAGCAACCAGAACATCACTACTTGTAGTGCAGTGGCCGCCGTATCCTCAGAAGGGCTTAGGGATGCAACTCAAAGAGGAAGCCACTGGGCTCAAAGGGGCCTTTCTTCCTTTTTCCTCAGTCTTATGTAGACTGGGAGGATTTCCTCTCTCCAGAGGGAACTTAGTCTGGTACTTCTTAACATGGGAGGATTTAGGGAAGTCCCTCTGCCAAAAGAAAGCTAAAGGGCTGACAGGAAGAGCAAGGGCCCCTGCCTGTGAACTTGGAGTCCAAGGGAGGATTTGGCAACGACTCCAGGGCTATGGATTATGGAGACCAATCTGTGCTCCCTCCTTGCATGAACAGGCAGAAAAGACTTTAAGGAGTACCAAGAAACTTCCCTTCCAGCATAATTAGAGGTCACAGTAAACTAAAAACAATATTGATGACCTAATGGCCACCTCTGTTTGGACCTTTGCTAAAGAAATGGGTTAGGTCTTCCATGTGGGTGAGGTGGGCCTGTCCCTGGACCCATGGCCCCACTTCAGTAACAGCAATTATACTCTGTCAGTTTTATATACTAGGTTTATTTCTCAAATTTCATGGGTACAAAGGACCTCAGTATCTCTTGATCAGAAGAGCTAACTAGAAGGTGATTTTTTTCTTGCTATCTCATTTCTGTTCTATCAGGATCTCGGAGATCCATGAAGGTTAGGTCTTCTTAGGGAAGAAGAGGAGATTCAGTTCTCTTCATCATGATTTTGACAACTGGGGAGCCTACCAGGCCTTTTTCCAGGCTGCGTTTGGAATAGCAGATGACAATGCTGAGGAGACGGGGCACGCGTGCTTCCACCCCTTGCCACTCACCTGAGGGACACGGACAAAATCCTCTCCATCTCGATTCTCCGCTTCAGGACTTCTTTCACAAGCCCTTTGTCTGGGCCCTGCTTGACCTTCTCTCGTCCAATTAAGTATAAGCACTTTGGAGTAAGAAGCAAGTCTCGTTTTACACCCTGTAAGGAGAGGTATTTTAAGAAGGTGGAAAGATGTGTCGATGTGACAACTTTGGGCATCTGTTTACAGATGAAGGGAAGCTGCCTTGGGTAGCAAATTTTCCCTACCATCTAACCCCATCCCTTGAGAGCAGAAGGGGACACTGTTAATAATTATTAGACTGACATACGTGAAATTAATGATACTTGAATCTCTCTGACTTACAAAAATGGCAAACTCATATGGATCCGCCTAAGGTGTCAGGACAAAGGTGTAAAAGGACAGTCCCAGACGAACCAACACATATAGTTACGCTACCAATTATCTGTTAACGTTTCTCAAACAGGGCTCCATTCCTCAAGTGTCTGCATATATATTTTTTGAGTCCATGAAATTTTTGCTTTTTAAAACTGATAAAATTTCATTTTAATGACAATCCTTAAAAATCTAATATAAACATACTTTGGATTATGTGGGTTACTGACCCCCTTATACCCAAATACCATTGAGAGTCCTAAGCATTAAAATCTGCCACTAGAGCAGCTGGCACCATATTGGGGATGTAAGGATGATTTGATTCCAGCAAAACAACATTATCCTTCTTGTTAATACTTGTTAATTTCATTTTTTTTTCTGAACAAAAAACAAACAAATAATTAAAAACAAAACAAAACAAAAAAAGCTCTTGATGGATTCATGGGCTACTGTGGCTTCAGATTTCACTTTTGGGGCCAAGATTTTATTAGGCAAAAGAAATAAAGTGTTGAAGGGAAGAGGTAAAAAAAAAGTCAGTTGTTCCTCCAGGAGCCATGTGAAGGCCTTTCTTAGTCATTCATTAAGGCAGGAGTCCCTAAGCTTTTTGGCACCAGAAACCAGTGCTCCTATGAGAATCTAATGCCTGATGATCTGAGGTGGAGCTGAGGGGGTGATGCTAGAGCTGGGGAGCAGCTGCAAATACAGATGAAGCTTCGCTTGCTCACTTGCCACTCACTTCCTACTGCGTGGCCTGGTTCCGAACAGGCCACAGACCAGTATGGGTCCGCAGCCTGGGGTTTGGGGACCCCTGCACTAAGGGAAGATGGGTAAGAACACTTAGCAATATTGACTGACATTCTGAATCTTTTGACCTAACGATTCTATTCCTATCCATTTATTCTAAAAGCATTAGCAGACAAATGCACAAAGATATGTGTGAAAAGGATGCTCACTGTATCCTTCTTAAAAAAATAATAGTAAAAGAAAGGGAGCCCACTGAGAATGGATTAAGGAGAAATTGATTAGAAATATAGTGAAGCATCTCTTAAATGGAATCCTATGCAGCTAAACAAAATAATTTATATTGACATATCTATTAATATGGCAAGTTCTCCATGGCACAGCTTAAGAAAAAAACAACCCAGGACAGAAACCAGCATGTAACGTACATCTCATTTTTGAAAACTAAATACTCAGATATATGTCTGTATAAAAAAAACTTCTAAAGGATACACACAAAATGTTAACACTGTTTTTGGGTATAGGTGGCTATTTTTCTTTTGGCTTATCTATATTTTCTAAATTTTCTTACAATCAACGTTTTGTTTGGTAATAAGAAAAGTAAAATTATGAGTTATTTATAAAACTAAGGAATGTCCAGTGCCTCTCGGAGGCGGGTAGTCAGCATGTACCTTGAACCTCCTGTCGTACTTGGTCACTGTGTCTGCAAAATCGATCTTCTCCCTCTTGCCCACAAATTGCTGAAGTTCCGGGTGGTCCTCCATCCCAATGTAATCCCCAATGAAATTCCTGTTAATGCTGTTTCTCCTTCTCTCCTTCTTGTTCAGCAGGAGGTCTGAGGCTGCAATTCCCACAAGGCAGAGAAGGGAGAAAGATCAGTCCTCCAGAAAAAGGAAGAAAATACTTACTATAAAAACACACAGAGAAACTCTAAAGGAATGCAAGATTTTTAACACATGACATTATATGCAAAGTAAACTGAACTTGTAACTTTCGTCTAGGCTCAAAATTATTCTTGAGATTTGATAAACACATGAAACGAAATGACTAAAATACCTTCTTCCCTCATTTGGACATATTTTTTTCGGGCCACGAATTTCCTCCACGATTTCTGTATCACTCGAGCATACCCATCATACTTTCTCTCTCTCATTTCTTCTAGAAGAAATAGCTATGAATGTAAAGAAGACAAATGTGAGCCAATTCATAAGACCTGAGCATCACTTTTTTTCTGGTTATTTCAGGCACACTCAATTTAGCCAGAGCCATACATGGGAACCAGCTTCTCAGACTCATAACAAATGTGAAAAAATGATTACTAGCGATGTTGGTTATGATCACTATGACTTTTTTATCTACACATTTTTTTCTTTTAATAAAAAACATAATGGAAAATAGCTAAATCTGAGTGCATTCAGTTGGATCTTAAGAATGGTGCCCTGCCTTGCTCATAATCTCTGTGAGAATCGAAATTCAGTATTTATCCACTTATTCCCTACCTTGATCCAGAGAGGATAGTAGGTGGCTAGATCAAGTGAGTTGGTGGAGACTGTTGCTTACTTAGTGCTGCATATAGCCTCTTAAGAATTTCCCAGCTTTTGCAGGGGCAGACCTTCTGCTGCTGTGGAAAGAGGGCTGCCCTACTTTCAGTTCCATGAAAGTACAGACTTCCTACCTCAGAATTCTCCAAGGAGTCACTGGGGCAGAAGCCAACAACTGCAGTGATTGGAATGGGACTTACGATGATAGGGGACCTTACTTTGTTTAAGGTCCCCTGTCAGACACTGGCAGGTCTCGAGACTCAGGCCATTTTAACAATATTACCCCACTCAGCAAAGCTCTGGAATAATGAAGACGATAGCAATTAGCTGTAATGTACCTAGCACCTGCTATGGGTCAGGAATCATTCTAGATGCTTTACATGCATCTTTTCATTCAATCCCTCCATGGATACACGATCCACATATTTCTATCGTCTCCATTTTACAGATGAGGAAATTGGAACCAAGATTGCGTGGGGCTGGAAAGTGAACCAAAGTCCTTCGAGTGCTGCCAGGCTCTTTCTCACTTTGACATACAAGTCTTTCTCTGTAAATCTGCATTTGATCAACTCGTAATATGGTGGGAAACTTTCTCATTCACCTAGGAAGTGGTTTACATGACTCCTTAGGAAAACAAGATAAAACGGACCAATAAAAACCTGAAGTAAAGATGATGAACAATCACTGCAGAAGTGTTCCAGAAGTAAACAAGCAAATTTGGTTTGAAGGCAGCTGGGTTTGATTTGTTGTCTCTATTTATCTGGTCTATACGCAGGAGCCACATCTGACCCCTTCTGTCACTCAACTTCTTCCCATAGTCCCAGCTTTGCAAAAACAGTATCTCAAAGGCAAAATATCACAGCCTACAGTGCTATATACAACAGGTATGAGGAGCATATTTCTAAAAATAAAAGGGAATATATGGTTTAACAACAGGACAGAATGTTTAAAATATGAGCCCTCCGGTCTCCTGTTGTAAGAATATTTGTTGGTGTTTCTTTTCTTGTGTGTTGGGTTTCTGAGGCTTGATATCTTCTTCTTTAACAGAACTATTTCAGAGTACCATAGAAAACACCCTCGTGACTCAGAAAGGATGAAGAGGCAACCAATATCCAACTTCCTATAGACTATTTCAAAGATTAGCTGGGTTTTAGGTTCTTTCCAAAAGCCATACCAGTTTGAAATCTGGTGGATTGGAGGAAAAAGAAAGAGGAAACATAGAAAAGACAACTCCCAAATCATGGACACATGCAACAAATAAACAAAACCAAACCCTTTGGTGCCTGATGTCTAATGTGGGTTCTTAAAACAAATGGGTTATTTTATATATTCAGCATACTTACTATGAAAGTCAAGGCAAAAATCACAAAGTGGGCATTTAGAAACCAATTTTTCTAAAAGTATTTTTCACGTCAAGATTAAATGTGGACGGATGAGTGATGGGGGAGGGGAGAGAGTAGCGATGATGGTGTGTGTGTGCGTGTGTGTGTGCAAAAAGATGGGGGAAAGGAGAGTCAAGTGATGGTAATAAAGAAATTGTAAGAAAGACAAGGAAAAGAGAAACCAAAGATAAATCTTGATTTTTGAGCTAAAACCCCAAAGCTCAACAGAATCATAAAAAAAGTATGCAAAATATTGAGGCTGTTTTAATTATGTGAAAATTTAGCAAGTCAAAAAAGTAAAAGCGGGTATGAAATAACAGGAGTTCTGCATTGTACTGATAAATCACTCCATCCCATTTTAGAAAGAACAGGAACTGTTCTGTGGGTTGCTTAATGGTGTATGACACAACATTTTCATTTTATATTTGGAAATGAAATCGCTGTGAAGCTACAAATAACTCTAAGTGGAAAATGCTACCACAAACTTTTCATAAACGGATTCTATAGATGCGTGCCATTTATTTACTTAATAGTCTTTATGGTTCATAAAGTCATTCATTTACAGCCATTATCATTTGTGGGTCTCAGGCCGATCCTCTGGGGCAGGCAGAACAGCAGCTGCAGGCCCCATTCTGGGGGACAAAACTCACTGAGACCAGGATTTGCCCGAAGTTAGGGGTTTCTGTTATTACACACAGCAAGTTCTCATGTTGTTTCCCCTCGGTCAGATGACTAATTTTGCCGAGTTCACCATAGACTCTTGAAATGGAGTCTTATGATTGTTAAAAGAACCTCAGGAAATGATGTCAAACCTGAGTAGTCCCAGTAATTTCTCTAACTTAAAAAGTAACGTCTTCATTCCATAGCCCCAGAGCTAATGGGGCAAAATTCGGCTGTGTTGGGTTCCTGCTCAAACTGAGAACTTCTTACGGACACTCAGTGACCATACCCTCATCAGGGAAGGTGAAGAAGTTTTTCCAAATTAATCTGTGGCGGTCTAATTAAGTTTGTGAATTGTAAAATTGTTTGAATTCCTTACTGGCAAATATCTGTGTTCTATAAACCCAGAGATTTCTCCTCCTACCCATTTGTCTCCTCAACTGCCTTTCCGAGCTCGATCACAGTCCTGAGAATTCTCATCCCCAAGTGCTGCTCTGCCTTCACAGAGGAAGCCCAGGCCTGTTTGGTGTCACCTTGACGAAGACACAGGTTTACCCAAGCAAGCCTCCTTGGTGGGACATAAAAGTCCCTTTTAGCTTAAACACTATTGGACACTATAAACAACTATTGGGCACCTTCCGTGAGACACTTTCTACAGGAGGTTGTGAGTACACATGGCGTACAAAACCTCAAGGAGATGACTATCTAGAATGGGAGAGGGACAATAAATTAGAAACCATTGTATGACGATATCTTTATAAAAAGAGTGCTGAGTACCCTGAAGGCTGTGAGGGAGGAGGGGTATGGGAATGACCTACACTGGGATTGGGAGCGGACGGAAACCTTCTCTGAGGCATGAACGGAAAGATGAGAAAAAAAGGCAGCCATGCTGTGGGGAGGGGGCCAGCGGAGCTGCTGCAGGGAGAGGGGTGGCACCAAGGAAACGAGGGGAGAGGTCAGCCACACACTCACAGACTCGGGGGCTTTGATGAACACTTTGCTCCTCCCCAGCTGGAACTGGTCATTGTCCACGTTGACAGACTGCAGCAAGTGGAGGACACCTTGTTTCTCATCTCCTCTCCACGAAGGCCAGGTGGCTTTGGTCAGAATGGCATACCTGTGAGGACGATTGGGGAGAGAAGGATCAGACTCAGACTGGCCTGACCTACAGAGGCGCCTGGTGCTGCTGGGATCCTGGCGATCCATTCACCTCTGTTCAAAGGCTTAGGGATGGCCCTCGACAAATGCAAAAGTCTGCTGGGTCTGCAATGCCCATTTCATAGCTCCTAGTCCCTTCCTATCTGACTGTTTCCATGCTAACGCCTGAGGAAAATCTACTTTTCCCTTCTACCACTGTCTAAAAATAGCACTGCTGAGGGTCGCCAATGATACTTTTTAGGCAAAATCAATTGGCCTTTTATCAATACTGATTTCCTTGATTTCTTCAGAGCACTTAACAGTTAATGCATAGTTTTATAAAGCTCCCTATAAGCAGTTATTATTATTACTATGTATCAAATTTCATCTCCGGAAATCTGTCACAAGGCCCTGGTGATCTGGTCCTCGGCTAGTCTTCAATCTCTTCTCTCTATTCCCTCTTCTTCAAGCACACTCAACTCTTTCCCTCCTCAGAGCCTTTGCTCATGCTGTTCCCTCTACCTGGTGTGCTGTTCTCCAACTCCTCACGTGGCGGCTCCTACTCAGGAGGACTCCCCTTCAGTGACACTTCCAGAGAGAGCCCTTTTTGGACTACCCAAGCAAAAGCATCCCCTGCTATTTTTTCTCATAGAAAACATTATTTTTCCTTCAGAGCATGTATCATCATTTGTAATTATATTCATGTTTGTGCCTATTTGGTAAATTTATGCCTCCTCCACAAGGACTAGAGCTCCATGAGTGGGTACCATATCTGTGTGGTTCATACAGCGTCTTACATCATGCCTGGTGCACAGCGGTAATAACTAATATGAATGGTTAACATTTACAGGGGGATTTCTCTGCTCAGGTGCTATTCCTGGTGCTTAAATGTGTGATCTCATTTTATTCTTATAGCAACCTGATCAGGTTGGTCTTTCCATTTTGAAAAATAGAGAACAGAAGCAGAGACTCACCCAAGGCTGGGATTTGAACCCCATTCTGTTTCTTTAAACATGGCATTACATATAAACCTTGAATTGGTTGATGTGTAAATATTTCGTGTGTGTGTGTATGTGTGTCTGTGTGTGTGTGTGTGTGTGTGTGAGAGAGAGAGAGAGAGAGAGGAGAAGTACAATAAGTTTTGCAAATCTCTTATGCTTCTACCACATTTTCCTTCCTAAGAATCAGAATACACATTTAGGCTTATTTTTCTCAACCATAGTAAGGAGTACGTGCTGCTCAGCTCAAAAAGAATTTACAGAAACCCTGTCCTAAGCTAGTGTTACCGATTTGTTTAAAGAGCAAAGTCTTTCATAATTAACATCTCAGTTGTTAGTCAGAAAATGGATGCTGCTATAGTGATGATGCAAGAGCTCTAGAAATTTATTTTCTTAGATTCCTAGATACTTCTTTTCATATAGCTCTGCTTACACTATAGGTGTAATGGCCCTTTTCTAATTCAGAGAGCCATGAAGGTGAATTCATTCCTAGTTTAATCCGCCTCCAAATTATCATGAACCTTGATTGTGAGAGGACAGAGTCCATGAGCCTTTATTGTATGGATTGATCTGCCCTTTTGTTAAGCCTCTCCTGATCTTCCTTCCACAACGATGACTTGCCACATATGATGACCCACACTGATGACCAGTAGGTCAGCCATCCCAAGCACAAGAAACAATAGCCCCCCGAGAAAAATGACTTTATTAGATGTACTGGATTTCAAAGACAACTAAGGTCTTCTTCAGCCTGCTAGCTCTTTGTTACATAAAATTTGAATTAAAAAAAAATCTTTACATCCTGCTCCTATGTCATATAAGAAAGACATAGTTGTTGCCTGATTAAATTGCTTACACACAGATTCCTCCTTTCTTAAAAAAAATTAAACAGAGATAGAAAATGCAGCGGAATTCCACTAATTTAGAATCATTAGAGAAGCTAGAATTATGTAATATTTTAAGGACACCACATTTTATCTTTTTCAAAAACAAATACTACAAAATAAGAACAATTTAAGTACAGGTCCTGCCAGAGACACTTTAATGAAAATATTAAAATCAGTTTAAATTTATACATGGACTGTACAAAAATTTTGAGGTTAAATACTAGAAGCTTCTTTTCTTAAGTAGGTTAAATATTTTCCTGAAACTGTCTTCATACTATTAATTTGCACAGTCAAGATAAACCTCAGACCTTCCTGTGTCACAATTATCATGAGTTCTTGAACTTGTGTTACCCTAAACAGACCAATTACAAGTAGCTACTGATTTATTTTACAATAAATGATGACAAAAATAATTCTGCTATAACAATAAAAAAAAAGACAAATAACTCAATTAAAAAACTGGCAAAAGACCTGAACAGACATTTCCCTAATAACTAATGGCACATGAAAAGATGCTTAACATCATTTTCCATCAAGGAAACGTAAATCAAAACCACAATGAAATGTCATTTCATACCCATTAGGATGGCTAGAATCAAAAAGTCAGCTAATAACAAATGTTGGCAAGGATGCAGACAAATTAGAACCCTCAAACACTGCTGGTGGGGGTGTAAAATGGTACAGACACTTTGGAAAGCAATCTAGCAGTTCATCCGAAAGGTTAACTTAGAGAGTCACTATATGACCTAGCAATTCTGGTTTTAGGTACGAAAGATAAATGAGAACATATGTCCACACACGTACATCAATGTTGATAGCATTATTTGTTACTTTTAAAAGCCAAAAAGTAGAAACAACTGATGTCTATCAATTGATTAATGAACAAGTAAAATGTGGTATAGGAGAATATTAGTGCAATGGAATATTATTTGGCAATGAGTAGGAATGAAGTCCAGCCCCAACATGGATGACCCTTGAAAACATTATGCTAAGTGAAAGAAGCCAGACACAAAGGACCACATATTGTATCACTCTATTTATATGCAATGCCCAAAACAGACAAATCTACAGAGACAGAAAGAAGTATCTCCCTAGGGCAGGAGGCAAGGGGAGAATTCGGAGTTGGCGACTAGGGAAGTGTTATTTCTTTTTGGGGTGATGAAAATGTTAATTGTGGTGATGGATGCACAACTCTATAAATATATTAAAAGCCAATGAATTGTATAGTTTAAATCGGTGAATTGTATGGTATGTGAATTCTATCTCAACAAACCGATTTAAAACAAAAAAGAGTCCAGAATCACCACCAGTTCATTACCTCTGCAGGAATTTCTGGAAGATGCGCCGATAGGCATAACCAGCTCTTCTCACTCGAATGTTTTCTTTCAGACCCAGGTATTCCACTTGATGCTTTACCCTGTAAAGGAGGAAATGAAGCCAGGATATCACTGGATAATTCTGTCACCCCACTCTCCTACTCACAATCCCCCCAAACCTAAGCTGTAAGGAAACACACCAAAAAAGACTACGATTTACCGTGTTCAGAGCCTGAGCTGATCTTCAGCTTATATTACATTAAATTAAAAAAAAAAATTATTATTAAATACAGCAATTACAGAAGAGGTTTACACATTTACTTTAACAAAATAATAAAACCGAAAGCCATATACCTATCACCCAGATTGTGAACAAAAATAACAGACTTTCAAAAGACTAAAGGAAAGAACTTGTAACTTTTTGAATTAAACAACACTAGAGCTATTTTGTTATCAACCTTAAGTTTAATAGTGATTCTAGACCTATTGAGATTACATTTCTAGGCTTTTAAAATACAAAACAAAAAAGGGCACATAAAACTATTAATGTCAAATGCCTAAGTCAAAGTGTTCTAAAAATATATGTAAATTATAGTTTAACTTGCTTTTTATAATAGAAAAAAAACTGGCAGTGCATTTTGGAAAACGGATGCTGGGTGGTACTGGATAGATGCTTCCACACGAGGAAATCTTCACATCAGAGAAATGCCCCAGGCCCCATCTCTGCATCATGGATTCTGGTTTAGTGGCCTGGTGTATCTGAGGGGCTGCACGGACATGTGAATTATGAAAACCCACCCCTTGCTTAGAATCACAGTGTTCTGGAAGCCGAGTGACAGATCCTAGACACGAGCTTCTGATCGTGTCCCCTCTGGGGAGATAAATAGGGCCTTTGCTGCATATTATGCAGGCTGGTTGAATATAGACACTTGGAAACATGATATTTGAGGAAAATGAGAAATAAAAAGTAAACTGCTTTTTTCTTTTAAAGATGGGACAATCAGAAGTGCGCTGTGGCAGGAGGCAGTTCCCCACTCCCCCATTCAGTACAATTGTGGTCAACTGCACAAACAGTAGGTTCCAGGGAACGGCCACTAGCAGCTGTTCCCTGGAACCTACTGAAAAGGCAGTTAGCAGCATTCTCCCTACCACTTCACATGGCTTCCCAAAAGTCGTTTCCCCTGCAAGGCTCTCATGAAACCCATCATTTCCAACGAAGGCCCACATTCTCTGACACCCACGATGTGCCACTACGCACCATTTATGCAAGGTGCTAGGGACAGTTCCTACTGAAGACCTCACAGACAGCGCAGTGGTCAAGAACCAGGTTCTGGAGCCAGGTTCCTGGTATACCACTGGCTCTGCCACTACGGAACTTCTCGTTGCCTCAGTTTCCACTTGTGTAAAATGGGGATGGTGATACTGGTTCTTTCTTCCTACTTGGGTACATTCAATGTAAAGCACTTAACTGGCTCCAGGCATGAGCCATACAAAGCTGTTATTATTCTAATATAGTAACAGCTACAGTAAGTAAACCAGGACAGAAGAATAGAGGAAAACAATGGATTATTCACAGTGAGAGGATTTTCAGAAGTGGTGACGTGTCTGGGCCTGGAAGGCTGAGTTGAATTTACCAGATGTAGAGGAGGGAAGGGCAGGAGGCACAGTGAAAGCAAAGGCACGAAGATGGTGGTGGGAGTGGAGGAGGCGGAAAAAATAAGCTGGAAGTGGGGCGGAGTCTTGATTGCCTTGGGAAGGATGAGGTCACACAGTGAGGGACGTTAGAAATGTCTCAACTAACTGCTCTTACTTGAATCAGCATCCAGAAATGTCAGCCCCTTCAAGATAACTAGCTTTTTAAAAAACCTTAATATAAAGAATTAATATTTAATATCCACACTTAATTTGCGCTATATGTCTGGTTAACTAATGGGGAAGAAATCTGATTTGGGCAAATAATTTCCCTTTCTCCCATCCTCCAAATCTGAAACTCACCACTGGCCTTTTCTCTACTAAGTAAAACACACACGAGGCTGCCAGTTAGAGATAATCTGCTCATTTTAAGTACTTTTCATAAATACTGGCTTCACTCCAATCTTCTGAGGCAGGGAATGCATCGCCCATTGATGCGAGTAGAAACGTTTCTCTCCCATGAATCACATAGGAAAGAACCGTGCCTCATGTTAAAACCTGGTTTCATTCATTATAACTTCCATCATCAGGAAATTTTTTCATAGACATTTTCTTCAGCAGGACAATCAGTTTAGCAAATTCTATAATGTTTAAAATTTCACATAATTAAAACATCCAAGTTCATTTTTGCATATTCTTGCATGCCGTCACCTCTGAAGTAAACATCAGCCAGGATGGCAATGCCCAGTTGTCATCTTGGCTGGCCAGCTCCTCCTTTCAGGGAGAGGCGGGGAGTCCTTTTCTTGAGTGTCCTTGGCCATTAACACAAGTAGGTCAAGGCCTGAGAACCCTGCTGGGGCAGCGATTCAGAATCCAGGGCAGGCAACGTTGCCAGAGCCAAACAAAAACACATTTTCAACAGGAAAAACCACACCCAATAAACTTCTGGAGTGAGTAACTCTGTCCACCAAGAGCTTCAATTGGCCGTGTAATCTCTGCCGGCGAAGCGCACTGCCCTTTCACGGACCCCAACGCTCCACATTCACAGGTGGAGTGAAACCATCTGTCACACAATAAACCTGAACTAGGACTGGGGGGACGACTCCAGGAAGTGATCTTACTAGAGATATAAATCAACACTTGACCAACTAATACTTTAGGCTTTTTAAAAACAGTTTACATGAATGTAATGTTATGAAGTTCTTTGCTGTAATTAAAATAAGGGGCAGGTGTGATTTAAAAAAATAGGATGGGGAAATTCTATGAGGATTTATTGAATAAATATACAGCTGTCTTAATTTCTCCATTTTCTGATATTCTAATGAGTCAGTTTGGATTGTATGAGAAGGTAGCACCAGAGTCGGGGAACCTCTAACCAAGAGCTGTTGTAAAATCTATATTAGAAGGGATTTTCAGCAGAGCAATCTACGTAGGGCAAGGGGTGGTGTGCTGGGGAGGTATTGCATTTGCAGAGTGAGCGAGATTATCATTATGTTTATTTTAAGATTATATTTGTTGAGAAGGTCTGGGAAAGGAAAGCTGGATGGAGCCTGATGCGGGGGGAAGGGTGGGCTAAAGCATCCATTTATCAATACCTCTGCTTCAAAGACTCTTGTAATTTATTTCTGAGGTTTCATATGATACCAACCTTTTATGTGTGTATATGTACATGAGATGTAAGTGTGGTGTGTATGCAGGTGAACATGAGAAGGGGAGTGTAGAGGTGACACAGAGACAGGCAGAGGCAGGCTCACAGACATGGGGGAACAGATCTGGGAGAAGTTCACTCTGACAGACTAACGGAGGTCTCATTCTGGATTGACCTTATTTTAAAGAGGAGGAAACCAAGGACTGAGAAGATTAAGTGTGTCTCACTCAAACTAGCAGGTAACAGGCCAGCTCCAGGACATGGTTCTTCCAAATCCCAGTTCAGCCCTTTGCTCTAGATCAGCTGTCTTCAAATTACGATGCCTGTACCATCATCACCAGCATGGGAGATTCTTAAAATGCACATTCTTGGACTCCATAAAAGAAGCCACGGGCATGAGTCTACAGAAGCAGAGCAGGACTGCTGAGGACAGGATACTGTGGACATCGCTCATTCATAGGATGGCCAGGAATCAGAGCTGACTCAACAGCACATAACACACACAAAGGATCAAGTATTACCTGTCTGCCACAGGTTAGAAAAGATCTTGCTGGCAGGGCCTATATCTGGACCTATACATGTCTCCCAGAGAAGGTAATTAGCAGCTATGAATTTTAATCCTGGTCTTCCTGTTCAAGTTCAATCTGACTAAGTCACTCAACATCTAGAAAAGTCTATCCACTTTTTCCCAAGAGAGAAAAAAAGATGCCAATTCTGGTATACTCACATCCAGGGACTTGATTATCTGGGGACAATGGTGGGGTCCTCTCTGTAGTCCAAGTCACTCACAAGGTCTCTCCCTAGCCTATATTCCTATGGGCAGTGGGATCAGTAGGAACGTGTGTCTGGATCCCTTAGCTGGAGGCAAAAACTATATTTTCTAGTCACCATCTTAACACTTTCTGACTCAATGCCCCATCCCATCATCCCATCCTGCAGAGGCCATTGCCCTAATGCTGGGGGTGGGAGGATTAGTGACGGAGCTTCCTCAGAAGTCAGGTGGGAGAGGGCTCACTGCGTACTTGTCCTCCACATGTCTCCCTTTGGGGTTTTCCCTCCCAGAGAGTCACTCTGCTCATTAACACAGTCCTCGAGGGAATTACAGAACTTACGGCATGTCCCCAGAATCCTCATGAGCAACATTAAATGACAGATTGCTTTTTAACCAGCTCTTTGGACCTTTACTTTCAAACCCGAGTTAAGCATTCTAGGCCACATCCTGTGAGTACTGATGAGGAGCTAAGTGTACTAAGAATTTCTATACAGAGCCTCAAACTAATTTTAAAACCATCCTAACTCTGCGGTATGAGGGTTTTTTTGTTTTGTTTTGTTTTGTTTTTCCATCTGCCCCCAGACTGGCCAAAATCAACATTATAAATTGCTAATTCTGAACTGAATGGCACTGCTAACATTTTAGGAAAAAGAAAAGATGGAAAAAATATATTTAGTTTTTGTCCTGAAAAAGTTAAAGACACAAGGACATGAAACACATCTGAAGGCAATTTAAATGCTCCTGCCTCTGCCGTAGGACAGCCCGTCTTGAGCAGAGGGAAAAGTGTGCCAGAGTCCACGAAAGCTGGCTCTGACCTCTCCATGTGCCATCTTTACCATACCTGCTTTCTTCCCAGTCTTTGGGCTTCTTGGTTTCGTTTGGTTTTATACAGCGAATATAGTGAGGTGTACATTTCATCAGGGTGCTCACAAGGTCATTGGCTTGTTTCTAGAAAGGAAGAATAACATCAGTTAGAAACTTTCTCTGAAGCTTTCCAAGGAGACCTGTGAAACCTTAGGGTGGAAATATAGAGCTAGAAATTAGTCTTCATGACAATTTGTTCATTAGGCTTAACTCAGGTCTACCCCACTTTCTTAAAGCTCTACTGACTTTTATGATGATTTTAACTCCGTAAATGGGTTTAAAATTAGATTTTTGAAAGCAACTAGGCCTTTTTAGTATAGTTAATAAAACAAAAATCTAAAACCCAGTAAATCTCGACATATAATTTTTTATGAGAAACAAGGAAGCATGCCAGTTATTAACGAATTAAGTTAATTTTATATTGATTAAGATTTTACAAATACATGGTCTTCATAAACATATTTTAGACGGGTGGGAGGGCAAATTATTTGTAAGGATAAATCATCAAAATCCCCTATACTCTCTCTCCTGGCAACCCAACCAATAAAGAATCATCTATAAAATGATGAAAATTCATAGTTAAAGGGTGCGAGATTCACAAATATCTCAGAATTTATAAACTCTTTATATGCCATTTCATTCACTTTCTTCCTCAGCATGTCCTTTTACAAACCTGCAGACTCTGAGCCCTTTCACTGTGCTATGTAACTTACTCCTTCACAAAGCTAAAATAGTCTATATAAAATCATCTCTCACTAGTTGCACATTGAGTACCCAGAGGGGAACTAGGTTTAAGCAGAAAAAGCCACATAAGTAAAGCTGAAATTGCTGATGAAGTATTTCACATCATGAGTATCACAAACATTATTTGAAGAAACAGGAGCAGAGCCCACATCGGCACTCATGGCACCACACAGCTGGCACACCCTGAGGGACCAAGGATAGGATACACAAGCTCATAACTCCCTTCCTAAGCAAATCAGCACGAAGAGAGAAAACCTCTAAAGGAAAATAGAGAAAAGGGATCTCTGAAGCCAGAAAACCATTTTAATGTCAGCAGAAGGGATGTGCCTGCAGTAGACAACCCTCTCTCAATTAGGGCTTTTCTGTTTTCATGGGTTTGGGAAATCTGAAACCCTTGAGAAAAACTCTTGGGTATATTCAGAGCAAGATGTTCGCTGGTAAATCAAATTCTCTGTTTAGATGTGCAGAATATAGCATTCTTTGCAATTCTTAGAGTACAAGGGCAAAGATGCAGAGCTTATATGACCAAAGCAAAGCTCTACAAGGAAAAAATAAACGAACTCTTATCCTTTTTGTTGATGTAGAGTGTACTTGAGAACAAATCTGATGATCTCTGCAACACATAAGGTGAAGCTGGGGAGGGACTGATTATAACAAAGCTTTTTTTAAGTCCCTCAACTCTTAATTTTTATTTTTGTATTTTATTAAAGCCTTTAAATTTCCAAGAATAATCTGACAGCCTCTTTAGTCCTAAGCATTTAATAACATACTTTCTTTTCACCTTAGCATAAGAAAACAGGGGCGAGTATGATTTAAGTTTATGTGCCACCTGACATAGTTCTCTCTTGCTCAAAATAACAACAGAAAACATTTACTGAACATGAATCAAGGGTTAGACACATGGATTTTCTCATTTATGCCTCATTTCTAAGAGGAAGCTATTATTATTATTATTATTATTATTATTATTATTATTATTTCTTCAGATTTTTAGATGAGAAAATGGGGTATTAAGAAAAATAAAGTGCTGCTCAAGATGACACAATTAGTAAGCAGCAGAGTTGGGGCTTGAACCCAAGTCTGTGAGCTACCAAGTCTGATTCTTAGCCACAATGCTATCCTGTCTTCCTAAGGAAGATATGGGATAATTTAGCGTGATATGAAAGGAATTAAGCTAAGATTAGACAGAAGCCTTTAGGTTGCAGGATAATCAATTTCAGCAAACAGGAATACATCTTAACTGTCAAAATCAATCTGAATTTAGCTATGAGTCAACTTAGATGACCCATGAGGTGATTGGGAAACAGTAACTGACTTTACCCTGACTCCAGGCAAGAAGAGTCCATGAGTCCATGAATTACCAAAGGCCTTTGCCCAACAGAAGCAAGCGTCAAAATATGCAGACAGATAGGATAATGACAAAGGCTTAGAGTGAAAGCTCCTTGTTCTACCCTCAACAGACTCTTAGTAAGTCCGAGTTGGGGTCTTGGCTCTGCTACTTGCAAGCTAGTGATTTAGGGATAAATCACTAAACTTCTCTGGGCCTCAGTTTCCACATCTGTAAACAAAGGAGGCTGAACCAGAAGACATCTAATGTCTTAATCTAATGGTTGCAATAGGCGGTAAAAGTCAACCAGCCCAAGCATGGTGCAGTGTTTGCGTGTCCTGTCACATCCACTCTGTTGGAGGCTCAGTGTCACTTAGATAAAGCTGCAGCCCAGTCCTCTTTGTCAGCTCTGAGCTCAATTCCATTTCCCTATAGCATCAAACTTTGGCTTTAATTTCAAAACTGATCCTTTCCAGACACAACAATGGAGAATTTAGTGAAGCCTCGAAATCAAGTGTTATTTAATATAGAATACTCTTATTTATAAACAAGGAGTTCTACCCAAACAAATATTCTATTAATTAAATCCTATAGATAGTTTTAAATTTTAAAGAATTAGAATATAATAAAATACCCAACACTAAGACTACCTTAAACGTAAATTTAATATTTCCTCCAAGGAACTCAGGATGTCTTTAAATGCTTACACCTCAAGGGTATCATTAGGATGATATTTAATATCTGTAAAATACTGTGGATATGGAAGGTGTAAGAGATGGACCATGGCTAAGCATCTCTGAGAGGTGTTTCACAGGGGGCATATAACGCAGGGAGAATGTCACTTCTTTGAGGAGGCAGAGTGTCAATGGACAGGTCCTACAGTCCACTAAGGAGAGTACCATTGGGGGTGAGAATATGCAGAGTAAGTTCCCCTGGATAAGCTGGCTGACTTCACGTTGACCTCCCCAGACAACAGCAATCCTTGCAGGCCTTACAATCCCCAGCATTTTGAGTACACCCAGAAAGTGGCAATTTTGAGTATTCAACTAGACAAGAATATGAAGGAAAGAAAAGAGTCAAGTCTTCCAAGAAGGAGAAAAATGCTCCTAACCCTGCCCTCCTTTTTATAGGAAATAAGCTCGACTAAGAATCCAGACCACTTGAAAGTGAGTCACTGCAACCTTGGTGATCTGGGCTCCTTGGATCTGAATGTGACCGTCTTGTGACCAGATTTTCCAGCCCAGAGCTAATCCTTATCCAGGACCTTGAAGTGAAGGCATGAGTCAGAAGCTTCACTCAGACGTTAATATCTGGGGGCCTCAGGAGATTTGCATCTGTTCTCTGCCCACAACTCTCTGTTCCAGTGAGCTCAATCCAAAGACCGTCCCAGGACTGAATTTCTCTAGCTCTTTGAACATGATTGTCCCAGAAAACTCCACCCTCCAGCTCAAAACCCAGCTTGAATCTGACTTCCTCCACAAAACCCAAAGGCTCCTCTTGACTAGAATCTTCTATGAGCTTTCAATAATTAGTTCCTTTATTGCAGGGGTTGGGAGGCAGCCTTCCATACATGAACACTCAGAGAAGAGCGAGTGAGGGTGTCCATGAGGCTGGGGTTAATCCAGGAGGCACCATGAGAAGAACATGTAGGACCTGAACACACAGAGCCAGCGAAGGGGAATGGACAGTATAGGCTGGGACCCAGCAAATGCACATCCAAGTGTCTACTAAGAATTAAACGGAGATGACTAAGCATGGCATGTGGGGAGGGGACTGATAGAGCAGAATGTAACAGGAGATCATATACATTTGGTGTTTATTAGGTTTCAGGCAGTGTGCTAAATGCCTGGGATGATTTATTGAATTTAATCATCACAGTACTTCCTTCAGATAGGTACTAAGATCTCCATCTTACAAATTAAGCCAAAGATGCACTGAGAGTTTAGGTAACTTGCTGGAAATCGCACAGCTAGTAAAAGCCAAAGGTGTTCTGTGAACACAGGTGATCGAATCCCAGAGCCCTACTGTTCATCGCTTGATTCTGATGATTATAAAACTGGGGTGGTATTTAACTGAAATAATTTTTTTAAATGTTTTTAACTGATATAATTTAAAAAAATAGTTTAATGACTATTTCTTGAAGAATCACATGATTAAGTGTATTTGACACAACCTCTAATTAGGAGCATAATCAGGGACAATGAATTTTGTCATGCAATGGCTCAGATAACAGTGTACTCTCCACAAGAGGCTCCCAAGAAACACTAAGAATTCCTTCCGACTTGGAGGCAACACGCAGCCAGATGTGCCTGTAAATCTCAGAAAGGAGGGGCCTTTATGATCCAGGGAGGAGGGGGCATAAATTGTCCCTATAAGACCCAGTGTGTAGAATTTCAGGTACATCAAGTTCCATAATTGGCAAGTTTGAGGTCTGGTCTGGGAAATGGTCACCAAAATCTAAAATGTGGCTCTCAATCATAACATTCTGATAGTTTAATGTGAATTCTCCCAGGTTCAGTTTAAAGCCATTTTCTCTTAGAAAGTAGCTGATTATCATCTGCTGACTGTTAAATTCTGAGGTACTTAATATCCATTTGGGGTTTCAGTACAGCCAAGTCAAATTCAGTTTGCGTCCTGTAACCTTTTTTCAAGCAGTGACATGACTTCTGGGCATCTGCTGTAACCAATCCATTACACTGCGCTGACCTCATTCTGGCTCGGGTGCAGCCCCTGACTCCTAGAAAAACCCTGTCTCTTATAGAAATCTATAAACGTCCCAAAATAGAACAAACCTTTATTTTGCTTCCGGCAGTAGTTGGGCGCCCTTTCTTGTCAGCTTGCAGATTTTCCGGAAATAAAGACTTTATAAAAGGTCTGGAAAAGGAGAAAGAGAATGGATTAGCAATCAGACAGGGCTGAAAGCCTGCTTCCGCAGAGAATGGACAGAAGGGCTGTCCAGAAGCATGTGACCGTGGCTATAGAACAGCCATCTGACTCAAAGCACGAGCCATCAAGATGTGATCCAGGGAAATAAGCAAAGGACAAAATAAATAGAAAAATAATTCTAAGATATAAATAAGCATTTTTGAGTCTCAGCTTGAAAAATAAAATTTAAAACTCTGCCTTTGAAATTTCCTCATTCACTGAAATTCGGGTCCTTGACAACACGGGGCGGGGGCAGCGGGAGGAGGTCAGTATGGGTTTGCTAAGTTCAGATAAATCAGACAAACCAGAGCTCAGGGACTTGTATGAATTGTCTAGATCCAATGCACATTCTGCTTTGCTCTAAAGCAGGGTTTCTCAACCTTGGCACTATTGATACTTTGGGTTAAATAATTCTTTGTTGGAGTTTGTGTGTATTTGTGTAGGGGGAGCTGTACTATACATCATAAAATATTTCACAGCATCAGTGGCCTCTGCCCAGGAGACGCCAATAGCACAATGCAGGGCAGGGCAGGAACAATGTCCTAGATACCTTAGTGCCCTTTCTGTCTGGCACATAGCCTGGCACACAGTAGCTGCTCAATTAATATTTGCTAACTGCCTAACTGAATCAAGTGATCCGTGTAAATGAACAATCAGAGACTCAAATTCAATTTCTCCTAAATGGCTCTTGGTCATCTTGAATTTTCTAGAAATTCTCCCCAGCAATCTACTTTTAACCTGACCAGACACAATTATAGATTTCTGCAGCAAATGTGTTTAATAAACAACAGATTATGTCTATAGGACAGGCGTTCGCATGGTATCAACAGCTCTCAAACCTGGCAATAATTTCAATAACTAAAAAAACCCCCCAAACTCTGAATGCATGCCTGTATCTGACTGTTGTAAAACCCACAAGCCAGGGCTTGTGACTTACCTGACTTTTTAGGAGAGGAACAAATAGATTTTATGTGTTTTCAAATGAAAAGAAATTCAGAATCTCCAAAGTGGGAGGCGTGAGTGCAAGGAGGTGCAGGCATGAGGAGATGAGAGCTGGGGAGGGGTGAAGGTTAGGAGGAGGGGGAAGAGAGTTAAAGGAAGGGGAACAACTTCTGAACAGAGCCTGAAAAGGATACTCAGTTTTGCTTTCATCGTAGTTAGGCCTGTCTTAGAGAATTATCAGACTCATTGCTGTTGATTAAGGAAGTTAACTTTTATGACAGTTTAAGTAACAGAGCCTAAAAGAACTGCTATTACTTGGAAGTAGCTCTAAAAACTGAAAAAACCAGAAGACTGAGCAATACAGTATTGTACTTGCCTGGCATGTATAGACTTGATCATGTAAATCGCATCTCATTTCCACTACCCAGGAGCTATTTTGAGAAATCAAACTGTCCACTGATAACCCAGACCCAACAGCTCAAAGGAATGAAATGCTGACCACTCAAATGCCGCAAATTTGTTTTAATATTGAAAATTTGACCAAAACTACATCCCACATCGGATAAGGTGAGACACACTTACAGTTCACTGCTCTGCATAAGCTCAATCAGATCCATAAAAAGCACATCACGGTTCCTTTCACAAAAGCCATCCATGTCATAGGATACCTAGACAAGAATGGAAAGGAATGTAATGCTATCCTGTAAGTATTTCATTGAACAAAAAAATCCAAGTTGGCATGGCTAATCTTACCAGAATGTGCGTATTTCCAGATTTCGTCATGAACTGTCGCACAAAGACTGTGCGACAAGAAAATTTTCATGTTTTACCTAACTTGGTTAGCTAACTGAGTTAGCGATGGCCTGTGGATACAGATGAATGCTATCTGGCTGCCTACATGGCCCAGGTGATCTATGTCTCCAGCTCTCATGATCACATAATTTCTTCTTCAATGGGTCCATGGGAGTGTCTAAGTAATAAACTTAATTCTTTCTCTAAATTTTAGCTATGACAGAATAAAATTTTAAAAATTCCTTATGTTCATTAATCCATTGCAATGGGCCATGATATCCCAGGCTTTGCAATTTCTCCTACGAATGGTGTCAGAGATGGATCAATTCAGCCCAAAACTCATGCTCAGGGACTCTGGTTAACAAAAGATGTGTTGCAATGAAAAGTGAGACCAGTGGGTTTCCACATGACTAGGAAGTCCCTAAATACCATGACCTCAATTTACTTATCTTTGTATCACCAGCACCCATACAAAGCTGGCCTACTACCTAGAAGGCACTCAATAATCATGCATTTTATAGGAACAAACACCAAAAGTGAGCCTTTGAAACTTATTTATATTCCCAGGGGGCATGGGCAGGTAAGGAATGCAGGCTTGTGACTATAGACAGAGGCAAGACAAAAATCCATTCCTTCAGAAGTTTGATATAGGTACCAGGGTGATTCATGATTAAAAAATATGCAGTAATGTATACTGTCTTTTGTATTGCCTTCCCACATACTTCATAGGTCCCATGTTGTTGAATGAATGAATCAAAGTTGAGTGAATAATAATGACACAGAGAAGAAAAACTCACTTAATATAAACCCACAAGCAGTGAAGACACCAGTGAGGCAGATGAAACTACATGGATATTGTTTTCAGTTGCCTCATGAGAAAACAGGTGATAGTCCCAAAGACTTAAAACAAAAAGACACTGAAAAGGATAACTTCCCCTTTCCTGTTGACCCATGATCTCTGGCCATACCTTCCCAGCGTAATGGTGAATAATGAAGCCTTGGTTCCAGCTGTTGAAGTGCTCATGATTCCCGATCTGCATCTGGAGTTTCTGCAGCAGTGTCTGATCTGCTCCCTCACCCACTGCGTGCATAGTGGCACACACGTCATCCAGGATGCTCATGATCCCAGGAGGGTTCTGATGGAACCAATAAGCCAAAGCCCCAATCAGTGACTACTCTAAAACATACAATGCTTATCAGATCTTTCGTTAAGCAAGAAAACAGCTCCCTAGACTCAAGATACTTTCTTGAAAGTCACTCTTTCCCTTCGAGCAAGAATGCCATTAATAATCCCAAATGGGAGTCAGCACTTAAATCTAAAGATGGAGGAAAGTCCATTTTCCAAAAAAGCATTTCACTCCCCAAAGTTCTATTCAAACTCTCACAGAGATCATAATCTGCTCGATCCTATTTGTACTAAGTTGATTTAAACCCCCCCCAAAATAAAAACATTTTCCTTTGACCCTAACTCATTCCTTCATGTCCTATTACCCCTAGAAGCACAGTTTGCACAATTACACAGTGTACCCATTCTAACACGTATTACTTTTTTTCCCAGACAGCACTATTTGATAAACAATCCCCGTGTTTTACATTGTCTTCTTATTTACTATTTTAATGGCTATATTTCCCTGCTCTGATATGCTGTAATTAACAACTGATTTGTCTATAGATGTTTTCACTGTTTCCCGCTTTTATAAAACAAAACAAAACAGTGCTGTAGAAGAGATCACTGTCTACATCCTTTTTGTTTTCTTTTGAATAATTTCTAGGGCTAAAGTCCTAGAAGTTGTGTGAATGGTCTAGAAGGCAAGAAAATTTTCATGTGTCTTCATACACTCTGCTATCAACATAAATGATAGTTGTCATCTCTTAGAATTCAGCAACCACTTCTACTTGTAAATTGACATTTTACTCGAATACATATTTGTATTTACAAGAAAAAGACTCTTGTTCTATTTTCTCGCACATATATATACACACAAAATTCATGTAATTGCTAAAATTCTCTGCAAATCAGTCGTCACTTACTTATTCTAAAACAATGACACAGAAGAACAACTCAATGTAAACCTGTGAGCAGTGAAGAGACACATCAGACTGATACTTACAACTTTGTTCTCTATGAGATCGCATACGATTTTGTTATTAAAGTACTCAATGGGTGTCCATCTTATTCCCTCTTGAACATATTCTTCCTGTAGAGAGCAAAACTCACATTATTACCTGGTGAAGACTAGTTAAACTCTGCACACATGGATAGCAAAGGCACATGAATCACCATGAAAGAAAAACTTGAACTTTAATTTTTTTTTTCCTTAAGAGGGATAGAAAAAGAACATTTCATTGCTTGGTAATGGAACTTTACATTCAGTTTGAACCATATTAAATTGTTATCATACAACTGTTTTGCATGCAAAAGTGGCGATTTAATATGACTTAACCTGTAGGTCAACTTCACAATAATCTCTTTGAATTTAACACAGGATAGTAATACAGACTAGCCCTAGGCATTTAAGGGGAAGATCCCTCTAAGGTTAGTTGTTGATCTAACTTTATGAATGCCACAACACTCTCCCGGTTTTCCTCTTTCCTCCTCAGATCTTTACATGATGAAGAGTCTCAGGGCTCAATCTTCCAGCCTTCGCATTTTCTCAACCCTCCTTCTCTGGACGATTTCAATCTCATGGCTTTAAATAGCACCTATAGGCTAATGATGCCTAAATTAATTTCTCTAGTCTAGACCTCCCTGTTGAGTTCCAGACTCATCTATATTTCACATTTTGGGATCTCCACTTGGCTGTATACCAGGGTTCTCTAATGTACCTAGTTCAGCAGAGTTCTGATTCTACATCCCCACACCGTCACTAACCAACTGCTCTCCTAATCTTACTCTTCAGTAAAAAGTCTCATCATTGGCCTCATTCTTCATGCTACATAGATATGAATCATCCTTGATTCCTCTTTCCTTCTTAACTTATTGCTACTTATTTTGAGTAAGTCATGTTCACTCAGTCTCCAAAACATACACGAATGTGACCACCTCTCCTGTGTCGCAA
This sequence comes from Pteropus medius, assembly GCF_902729225.1. Classification (NCBI taxonomy): domain Eukaryota; kingdom Metazoa; phylum Chordata; class Mammalia; order Chiroptera; family Pteropodidae; genus Pteropus; species Pteropus medius. The sequence goes on along the minus strand of NW_024342473.1, from coordinate 17,705,120 downwards.
CCTCCGCCGGTACCATCATTGTCCTCGCGCCTACCGCTTCTTGCCCAGTCTCCCGCAGTAATCTCCTAACTGGTTTTTAAACTTCCATTCCTGCTTGCTTTCCTGATTTCACCCCACTCTTAAGTCTATAGAGCCAGAGGGACCTTTTTAAAAACACAAAACACAAATCAGACTATGTTACTCTCTGCTCAAAATGCCCCAATGGTTTCCCATCATACTTACTATAAAAACTGAAGTTTCTGCCATGTCCTACAAAATTCCTATATGATCTAGCCTCTGCCTACTTCTTCCCGTCTCAGTCCCTCCCATGCTTTCCTCTGGTTGTTTTACTCTAGCTACTCTGAGGTGGTGGAAGGTTAGAAGTCCAGGGCAGAAGTTTATGTGAAAACCCCACTGGTCATTGGGGTTCCTAAGCAGAGGCATGAACATCTCAGTGACTAAATGTCCCCGAAATAGTCTTTCATGTGTGGAGTGGGTTGAATGTGTCCCTCACGATTTCATGTCCACCTAGGACCTCAAATTATGAGGTTTGGGAATAGGATCTTTATAGATATAATTACCTAAGGATTTCACAAATGAAATCATCCTGGATTTAAGGTGATCCTCAATCAAAGCACTGGTGTCTTTACAAGAGAAAAAAGAGGGAGATTTGGACACACTGTCATGTGAAGACAGAGGCAGAGACTGAAGTTATATTGCTGCAAAATGAGGAACGTCAGAAGCTGAAGAGGCAAGCAGAGCATCTCCACTAGAGCCCTGAAAGAAATATGACCCTAGTGACACTTGGATTAAGGTCTCTGGCCTCTTGAACTATGAGAGAAGAAATTTCTGTTGTGTTAAGCCACCCAGTTTGTGGTACTTTGTTATAGAGACCCTAAAATCGAAAAACAATATGGCATCCAGAACAGAAGGGAACCTGCACCGGTAATGATTTTCAGAAGAAGCTATAAGCAAGACATGTGACCTCAAGTCAGAATTAACATATCAGCTTTGTTAAAGACACATTTATTTCTAGGGTAGATTGGGAGTAAAGCAAATCTGAGAAAGTCAAATTTTTCCTCTGGAACACAGTATATGCCATAGACAATTGGGATTGGAACTAAGTTTCCATTTTCCACTTGGCCAATGAGTCAGAGAGTAGTAAAAGCAGCCAGTCCTAAGTCCAACTTCACAGTATCATTTGCTTCAAGGAGAAAGAAAATGTAGCAGATGGCGTTTATGTTTCACAGACTAAAATGTCACAATGGCATATGGTTTTTCTGCCTGATTCCATTAAGTACACTTCCTAAGACAAGACTAAAATTTGAATCTATTATCGAAAGAGAGAAGTCAATACCCATTAAAACAAAACAAGTTAGAAGTAGAACAAGATGGAGGAAGAAGGACCGCTTACCTGTTCTGCCTTTAAGGTCAGTTCGATAAAAATTTGCTGTAATTTTTCATTAACAAAATTGATACAAAACTGTTCGAAGCCATTTTTCTGAAAAAAAAAAAAGTTACTTGCATTAATTGTTTATGCAAAATCATTTTGAAGTCATTTTTTGAGCGATTTACTGAGATGTTTCAATGTGGAAAGCCTTAACAGAAAAGTTGGAGGCTTCAGTAGAAAGCTGCATAGTTTATATTCAGGAGAAACTAATTTGGTACATGAAAACCTCACAAGGGCAAAAACTGGGCTGTGGTGGGTTTTTCACTGCCTAGAACTATTTCTTCAAGCCAGATGAAATGTATCACTCTCCCAGTCCCCAAATATTCAAACTCGTCCTACCTGGAATATTTCAAAGCCGTAGATGTCCAGGACGCCAATGTTGTATTCTTCATGGTCCTTCTCCATCGCTTTGTTGATGGACTAGGAGAAAGTAACCAGCATGGTAATTAACTCCTTTTCTTTCATATTAAAAGTGGGCATGCATGGGGAAAAGGGAAGCAAGTAAGCACTCAGCAACTACTACTGCCTGCTGGAAACAGGACAACAGGAAGATAGGCGACTTGTAGCTTCAAAAAAGCCTCAGTTCGATGTCAAATACTTTGGGAAACCACTAAGATCCCAAAAAACTACTACGGTAGGAAAAAAATAATGTTTGCTTAATGATGAAAACCGTTAAATTCGGACAGAGCCAGTTTTTCTAAGGAAGCCTTAGGAATCAGAAGAAAATGTCATCTTGGATGATTGAAGTAAAAGCTATTTCATATAAAGAATCCCATTCAGTAGTCATTTAATGATCACCTAGTACGATGTGCCAGGGATGTCAAGGAGAAGACAATCCTGTTCCAAGGAGCTTATAGAGAGAGTGAGCCAACTGTGGATAATAATACCACTAATTACTATTAAAGCGATTATAATAAACGCGGCTTACGCATATTTAACATTCACCTGTGCCAGGCTTTGCTAAGTGCCCTCCATGTGTTGCTTCATTTAATTCTCACTACAATTCTCGTAACGACAGTGGTAACATTATAATTCCTAAGATCTCAGTGGGCGAGAGGGAGGGCCTAAATTTTGGTAGCATGATGCCTAAATCTGTGTTCTTGATCACTGAGAAGAGATGTGCAATGGCATAGACTTAATGACAGGAGGGTACATGTAGGTTAGAGGGGGTTAGTGAGGGCTGTAGGAGAGGGGAGAATATGGGAGAAAAGTTCCTGGAGGTGGTAAATACCTGGATGAATCTTAAAGTACCAGAGTTGTTTTCCAGGCAAAAAAATAATGACAGATCATCTTTTGCGAGTTAATGGGTAATGATATTCAGCACTTAGCTCAGTGCCTGGCACACGGTCAATGCTCAATAAATGCAAGCTCTAATTAGTATCACTTACCTGGCATATCTATTCCCCCTTTACCATACAAAAAACCGAGGGAAGACAGAAAGGAAATAAGGTAGGAAATCCAGGGTTGGAAGGTATACTGAACAAAGAGATAGGAAATGTGGGTTTTAGTCCCAGTTCTGCTTGACCCTCTGGCTCAATAGCTTTGGGCAAAACCAGCCATACTCGGGCCTAAGATTCCGTTGTCGGTGAAATGAGGGCTCTGGACAAGTTAAAAGCATGGCTAATGTTTAGTATGACTTTGACCTTCCCAAGCAATCTAACCCTTAAAATAGCCATAAGAAGTACACAGAATAATTACCCTGTGCTGCCCTGCCTTACCCAACCCTAACCACACCTAGTATTTTTTAAGCCTTATAAATGCTGCTATTCAGGTTAAACACAGACTTTCGGGATCTAATGGCCATGCTGTTGCCCTTAACTAGGGTTTCCCTAGGGTTCTTTCTGGTATGATTATATAAAAGGCAGAGAAGTAGAATAGCTGTAGCACTCTCAGATTACCTGGGCTTACTTCCTAGATCTATGAATTAATAGTGGTATGACCTTGGTAAGTTCCTTAACCTCTTTGTGCCTCATTAGCTCACCTGTAAAACAGATAATGATACCTAAGTCATAGGGTTGTTGTAAGAATTAAATGAGTTATTTTTTCCTAAAATACTTAGAACAGTGTCTGGTACATAGTAAGTGCTATATAAGTGTTTGCTATTATTACTCTCCCATTCAGAGGCTGCACTGATTAACATAGACTGTCACTGGCAGTTCTACACTACTGAAAGACTAATTTTCTGGATCTATATGTGGTATACATATATAAATATGTATATATATGCATATTTCTATATATATGATTATCCCACCATAAAAAAATCTGTGGTAGTTTTAAAATACAGTCATCCTTTGATATCCTTGGGGGATTGGTTCCAGGAGCCCCTGAGGATACCAGAATCCGCAAATGCTCAAGTCCCTTATACAAAATGGTGTAGTTTCTGCATATAACCTACGCACATCCTCTCATATACTTTAAATCATCGCGAGATTACTTATAATACCTAATACAATGTAAATACTATTAAATAGATGTTATACTGTATTGTTTAGGGAATAATGAAAAGGAAAAAATGTCTGTACATGCTCAGTACAGTCGTGACCACTGTAGGCCAAATTACACGGTATACGTCAGCAACGACTTAGTATTTATTATTTTTTTTCAATAATTTCATCCGCGGTTGAATTCACAGATGCGAAACCTATGGATATGGAGTGTCAACTGTGCAAAAAGTCTTTGACACTCCTCCCTTCAGAAGGTGGAGCCTATTTCTCTCCCCTTAAGTGTGGGCTGTACTTAGTGACTTGTTACTAATGAGTAGAATATGGCAGAGTGGCAATATCTGAGTCCAAGATGAGGACATTAAAAACTTTGTGACTTCTGCTTTGCTCTCTCTCTTAGATCACTCACTGTGGGGGGAACCAACTGCCGTGATGTGAGGATATTCAAGCAGCTCAAAAGTAAGGACTGTGTAGCAAGGAACTGAAGTGTCCTGCCAACATCCATGTGTGTCATCTTGGAACCAGATCCTCCAACTAACTCTAATCAAGCCTTGGGATGACTGCAGCTCTAATCAGCATCTTGACAGCAGTCTCATCCCTGAATCAGAACCACCAAGCTAAGTCACTTCCAACTATCTGACCCACAGAAACTGAGAGAATCAATGTTTTGTTGTTTAAGCCACTAAGTTTTGGACTAATTTGCAACACAGTAATAGATGACAGACACGACATGTCTAAATCTTTAGAATCAAAAGTCAAGAAAGGTTCATGACCATGGGTCTCCTCTTTTCCTGGTCTTCAATTCTACCTTTACGAAATATTTTGTCCACAAGAAGCTGTTATCATACTAGTGTCTCAGTGGGCCATTCTAGAAGTAAAAGCGGAATTCAATGATCCCCAGATAAGATGGTAAAAGTGGAGGAGTAAGGTAATGGTTATAAGGAATGAGCCAAAACATGAACACAAAACCCTTACTAGTTTGATTTTTTAAAGCTACGAATGAAGCATCACCAATATCACCCTGTGTTTACTTACATCTACCAAGAAATCAAAGACCCGGGAGTGCAGGGCCTTGGCGAGCGCATCCCTCGTGTAACAGGCCTGCTCCACGTTGAGGGTAACATGGATGGACTCCGACTTGCCTCCCCACTTGCTATCCATCTGCCGGCTCGTCAGCTTTTCTTTCAACCGGTCCTGGTTTATCCCCAAGAGATAGGCAGGAAAAGCCAAAACTATAGAAAACAAAATAAAACATGATTGTCTTTCAGAATTAACAGTCTATCTCACAAACATGTGAAGGCACTTGTGTGTGTGCCTTCACACACCCACACACCCACACGCACACCCACACACACACGACACCATCTTTAGCTTCTAAGAATTTTCACTCTAAATTGAAGACTGGCATATAGTAAGTTCTATACAAGTGTTTGCTATTATTTGCTTTATTATATCAGCAATCTCACACACATTCATCCACTTTGTTTTTCCCAATTGTTCTATTACATGAGTCAATTCCTATGATGACTGAGAGTTTCAACAATACAAATCAGAGACCCAAGAAGGGTGGCAAGCCAATCCCCTCTACTGAGATCACTGCTGAATGCCTAAAATGGATATCTCTCCAAGCTTGCAGCAATACAGCAGGAAGGAACTAAATCAAGAAACATTTCTTTGGCTCCAAATATTGTTTTCTTCCTTTTTGGTACAGTGTTTTCATAGCATCATTCCCAAAGAGTTTTTGAAGCACCTGATACCATCAAACTAATAATTAAAACCAATCATATATTTTTTTAATGGTTTTATCTGTAGGGTTATTAGAGAGAAAGAGGACAAGACACAAAATAATTAAGATATCTTGAAGAAAATCTAGAGATGGTACAAGTGTTTACCAAATAAAGAAGCCTACTAAAACCTAAACATGTGACAAAGATAGATAATAAAGTCCTGGAGGAATTTAGAACAGGAAGATACTACTACTTGCTGGTAGTGGAGGAAGATGTGGGATTTGGGTGGGGCCTAAAGGAATGAATAGGATTTGTATAGACGCAGAAGAGAAAGAAGGGCAGAGGGGAATGGAATGTGCAAAGGTGAGGAGGCAGGACTATAGGAGACACGGTCAAGGCACAGCGACTAGACCAGCACTGGCTACAGCTGAAAGTTAAGGTAGATGATTAAAAGGCTAGAATGAATTCTGATGGTGGAGGTCACTGAGTGATATAAGATATTCGAGCTGGAGTTAAATGGGCCTGGATGGCTTCTGGAGAGGGGTGTTAACGGATTTCTCTAGGCATGGTGTATGGAATGAAACGGAGGGCATCTGTGTTTTTCACGTCACGGCACACCCATCCCATTCTAAAGACATGTAGTGGCGTAGTTTGTGGGTTTTGGATAGACAAGCTGAGCTTCGGGTGACTTAACAACTTGTTTCAGGCTGTGAAACGCTCCAAGAGGAGGGCTAGTGATATAAATGGGACTTTTTCGAGTCAAAACACTCTAATGTGAGTAAGTGACACCGCTCTGGGGCATGAAAGAATGTTCAGATTTTTTCCGATATTAAGGGAAGATTATTATGGACACAAATCAAAATTCGAAATTGGGATATGAGTCTTCTTTTTCCGCATAAAGCTTTACCAAAATTATCTGATAAAAGGATTTTGTTAAAGACCTTATGATAAAGCTCAAAAATCACAAGGCTCTCAATAAAGGATAATCTTTTAGAATTTCACAGATGGTGTTAGAATGAACAGGCTGACATTTTTCACATACCTTCCAATGAGATTAAGTCAGTGAATGCATTCTGAAACAGTGTAATGCCAGAACAAGGTATATATTATCTACATGGGTGTTCCACAAAAATGCTCGGAATAGTAGAGGGTTTCCTTTTTACAAAGGCCACGTAAACAAGATCAAATGCACTAATTTGCCAATGGCCATTTTCTTTAGTTTCGTTTTAAAGTTATCGCATATGGTCAGGAAACTGGATGTGCCTTCCGCTAAACAGAAACTTAACTTTCACAGAGCAAAGACATAAGACGCCCATTAATCAGACTGGACACATTAAGGCTGTTGTGAGAATCAAGAGAAATTTACCGAAGCGTCTGACATATAAGAGGTTCACGAAGGGGAAGCTATAATGTTGGTTATTATCACAATCACCAGGCAGACAGTCGGGACATGCCTATCTCACTTGATACAGTGGATTATCATCATCAGTGCCCCTCATTCACCAGGGCCCCTCACTGTTCATGGCAATTACACAGTGGATAGTTCGATACAACAAATAATTAGCCCCAATTTGTCTGTTTCATAAATAAAGGCTTCTCCCAATCCGCTAACCATGCTAAAATAGGAACACAGTTCAGGTTCAAATATTTGGTGAAAATGTTTAGGCCATTATCTTTATGACCAAACGGGCTAAGTCCTTCGGTCCTTGAGACAACAGGCAGACCAGACTGAAAAAGAAACATGCTGTACTTCCACGTCTCGCACCTCTTCTACAGAAGAGAGGGAACAAGTGAGGGACCACAGGCGCTTGAAAAACAAGGCACGGGATTTGGCCAAGAATCAGAGCACAGGTTTAGAGAAACGGCTAAGACGTCTAGAAAGGAAAACCAGTACTTGTTTGAAAAAAATTCATGCTGTGTTTCTTAAGCATAAGCTTTTATGGCCTTGTATTTTTTTCAGTGGCTGCCCTGAAATTACAGGGCTGCTCATATTGACTTCCTTTAGGCTGTGAATTTCCATGAGGGTGTGTGCGAGTGTGGCTGGATCAGAGCAGCAGTATGGAGGCCTGGACACTGTGGGGAGGGAGTGGGAGGAGCAGGCATCGATTAATTAAAAAATGCTGATGTAACTCTGGTATAGTTAATCTGAGTTATGTAGAACAAAAAAGAACCTGCTAGAAAGTAATGTTTCAGCACATTTTGAGAACGAAGATAGATTTCTGTTACTGCATTCAAGAGAAAAGCGAAGTTGGGTTTAATTATTTTCTTATACATTTGAAGTGTAGAGAAGATAGAAAAACCAAAAAGATGTAGCAAAACAAGATTCCATTTTACAAATTTAAAACAAATGGCAAATGAATGTGGTTTACCTGTCTTTGGTGTTCCGGTTCTGTGCTTTCTAACCCATTAATAATAGTGGGGCAAAGGAGGGGCCTTGTCACTTGGACTCCTCATTGTTATTTTGTAGTATTTTTTTTTTTCTTCAACAAAATTCTTATGTTAATTTGTATTTAATATCTTTTAAACAAGACTTCTTTCCAAAACACTACCTTACTGTATTGCTAATGACAGGTACACATGTGCCCAAGTTGAGGTTTGTTTGACTTCTCAGCAATGTAAAGATTGGACTCATGAAATTCTATAGCTCCATTAGTCTAAGGTCAGGTAACAACAAAATTTGTTGTTATTAGTAGCTATTTGCTTCAGTATGCCAGTTGTGATGCAAATCTTATCATTTTTTTTTCTATAATAGCTAGAGAAATTTTGCCTTTTTATACAAATATGAGCTAGCACCTACCTCTACAAATTGATTCCACAGATACACTCAGATGTGAGAAAGACAACACAAACCAGGTTATTCAATTTAGTAGTGTTCATGCAGTACTGTAATAGCAGAAGATCCAAATCATCTTAATGCCCACCAACAGATGACTAGTTCAATAAATTAAAATATAGCTAAATAATGGCATGCTATGCAGCTATAGAAAAGATGAAGTTCCTTAATGAGTCGATAAAGAATAATCTTCAAGATATAAGGTTAAGTAAAAAAGCAACTGTAGAGTATGTTATATGCTCTCATTAATGCAAAAAAATGAGAAAAAAAAAAGAGTGGATGTGTGTAGTTGCTCTGGAACACATATGCCCCCAAAAGAATACAAGAGACTTTGTTTCCACTTTTGTTCCCTCTGGGAAGGGAAAGGAGTTGACTAGCAAAAGGTAGATGGGAGAACTCTGACAGGGTGCCCATCTGAACCTTGTTAAGGTAGTACCAACTGAATAGAAAACAAACTACTAGAAAGAAGACACATTTCTTCATTAGGCCTCTTTGATTTCAAGCACAGTCTTTCCTGATCTCCATCACTCCACCAGGGAATTTCGCAGGCAGTTGCCAATTCTGAGCCTTACCCAGTTGACCAAGAAGGCTACTTCCTCCGGACATAAATGTGCAATGAACCACTTCTTGGCTCAAGTATATGGGGAAATGCTTGCTGCGTCAGAATCGTGACTTTGTTCTCCAGCACAAAGAGGCAATAAAGGATTGTATTATCGAAAAGGGCAAGAGAAATCCAGCCTACTTCCATAGAAAATACTAAGAAACCCAAACTGTCAATGTTAAGAGGTCAAGTGTTAATGACCTTCCCAGGCACGCAGGTGCATTTGTTAAAGGTTAAGGGTAAAGTGTACAGTCTAGAAACATAGACATCATCATTATTGTTAGACTGTCTTTCTAGACTCTATGGGTCCCCTGTATATTTACCGTTTTCCACCCCACTCCTTTCCCTGGTAAACATAATTTATCTTGCTCTTTATCAGACAGACATCAGAAGTTAGCAGAACTTCCCTCTTTTATCACAAAAGAAAACAAAAATATAAAAAAGGACCTTATTTGGAATGGAAATAGCCTCACTGCATTGTCAGCAATGAGTGGGATACTATTTATTACCAAGCATCTAAATTTATCATTCTTGAAGAATGCTGAGAAAGGAAGAAATGTCTTCCTGGGTGGTTAAAGGATGTGTGGGTTCTGAAAGCAGAGTCATCTGATGCCTAAAAGGCTAGAGTCACACACCATGGCGATTATTGTAGATTGTACCACACATAACCAATAATGTCTCCAAAGGAAGAACTTGATTTCTTCTCAAAGAGTAAAAATGATCATTCAGGTCCTCAGGCTCTGATTACTACAGATGTAACCATTAAAGGTGATCCTTAGCAATATCGATATAGTAGTCAATGTCCTTTTTTCTTCTGTTTTCAGAAATCCAATCTAATAACCCAACCCACAGGACAAACTGAATCTGTGAGCTTTCTGTATTTACACATATCCTATCACCTGTTCTCCAGGACCTTTAGATGAATGTAGACCCTGAAGATCAGTTACAGAAAAGATTTTTATGAGGAGACAAATCTTTTGAGTTATTTAGTTATTATGCTAATCTGCATTGAAGTACACCCTTATTTTTAAATCTAGATGTGAAATTCTTCCAAACTTCCCCAAGGTTAATGATAAACTGAAACAAATTCATCAACAGTCTATGTATGTGACTCTGGTATAGTTAATGTGGGACGTGGGACGTAGTGAGGAGAGGGGCAGATGCATAGATGAGGCCTGGACTCTCACAGGCCCCTTTGTTCTGCCACAGCAGGGTGCCTAAGACTCTCATCTCTTTCCCCGAAACCCTGGTTGAGACCTAAGGAAAGGAAAGTGGTGAGTTACTCCTGATGGAGCCAAACAACTGTTTCCCCCCCCCGTTCCACCACCCAGGGCCAAAGCTACTGACACTCTTCACTCTCCACGGCTGCATAATTGCCAACTTCTTTGAAGCTGATATTTCCCAGGTGGAGAACACCTGCCACTATCTGCAGCACCAGCGTCTGCTCCTCTGCGAAGATCCCAATCACATTCATCGCATGCTGGAAGAGAAAAGAGAAACCACTCATACAAGCTGGTCACCCGCTTTAAATGCAGTAAAGAAGCTTAAGCTTAGATCGAGTTGTGCAGTTCTATAAGGCTTAGCTTGTGATGGCAGCTGAAAGTTTCTGTCGGACATTGTCGCTGGCTAATGCGCTCTCACACATTCTTCTAAAGTCTCAAAACTGTGCTGGAAAGACAGTTCTGTCCTTAAATAAAGCATGCAGTCCTCTAGGAATAAGGGCAAGAGAGCTCCAGGAGGAAAGATACTCAGAAAGAGCAGCAGCTGTACACAAAGTCAGCAAGTCTGTCCTGGTCCCTTGGTGTGCTCTTGGTGCCACCCCTCTCCCTCCAAGGGTGATGCTGCCTGTGTCCAGCTACCTCAAATAGATTTGGAGGTCTTTCCCTTCATTGGGAGGACCGATAATAGCTTGCATTTGCGAAAAGATCTTACTAAAAATCTCCAAGAAATCAAATAAAAGCATCATTAGAAAAGTCCTGTTTCTGAGGTCCATTAGATTCAATAAAAGTAGCTGAAAGGCTTGAGTCTTTGATATCTGTATCCTAAGAAAATACTGTACTCTAAGACCAATGCAGGCTCCTTATCTGCATTGTTTCACCCAACTCTTTGGAGCCATGTGGGCTCTTGATGCCCTTTCTTTCCTGGCACCCAGGACACGGTCTATCTGAACTTCCCGCCCCTTTCAAGAACAAATGTCAGCTTCCTTCAAACTGTACCTCCAAATGCCCAACCAGGGTCTCCCACCTGGTTCTGGATCTAGGCTAAGGATGTGCCTGACCGGTAGCTGACTCAAAGGGCAGTGGTGATGCATTTCTTTGAGGCTATATGGCTTAGCAGCCTACCTCCAGGAAGTTCTTGATTGATCTATTGTTTCCCTGAGGATGGGACCCCTTAGTAGTCAACCCGAGTTCACGCATTATATTATAACACACACAATGTGAAGGGCATGGAGAGAGGACTGATCGCACTCTGACCTGTACAGTACACAGGAGAATAGGAAGTGGGTGGGAGAAAAGACTAAAGGTATTCTAACATTTCTAAATCTGATTTAGATCGTAAGAGCGCTCTTTGGTTTGCCTTTCTAAGGAAAGAGTTGAACAATTGTGTAAGTTGTCAGCAAAGCGGTATGGTAAATATATTACCCAGAATAGTTTTTACTTGTTAATCAGAGCTCCTGCAGGGGGATAATGATGAATTCACTTTTTTCTTAAACCCACCTCAAACCATTAAGTGGTCCTCAGGCAACTGGGCAGGCGACTATTTAAGGGTGCTTCAACATGTTTTAGGAAATGGAGTGCTTACAGAAGAAGGAGGTGGAAATTATATGCAGCTCTTGGCTTTGCTAACCTTCACTGCTCTTTCTGCCAGAGGCAATACCCTGTCTGGAGAGCAGATCCTGCCGGGCCCTGTGCCAGCACTTACCAGAGTTTCCTGAAATTCTCGCTTGTCATCAATGTCATCCACCTTGTAGGACCCAGAGAGGCTCAGGTAGTAATAATAGTCCATGCTGGTGATGCCGAGGCTGTGCTTCTGCTCTGCAGAGGCGCCCTCAATGAGCTGGAGCAAGAGAAAGCAGGGTTTGTGTGACGTGACCCTCAAACTACTCAAAGGACCTCATAGACGCTGCTGACACCCCTCCCCGCTCCCGAGCACAGGCAACGTGACTTTCTATCCCTGCGTTCTATAACGATTGGTGGTCCTCATGTCCAAAATATGAAGGGGCTTCAGAATTTCTGTTCTAATTACAGTAGCCCCAAGTCATCTCTGCAAGTTCTGGTTGTTAACTCTGATCAGATCTACTAGAGCCGAACAGTTTCCCTTGTCCAGTAAAGGGAAAGGCGTACTTCAGTGGTGAAATCCCTCGGGAGGGTGGAAAGCAAGCCAGATTATAATCACTTCATTCCTGCTGACTTGCTTATGGCTTTTTAAAGTGCAGCTGGCCCCTCGGAGCATCTCACTACAGAGTGCATATAAAAACCGCCTCAGGTCTCACACTCTGGCATTCTGAAACCTCCTAATATTATAATTGACCGCCCCTGGCTTTTTGTTCCATCTCTAATATTTGCCTAAAGTCTGAGCAAGATTATCTTAAAGGGCTTCCACCATTGGTGTGCTGCAAAATGGTTAACAATGAACTCTGGGAGAGAAAATGGATTTACAGCGTTTACTGATTTTCATGGTGTTAATACTCCTACCCTGATTGATTGCAAACTACCAAGAAAACGTCACTGAAGCAAGAGATGGGAAGAGATGCATACAGCCCAGGCAAGCCAGCTCTACCACACTGCTGGATCCAATCCAACATGATTTAGGAAGTAGCGGCAGCTCCCATCCACACTTCTCCATTGTGGTCGGCTTTCTCGTGTCATCTCAGCTCCACATCCCCCAAACAGGGAACCTCATCTCCATTATTGAGAAGCTCTAGGTCATCCCATGACATCAAGATCCCTTAGTTTTCTTCCTGGTCTCTTCCAAATCTTTTTGTCCCACCCTCTTCCTATTTTTCCCGTTCCCTGTTTGTTTGTTCGTTTGGTCTGAGAAAGAACTTCCCTCCCCTCTTTCTCAGTCTTCTCACCCCCACATTGCAAAGCCCCTTCACGTGCATCTTTAACTACTCTCTTTTCCTAACTCTCTTCTATCTACAAACACATGGCGCTCTCTGCCTTCCTTAGAAGCTCTTCCTTGATTTAGTGAACTTTTCAAGCTGCAGAATCTACTTTCCCATCATGATATGACCACCTGCACTCTGGCTTCTCCCCTCACCATCTGGATGAAATGACTTTCATAGCTACTTTCCAGTGGCTAAATCCAACAACCCTTTCTGGGTCCCCAGACTCCTGCCCCAGCCCTTACCCCCAAGAGCTCTGAGCATCTGATCTTGCCACTCATCCCCCTGAGCTTCCCCCTGGCTTTGGTGACACTGCAGGATCCTGGCTCTCCTGCCCTGACTAATGCCCTGGTTCCTCAATGCCTCCTCAATCGGCAGACAGCCCCCAGGTCCCCAGTCCTGTACAGACATGATTTTTCTCTCCATGCTCACTCCCACAGAGGTCTCATCTATGTCACAGCTTCGACTATTATTACTTTTATGTTAGAATCTTTAAATCCATCTTCTCCTAAACTCATCACTTCCGCAGCCCCTAGTCTGGTGGTTTCCAGAGGACATCTGGGGGTGGGGATGGGGAGATTTTGGGATTGGTATCTGTTGAAAGGGGTCCTGGAAGCAATTATGAGCTTCTCTCTAGTACTCAGTCAATGATGTACTATCTGCGTGATACATAAAATTATTTTTCAATCATCTGTATTAATACAATTAAAAGCATTACTGAATTCACAAAAGCTCTTGGTCATTTATGTATTCTTTCGACTAACAGATACCAACCAGAAGAATTGTTTGCCATCATCTAACACACCGATGTAATTGAAAAGACTGAATGGGAGCTACCAAACACAGTTTAACTTCTTTCTAACCCAGTGACCTTCAAATCATAACAAAAAAATAAATAAAACAGAAATAGTTGCAGGCCTTTCTTCAAAGAAAATCTAATGTGGATCCATAATATAAGAAATATTAATATATAAACTCATACATAAATTGTTTATAATATCATTATTTTTTAAAATACTTAAAAACCTTTTTAAAAATAGTTGAGTCTCATGATTACTGAAGTCTGGAACCCAGTTTAAAAGGATCCTATATCCTGTTCTAGCCCCAAACTCTCCATGGCTTCTGAGCGTCTAAAACTTTCTGACCTGGCATTAAAGATCTGCAGCCTATTTTGAGTCTTTCATCCAACAGTTAGCCTTCTGGAGATTCTGCCCTTGCAAAGTGGTAGAGGCCTGGCTCTCATCTCCTCTGCTTTGTCCAGGCTACCTGCCTGGCCTGAGTAGTCTTCCCCTCCACGTGATGTAATCCTCTACCTTCTTAATATCTCTTCTTACCATCCCGGCCAACTCTCCCCATGTGAATTTCTATTTGGCAAAGAATCAAACTTTTGTTTTGAAGTTATATCAACACTTGCTTGATTATTTAACTTTTGGGAAATGTTTGTCTTCTCACCCCAACTAGAACTTATTCTCTCTTGAACGTAGGGACGTTCTCACAATTCTTTTTGCACACTGACTTACACATACTATAGTTATAACTACTCCTTGGCTTGCCAGACTAGACTGTCTAAACCTGAGGGCTGAAAATAAATAAATAAATAAATAAATAAATAAATAAATAAATAAATAAATAAATAAATAAGTGTGGAGAAGGACTAAGGTAGTAGTAAAGAAAAAAATATAAAGGAAAACCTGGTAAAATATGTGAAAACTCCTCTCTCCAGGGTTCCTCATCACCACCCTAGATTTTTCCAGAAGGAAGTTGGAGATCTTTCCACCATCTGGTTCCCCACCTGGACTGAACTGGATTTCAAAGTATTTTCCCTGCAAGAAAGTTAGAGATTTTTTTTGATGGTTAGTAAACAAAAAAATGATGTTCCAAACAGACTTTAAATACAGTATATAATTCAAGGAAATTCATTAATGACAGACACATTCTGAATTATTCCCAGTTCTGGTCTAGACTTCCTACTTTTTCCTATCAGATAATCACATAATTCTGTATTGAGAGAGAGAATCTATCATTCTAGCCTGACTAAATAAGGACATGTTATAGCCCTGGTCTTTTTTTTCCCCAGTAGGTTCTTCCTTGCTAAGCCGGAAGCTAAAAAGAATGGAATAGAAAATCACATAGACCCTTTGATCTAAGAAGAGCAGACTCTACCAGTCTCTTTTAGAGGAAGAGAAATTTCCCTTTGGAAGACTTATTTTATCGGCTTTGAGCAAAAGCAACCCTTATTATCTCTGGAGCATAAAACTCTTATATAAAATTAAAACAATGGATTATAAATAAAGTTTGTTCCAACTAATTGTGGGTGCTAGGATTTTTGTTACTATTGTTGTCAACAGTTCCTTTTAAATTACTGCTGATAGGGAACAAAGGAGAATAAAACCTTGGACTTCAGCTGGAAAAGGTGCCCAGATTGTTAAGTAAGTGACACTTTCCCCTCCAATTTGAATCTAGCTTCCCTCCAGTCTTCAGAAAGGTCTAGAGTGGTAAACTTGAAGGCAAAAATGAGAATGTAGGCATTAGGGATTGGTGTAGCCTAGGGTCAAACTGGGGAGCACGCCACGCTGAACTGCACTCACATGTAATATTTTTAAATGTGTATGTTAATGAATTCCATCCATCTTGGGGCTGAATCCAGCCAGGCTGCAGTCTGTGACTAGAACCATAAACTCCTTAAAGACAAGTAAAATACATTGCATGTTTTTCCTGTTGCCTATAGCACCCAGAACCTGCTGTGGTCCTGTTAGGTTACTTGCCAATTCCAGGTATCAGAAAGGCTACCAAAGAAAGGCTACAGAAGAAAGACCTATTTGTCTTGATCTGATGACTCCTCCTCCTCTCAAAAATAAACCCCAAAACAAGTACTCAGAAGCACCAGACATAAAGAAGGACCACAAACCACTGCTATCCTGAATTACAGTGTTTCCTGAGAAAAGCTTGCTGAGCCGGATCCCCCGTGCTTCCTACTGTGGCCATCCTTCACCATGTTTTTCTTTTAGCATGTTCTGGAGAGAATAGTTCAGCGTCCGCCCATGTACCCACCCGCCACCATCAAGTGAGGGTGGGGATGAAACCAAACAGGACATTACATCCAGTTAGAGCAGATGTTGTAAAATGGTAAACTCCCAAGTCCTTCTAGACGGTTTGAAAACTCGGCCGCCTGTTAGAAAAGACCCGAGGAGCCTTAAAGAAATGTGGATGCCACTGCGGACAAGTAAATCAGAGTCTCCGGGCACTGGTGCCCAGACCTGAGCAGCTTTAAAAAGTCTGGGTGATTTTTATATGTGGTCAGGGTTGAGAACCACTGCTCTAATATGACAGAAATGTTCAACACACAATTCAAAATTGTTATATAAAAGTTAAAACCCCCAACGAGAGATCAAAAAGTATAGTTTTGTTGTAGAGCAGCCCGAGGATAAAGAAGAAACTGTCTAAGGAGAGGATGTTGCATTTTTATAATAAATATAAAAAGGAAGAAACTTCGACTCTTAGTGATATTTAATTCTTAAGTTGGGTTCTGGGTACAATGGTGTTCACTGTATTATTTTTAAATAGCGTTTGAAATGTTTTATCATATATTTCTTAAAACTTGAAAAGATTTATAAGTAGAAACATGAATTTTTATGATTCATACTCTATGTCCATTTTTAAAAGTAAAATTACCTATAATCTCACCCTCATGTCATTTCTACCTCTTACTAATCACTATAATGAAAGTCAAACTTTGATTTACAGATACCTTATGTTTTATATAATGTGTATTTTAAAATAAAAATGGGACTATATTGCAAATATTATTCTGTGATCTGGGTTTTTTTTTTTTAATTTTACAATATATTATAGGTATCTTTTTAAAAAAGTCATTCATAGGGAACTTAGATATTATACCCTAAAATTAATATTGGCTCAAAGACAATGAACATTATAAATTTTGATAAAGATGGCAAAATTACTCTCCTGGGGAAATGTGTCTGTCTTCAACCAATAGTGTTTCTTCTCTGGTTTTATCAACCTTAATGTTTGCCCACCCGAGAGAGAGAAAATGATATATAGTTTTAATTTACATTTCTCTCATTATTAATGAGAACATCTTTTGATGCCCATCACATGTTGCTTTGTGAGTGTGAATTACCCACTCATACTCTTTCCCATCTTTTCATCGGGGTTGCATGACATTTTGTAATCAGAAAAATAATAATTGCTGGGTATTTTTGTTTTGTTTTGCAAACTCGACCAATGGATCCTCCTTGTCCAGGGATAAAGAATAACTCGTATTGGAAAAAAAATAAGAGAAATATTGATTTAATTATTTTTCTGCTAAGGAAGGCAAAAGAGGGGAGATGGGTAGCAAGAGCATTGCATTTGGTCAAGTTCATTTTTACAAGGCAGACTGAGATCCACGGTCAGTGGAAAAAAGGTCAAGTGGAAAATTCATTCACATCTTTTTCCCTATTTCATTACCTAGAAACTTCTTCAAGATAACACACCCCAGGCATTGAGCAGGAAAGTATGAGAGATCGACAAATGAGTAAATAGTTTTAATACTATTGAACAGCCAGGAAAGTGAGGGCAATTCTGACAGATATAACTCACCAGGGAACTTAACAGTTACTGCATGAGAACTTAGTAAGAATTATTTTGGAAATAGAAGCTTCCTTCAAAAATAGAAGGGTGAAAAAGAAATCGTTTTCCTCCAGAATTCCCACTTATTTATTTTAAAATGGTCCAGAATCAGCCTCACAGATGGCTCCTTGAATGCTTTACTGCCAGACATAATCTATGAGATAAGATGCAAAATCTACATAAATCAAAGCTACTGGGCAAATATTCACTTCTTTGTAAATGTGGCTTTTTGTCAAGGGGAATATATCCATTTTCATCTTTGCCAGGCTTCTAAGTCTCAGGAGACACTCAGACAGAAGAATGTTTCATGGGCATTCACGGTAATGCATTTGGCTGACATTTTCATTACCTTGGGTCAGGAGGCCATCTGTCGGGTTTAATCCAATCACTTTTGGGTGTTATTATGTGACATGAATATACATAAGACAAATACAGTGAGCTATGAGGGGTGGGGGAGGCAGCTGGCTCACTGTGGCTGATAGAGAAGAGAAAGGTTCTCTCTAAGGTGCCAGATCAAAGTGTCTGTTCCTTCAGTGTCCACACACCCAGTGCTGTGTAGCAAAAGCAAAGCAAGAACGCCTACGATGTAGTCTTGTCATTTCTTTGCCTGGGAAAAAAGGTCTTTTCTCCAGGGCACAAAACAAACTCCTCCTGCACTAAGGCTGACACTTTTATCCATTTTTATTTTCCTTAGCAAAGAAACTCAAGTTGAGGACTGTTTTCAAAAATTATCTCATGTATATATCCCGGAGTTCAAGAATAACTTCAATCAAAGGGCAAATGGAAGCCTGACAGCAAGCACATCGCTAGGGAAAATGAAGAAAAGGTTGAAAAGGCTGCCTCCTGATGGTATGTGAAAATCCCTCATTTCCTTGAGGATATCAGATTTAATTCAGGAATATCAACATCATAAATCAGGTGACATTTTCAGAAATGGAGACGAGACTTACAAATCTGCTGGAATTGTTGTTACGGACAGTTTTGGCGTTCCCGAAGGCCTCCAGCAGTGGGTTGGACTGCAGGATTATTTCCTTGACGTGCTGTCAAAGCAAATAGACCAGAGGTTAGGAAGGTGCAAACACCTACCACAGGATGGAAAGCCAAACTTTTCCTAAGGATCTAGTTTCTGAATTCAGAAAGGTGAAAGGCCTTGAATCCATATGTCCCTGGGGTATCTGGAGGATTTATTCTCTGTTCTTGGAAGACCTGAACCTGTCTGTGAGTTTGTGTCTTCCAACTCCCTTGACTTAATCCAGAATTCCCTAGAGCCAGGGCGTCACCAGAAAATCAAGGATCTACAACCATTTTTGGACTGGGTATCCATACTAGATGCTGTAGCTTTGGGCTGCTCTCTCTGGTGTGCCAAGAGTCACAACGGGAAGGAAAGTGAAGCATGAAAGGATATCTCTTTGATGTTCTGATCAGAATGTTCACTATCACTACCGCTTCTCTACTATCCCCACCTCCACCCTCTTCAATGCAAGTGACAGGTACCTGAAGGGAAATTAAACAGTTTCTAATCCTCAAACAAGGTTGTGGACACAGAGGCTTGTGCTTCCCAAACGTTAATATGCATGGATCCCCTTGAGATCTTGTTAAAATGCAGATGAGGATTCAGTAGGTGGGCAGCAGGGTCCGAGCGCCTGCACTCCTAACTAGCTCCCTGGTGCTGCTGGTTTTGCCGGCATGGAGCCACATTTTGAGCAGCAAGGGCCAATACTGGATTGTACGGAACAATTCCTGGCTTACTGGAGGAGAGGAATTTGGTTTTCAAACACCTTAGTTCTGTGCCAGACTGAAAAGTGTAGAAAACACCCCATGGGCAAGATAGCTCAATAGATAGGAGTTGATTTTGGAGAGGTCTTTAAAAAAGTGAGTCATTCCTTGTACTTCTAATTATTCACATGCTATGGTTAAACATGTTCCAGAAATAACAAGTCTTTGGTTTGTGCTCTGTAGCTACTGACTAATTTCCAGCCAAAAGCTCTGTATCGTTGTCCTCATAGGAAAACAGGAAGAGAAAAATCAACATTAAACGTCTACAGTCTGACCACTAAGTCATGGTCTGTAGCAAATAGGACTAGATTAAGGCACTAACGACTAATTGCCTATGTAACAGCCAAAGTGCCCCTTTGGTGCCCTCCTGAACATTCATAAGAAGGAGAACTGGAACTCCATCAACTGGGGACAACGTCGTTAGCGATGGCACCAAAGGCAAATAAATTCTGGGTGCTCCCTCCATGGAGTTATTTTAATGCTTGGAAACATTACTTCCAAGCCACCTACTCTCCTTTAAAAACTCATGGGTTCATATAAACTTTGTTTTTGTAAAATAAATTTTGACTTTGTGGATCTTCACTAATCCTTTAATCTGTTGTTTGCTGGTCAGACATGCCCACACCGCTCAGCTTCTCATAGGAATAGAATAAAAGAAAGGCTCTTCCTTGTTTCTTGCCTCCTTTAATTATTAACTTGTTAACTGAGAATCTTTCTGCATGTATCTCTCCATTCATCTATCTAGCCATTCATCCATTCACTATCAAGATGTCCAACAGAATTTTGCGGTAAGCATACTGGAGAAAAGAGAAAGAGCAAACTAAGGTAAAAACAGCCTACCCACGGAAAGCACCCTGAATCCCTGTCTCCTTATCTGTCTTCTAGGGATAGGATGTTGATTACATGAATTAAGTGGGCTGCACCACACCAGTCTAGGATCTTGAGCTGCACTCATTGTCCAATATGGAAGCCTTGAGCCACATGTGATTTTGAGTTGCAAATTGGCTAGTCCTAATTGAGATGTGCTGTAAGGGTAAAACACACACTGGATTTCAAAGGTTTACTACTAGAAAGAATGGAAAAATATCTCATTAATTTTTTTTATATTGCTTATATCCTGAAATGATAATGTTTTGGATATGTTGGGGTAAATAAAATGTATTTTTAAAATTAACTTCATGGACCTCTTATTTTTTTAATGTGGCTACTTGCAAATTTTTAATTATGTTATGTGACATGTACATCTTTCTACTGGACAGTGCTGCTCTAGATCATCCTTTTGTTCAGCATATATGATTATGTACAGTACATACTATTCGATAATGATAATAAATAACTATATTGTTGGTTTACTATTTACCATACTATACTTTTTGTCGCTATTTTAGTGTACTCTTTATACTTATATATAAAAAAAGTTTACTGTAAAGTACGCTGTGTTGCACTGGCAGCAGCCTCATACTGCTTGTGTTTACTGCATCTCGATTGCATTGTTTTCTCTGATGCTTGATTTAATCTGCTGTTTTGTACAATAACATGTTGTACAGGCTTGTAGCCTAGGAGCAATAGGCCTAATGGCACATTTCTCAGAAAGCATCCTAGTTGTTAAGCAGCACATGATTATAAAGTCAGATAAAGCTGTGTCTACCCCACTTTTCACTCCCTCTTGAATGTGGCGCTCCTCTGCCCATATTGTATTCCCTTCCTTTTCTTTTCATCTCTCCAGCATTCTCTGGACCTTCTCCTTTTCCTAATGTTTATTCTCTAACCTTCCTTTCTTCCTTTCTGTTTTCTCTCTCTCTCTTACATTTAAAAATTTTTGTAAATGTCTTGAATTGGAACTTTATTCACATAATTCACATAATTCAAACATAAAAGATTTGGAAGTGTATACAGGGAGAGTATGCCCTTCCCCCAGTCTCCCAGTTTCTCTCCCTGAAAAGAATCATTATCAGTTCTTTATATATCTTTCTAGAGAAATGTTATACATACCCCCAAAAATATCGATATATGTTCTCTTTTTTTCCCTCAAAGGGCAGCACATTATACAAAACATTCTGAAGCTTGCTTTCTGAATTCATGATATATCTTGGAGATCATTCCTTATTAGAACATGAAGCTTCATTTTTTATGGCTGTCTAATATTCAATTCTATTATTAACCATAAATTATTTCACCAGCTGCCGATTAATAAAAATGTTTCCAGTCTTTTACATTACCAAAAAGTGTCACAGCAAATAACTTTATACAAGTATCATTCTGCATACATTTCAGCACATCTGAAGGATACGTTCTCTTAAGCAGAACTGACGAGTCTATGCTTGCAGAGTTGATACATTTTGCTGAAATGTCCTCCAGAAAAGTATACTAGTTCATACTTCTTTCAGGAACATATGAGGACTGTGTCCCTATTTTTTACCAACAGAATGTTAGTAAAAAAAACTCTGCGAGACTTTTGCCATTCTGACAGTTAAGAAATAGTTTTTCAATGTAGTTTTGATTTACACTTCTCTCATTATCATGAAGGTGAGCAAATTTTCATGTTTTATGAGTCATTTACATTTCCTTTTCTATGTGTTTTCTTTCAT
Organism: Pteropus medius; assembly: GCF_902729225.1. Lineage (NCBI taxonomy): Eukaryota > Metazoa > Chordata > Mammalia > Chiroptera > Pteropodidae > Pteropus > Pteropus medius. The sequence goes on along the minus strand of NW_024342473.1, from coordinate 17,682,982 downwards.
GTTCTTCGTGGTTATTATCTTTTTAGATTTTTAATCTTTTATTGATTTGTAGGAGCTCATTCTATACTAGGCATCTCCCTCTCATACCATGCTATTTCTTTGCAGGTTTCAAGTTTCTTAGTTATAGAACCAGTCCCTTTTCTGCGGAAGAAAAATTCTTTCTGAAACAGCAAATAAAGCCTCTTATATTTCACAAAGGACAGGGTCCCAAATGGGCCATATCACAAACTCACCTGGACTTTGGGGCCTCCTCCAGACACTCTGGAGATGTAACTCATAATATATTTGGCAGCCACCGTCTTTCCAGCACCACTTTCACCACTATGGAAAGAAAGATAAAAATATCCACCCATGAAGTAGATTACAACCAGCTCCTTCCTCTGGAAAAAAACAAAAAATCAAAAAACAAAACAAAAAAAAAACAAAAGAAAAAGAAAACAAACAGAAAGGAATTTAGTAAAAAATGCACAACACTGATTGAGAAAGGCAAACCATGGCAGGATCAGGTGACCTCTGTGACTTGCATGAGTAATACTGACATGGCGGGTGGTCTAGGGTCTTGATAATCATCATTGTGTTTGGGATAGACGATTAAGCATTCTAAGTGCCCGATAGCAGCAGACATACTGAGGGACATTATAGAATATCAGAAGGATGGAATATTGTACAAAAATTGCAAATGACATGAAGACTGTAAACAAAGAAGAAAAACATATGAAGTAATGTTAAGTGAAATAAATCTAATCAACTTATATATAAAACGTGGTTGCAAAAATGTAAAGGAAAAAAGTACATAAGAAAAGAAAACGAGAACTAACACAAAATATTAGCACAGGTTTTGGTAAACGAAGAGATACCATGAGAGATTTGTTTCAGTTCACTGTTTACCAAATATTTAGTAACACACACTTGACTTCTGCAATGAAAAAAAGAAAAAGAAAAAGTAGGCACTCTCAGGTTTCAACCCATGTGCCTTGAACTGATGCAAACAACTTTAAAATTAAAGCTCTAAAATTAATGATGAGGTAATATTAATCATATCCTGAAATAACAAGACTACCTTCCGTTTAGTGGCCTTACCACAGGGGGAAACCTTTTTGTTAACATAGTCTGCTCTTCAAAATACCCACACTTCCCTCAAAATCCCCGTGAATTGATGATGACCTCAATTCAAAACACTCAATTCAAAACTTGCTTAAGTCAGTCAGATTTCTCATCTCTTTACTGGTTGCCTTGTGTTACCATGGTAGGATCAATTAATGGAATTCATATCATGTAAAATAATGGTGGAATTTATTATCAGACAACATTTTTGTTTGTGTTTGGTGATCAAGAATTTTAGAGCAAGTGTTCTAATTAACACTAAACCTAAGAACTGTTATCAATTGCTTAGTTACTCAAGACAAGTGGAAATATTTGCTTAGGGTACAACCTAATCAGATGACCCCACTTCCAACAGAAAACTGAAATATATTTTGGAAAATTTTAATATTTCAAAACAAAACAAATAAAGGAGAAAAGTAGCCATCATAGCAAAACTCAGAACTTTGTTTAACTTCACCCTGAACTATGACATTATATGTTTAATTAGAGACATTATGGGGAAGAATGGGGAAATCATATTCTCTGAGGATCTCAAAAATCTGAATCCATCTGTGCAGCACATTCAATGTCCTAGGACTCAACTCCGGGCTTCTGGGTCACATGAATAAGGAAACCAAACTGAAATTTCATAAGAAAGATATGGTGGCAAGTAGAAAATCAGTGAGTCTGGAATGATATTTCACACCATTTACAAAGTACATCCTAACTTATAGGCACAAATGGGTAAAGTAAATATTTCAGCTCCATGAGGAAATTAACTTTTCAAATGGCCCATAAAATCAGATGATTTATACACTAGATCCAGAGTCAAACATGCACTCTTGCTCCTTTGAAGCACAGGTTTTGTCAACAATGAAAATTCATTCTTTAATTTGGTAAATAATGTGAACACTAAAGAATATTGGAAGGTCCAAGAGTACAACAGTACAATCATCCAACATAATATTACACAGATATTTAAAATAATTAGAAAACTATGTGGCAACATGGGAAGAAGACAATATATCTATAAGATAATTACAACTATGTAAAAACAATGTACACCCAAGAATGGAAATGCAACAAGGCAAAAAAAAAAATTCTGACTTTTTTGGGCTGGTATTTGGATGACTCTTTTGATGTGATTTCTCTTAATGCTTATATTTTTGAGACGGGTAAATTCTGATATATTTTGGATTTTTAAAAACAATACTTCTTGAAAAAGTGGGATCACATCACAATGATAATCAACAAGGATCAATTTCTTTAATTATCCAACTTCCTATATCATGATGAATAAACATATTTTCATATTTAGAATTCCTTGTAGCAAACTGAGTATGAAAGAGAGAAGGAAAAAGTAACAAATTCTATTAGAATTACGAAATAAAAGTACAGTGATTCCCCCACTGTATCTTTGGCTAATGGTGTAATCAAACATAAAAGATTCCGTCTCTTTGTTGAAAGCAAAAGAAAATAATAATAATGGAAAATAACTCATTTCATATATTAAAATAAGTATGCTATATGTTCCTATAATAGGACATCTATATTCTCAGTAATTATGGTATTTTTCAGAAGATTTAAAATAATTAGTTCTCTCTGAACAGTGATCGGAATTTTCATTTCTTGGTTTCAATTTAAAAATAAGTTTTATTGATCAGAGACCGGTAATTTGCCCAGAATATGGTACAATAATGGAATGTTATATAATTACTTGAAGCTTACAGTGTATACAAACATAATTATACTGGCTTTTTCAGGAAGAGAAAATATTGTTTCTTCCCCTAGCCTAAAACTCAAGTTAAAAGAACATGAAAGTATCAGATAAATTATATAGCACACCCAAAATTATTTGCTTTGCATCTCACAGCAGTTACGGCAATTTGCTTGGCTTCTGGTTATAGATAGTCTTTCTTAATTTAATTGCCTCACTTGACTTCTAAATTGGATCAAAAAAACCCAAAAAACAAAAAACCAAACAACTCTAGAAGTGTATGCTCCTTAAATTAGAAAATACCCTCCCCATTGGTCCCTAAATCTAGCAGCTTATTAGAATCTTCAAAGTACTTAAAAAACGCCCATGTTTGGGCCCCTCTTCTGAGCTGCTGAGTCTCAGACTCTAACGACAGGGCCTAGAAACAAGATTTTTAAACAAACTCACATGATCTTATATAGCTGGCTGGGAACCAGCCAAGAAAATTTAAAACAAAGTCAAGACAGACTCCATGGGAAATATGAATTCAAATAGGAAACGATGAAATGTTTCTGTGTGTGTTAGCTATAGAAATGGAAACATATGCTAAAATTTCAAAGAAATGAAAAGAATGTTGTGGCGGGGCGGGAGGGAAGCTATTTACACTGGTATATAACAATTGAACTTAAGGACCATAATCATTTTTCTTAGCCTGAAGGTTATTACTCACCTAAAAATCAATGGTATGTTCAATTTACTTCAACTTATTCTAGCAAATGTAAAAATATTTGGGTCATACTATTTCAGACATATCCTATAGAATAAGTAAAGTCAGCCATTTCTACTGCTGGAAGATTCCTGTCTCCCCCTTTATAGTCTCAAAATATGTCTAATGGTCTTAATCACAGTAGCTGTTGTTCCCTTATAATTGATTAAGTTAATGTGATTGAAATGTTGTTTTTTCAGCTTTATATTTGTTTGCATGTTAGAAAGGATAAAAATTTAAAACAAAAATTTTATGTGCATTTGTTTATTCAACATGCATCGTCTAAGCCCCTCTATGTGCCAAGTTCTAGGTTGGAGGCTGGAATGAGAGGTGGCCCCTGCCCTGGAGGAGCTCACTGCCTCCTGGCAAGGTGAGTGCACAAACACTACACAAATAACAATGTGGAAATGGGGTACCATTGTAGGGACTCCTGGGGGGCATCTATCCCTGATTGGAGTGTGTGTTAGGAAAGGATTCCTAAAGGAAGTCACACTAGTTAAGTCAAGTCATACTAGCTAAGAATCAATAATCAATGAGATAGGTAGTTAGGTGGGGGAGTGGTGTGTGTGTGTGTGTGTGTGTGTGTGAGAGAGAGAGAGAGAGAGAGAGAGAGAGAGAGAGAAAGAGAGAGAGAGAGATTGAGATTCCCATCCAGAATGAATGACCCAAGTCTGGTGATGAGAAATCATCAGGCAGACCCAAGGTACAGAATTTAATGCTGAACTCTTTAAAACTGTAAAGGGCAGAAAACACAGCAAAAGTCTGAGGAACTGTTCCAAAATGAAGGAGTCTGAGGAGACATGATAACTAATATGTATTCCTGGATAGGATCCTAGAGCAAAAAGAAAAGAGACATTTTGAGAATTGGCAAAATGTAAATGGGGTCTACAGGTTGGATTGGAAGAGATGGTCAGTATACAGTTGAAAATGTGAGTCGAAAGCCCAGGAAAAAGTCCAGGATAAAAGTAAAGCAATGTGAGTGATTAACTTGTAAAAGAGAGTTGAAATAGTGAGAGTGAGATACCAAGGAAAAGTGTGATTGAGCACAGGCTGAGCTGGGACCTTGGGGACTGTAGTGCTCACTGTTTGTTCCCACTCCAGCACTACTCCCTACCTTCCTCCTTCCTGCAATATCCTGATTTGGTTCTGGTACCTGTCATGGCACATGAGGCATAAGGGAAGCTGGCCCTATTTGCAGCAAAGATCATCTGCATCTGACCCCCTCACTGATAAACTTGCCCAATTAGACTGAAAGGAAAGGACTCATGGGAGAGGTTTCTCTCTCCCCTGGGAAGCGAGTAAGGAAGATCATTACTTTCTGATTGCCACTGGTAGCCATCTGGAACTGCCAAGGGGAACCAATCTTAGATGTGTGGATGACGAAGCAGAGAAGTAGAAAGAACCGGGGTCCTTGATGACATCATGACACCACTGAGTCAACGTGCTCCTGGAGTCTGCACAATCTCTGTATGCTTCTTATTTTCTAAGCCAGTTTGAATTAGACTTACAGTTACTGGCAGCTCAAAACATGTTAATGAAATGGAGACCACTGACATTTCAGGAGCATGCTGAAGAAAAAGATTCCCACAGAGAACATAAGGGAAAGGTTAGAGAGGCACAAGAAAGAGTACAGAGGTGGCATCATGAAGCCGAGGGAGTTGGGGTCAGCTGTGTCAACATGGTGGAGAGATCAAGAAGACAGTGACATTCTGAAAAGTCCCACTGTGAACTATTCTCTTAGACTCTACTTTTTGATACAGGGACATAGTAGGATTGAACTTGACCTTTTTTTTCAAAAGGTATAACCCAAGAATAAAAAATACAAGGGTAGTTTTAACAAAATAATCTTTTCTAATTTTAGAGTTATAAAAGATGAACATATTAGTTACTAGAAAATAGTCCAAAAGGTGAAAAATAACATCACTTCCAAAGGAGACTGGTGGTTGCTATGGATGAGAGGGTGTGTGGGAGGAAGGTGAAATGGGTAAAAGAGGTCAAAAGAGACATATTTCCAGTTCTAAGATAAATAAGTCATGGGGATATAATATATGTGACTATAGTTAATAATACTGTATTGCAGATTAGGAAGTTGCTAAGAGAATAGATCTCATAAGTTCTCATCACAAGAAAAAAGATTTTATAACTTTGTCTGGTGATGGATGTTAACTAAGCTTATTGATGTGATTACTTCGTAATCTATGGAAATATCAAATCACCTTGTACACCCGAAACTAATATGTCAATTATTACCTCAATAAAAAGGTACTAAAATATTCTGGATGTAATAATTATAGCATGTATCCATTGAGTGTTGAATGCATGTCAGAGACTTGTGAAGGCTTTAAATATATCGGTCATTTGGTCTAAATAATAGCCCTGTGAGGTAGGTACTATTCTTATCCGCATTCTTTGATGAGAAATTCTAAGCAAGTTGCTCAGGGACACATAGCTAGTGAGTGGCATTGCTAGGAAAGGACTTGAGAGAGTCTGACTCAAGAGCCTGACTGTACTGCTTCAGATGAGGGTATATATTTAAAATCTGCATATGGGTTAGATAGTCAATTAAAATCAACAATATTTCTCAAAGTAACTCTATAAATAGCACAGTTTCTAGTATGAAATTTGTAACCACTCCTGAATTTTCACTGATACACAGTCCTTTAAGTAAGGCTCCTGACAAAAACATTTATAACCTCACACACAGTTGGGGCAAACAAATAATAGCTTGCACCATGGTGATCACAAGACAAGATGTGATCAAGAATGAGAAACACAGCAAAGAAGGTTCTGGACAGCCTTCTCCAAAGACTCAATTCACACACTCCCTTCCTGGCAGGCTTACTGGATCTGGGAAAGAAATAAGTCTGAGGTGAAAGCATCTCTGTTGCCTGAGAGAAAGGGATGATCTGTCAAGACCTCAGAATGATACTGAAAAATAAATCCTCAAGTACATGCAATGGCTAAATGTACAAAATACAAAATCAAAGAGTCATGCCAAACTACTGAGCAAATGATAAAAATTCAGTCTTTAACATAACAAGGAAAGTGTGAATAAGACCAAGAGTTGTTATTTCTTCCCAATTAGTATTCTCCAGCAAACAAACTTTTCTTCTATAGACTGCCAAGAACATGGCCCCATGGCACCACTCATCTTGGCCCAGTCTGACGCAGTAGGAGGGTCCTGGTGTTTAGTCTAGAGGCCAAGTTTAAGCCCTAGCTTAGCTACTTATTAGCTCTGAAATTTATTTTAATGTTACTAGCAGATATTTTACATAGCACCTCAACAATTTAAAAAGATTGTATGTGTATTTCATTATACAGCTTTCCTTATATTCCTTTAAGGTATTAATCCTCATTTTGTAGATGAAGTGACTGAGGCTTACAGAGGTCGCACGCTTTAGACAGAACAGAATAAAGAGTCCACCCTGTGACTCGACCCCAGAGATCTTCCCACTACACAACATGACTGTGGGTGGTAACAATTGTTAACCAGATAACCTGACACCTGCTGGCTCAAAGCAGCCGAGAAAAGTGGAAAGAGTTTAATAGTGGAGCCAGGAAACCCTAGCTTGGAGCATGGCTTCACCATATTTCAAATGCAAGATGTTTAACGTTTCATATCTAAGACTCAGTTTCATGATCTGCAAAAAGGGGGAGTAGTAATACCTAGATGCCAGGTTGTTAATGAGATATAAGTAAAAGATGCTGAGACACAAAGCAACCACCCCAAAAGGTCCACTATTACGATTATGTATAATATATTAATAAGCTAATGAGTCAACTGTCCTGAGTAACACTCCGACTGATAAAAACAAAACAAAACAAAACAAAACAAAAACAAAAACAAAAACCCTGCAGCGATCGCACAGGCTAAAAGGTAAGATTTGTAGTGAGCTTGGTGAGAAAGGGTAGATTTGAGCCCCTGCTGTACAAACCCAGAGCCAGAGGGCAGTCCTCATACAGACCCAAGAGTCAGGAGTATGAACTGACAGGGCCTCCCAGAGCAAGGACAGAGGGACAGGGAGGCTCAAAGGCCAATGCTGATGGGATAAACAAGAAATTGGGTGGACCAACAGAAACAGAAGAGTTCCGATACTAATAATAAAAGGTTCCTGAAATACATCAAAGACAGGAAGACAGCATGAGAATCCGTGAGACACTTGTCAGTGCCTAGGTAGAGATGAAACATAAGCCAAATATTAGAGGTACTCTAACTTTTAAAATCTTTTAATTTTAATCTTTACTACTGCAAATTTAAAGATTCCAAATCCAAAATATCTTTTGAAGCAGATAGGTCACAAAACTTAGATCCAATAGTAAATTATCTTTTTCTATACCCAAATTTTCATATTCAATGAGTCACCAAATCTTTTTGATGTACTTTCAAAATATCTCAAGTCTTTATTTATTCTTTATGAAATATTTATTCAGCTCTTATTCAGCACAGATACAACCTATAAGACTTTGCAAACTGGTGTTGGACACATTAAAGACAGAATGCCCTACCCTCCAGAAAACAATTGCTTCAGAATATTTCAAGCAAAAAAAATTAGAAACTGCATTAAACGTGATATTTTCATATTGACGTTACATTTTTAACAGGCTAGGACAGCAGGAGCTGATGCGGGACAAAAGTGATAGCAATTCACATTTGATGGTAGCAATAAAATTGCCATGTAAATATTCTCTAAGGCCCTGAAAGTCTCCATAGAGGTCAGTTGGCAAGGGCTTCAAAATCGCCTTTGGCCACACTGCCAAGATCTCGTCTGGTGATACAGACATGGTAGAGAATTTGAGAAAAACTTTCTAGTTCTGATTCCCCTCTACTACACCATGATTACTTTATTAAATAGATGTGCATAGATCTCTCTGATAAATCCAATGATATCAAATATGTAATTTTAAAACACAAATCCAAACTCTGGATTTGAGAGCACAGAGGTATGGGTTGCTCATTTACTGGGTTCACAGGTGTCTGTCTACCTGTCTTCCAGTTCTCTTCACTGTCAATGATACAAATGCAGCTATAGCTGTTGTGTTTCTCTGCTGGCACTGCCCAGAGTCTACATTCACTTCCTACTCTATTCCTTCACATGTTTATTGAATGTCACACATCCATTTCCTCGTTGCCTTTCCATCTCAGATCGGGCCCTCATCTCCTCACTCGATTTCTGTATTTTCTCAAGATCCCATCTCTTTCCCATCTATAGACTTATCTTTGTGAAACAACATTTTTTGTAGTATCACGTCCCTCTCAGAGACCCCACAAGTCCTCACCAAGGCCTGCAGGCTTACCTGTAGATCATCTAGCCTGTGTTTCAAGGAGGTACCTGTAACCCAATCAACCTTATTTCCCCAAATCGACTTTCCTGCACTAGTGCACAAATACTACGTGGCTGTAATATAGAAACAGAAGTGAAAGACCCAGTTTAGTCTCTTGAGTAATTGACAAGGACCACTTATCAATGGAAATCTGCTTTAGCGATCACACTGATACCCTCATTTTCCCCGTCACACAGTGTGGGTTACAGAGGCCATCCAGCCATTCATGCTTTCTTCATCTCATACATCTTACATAGGAAACTCAGATCAAGTCTCAACACCTCCATGATACCTTTGTTGACTATTTCAGTCCAAACTGATCGCCCCTTTTTCTAAATGCAAATAGCACTTACAGCTTATTTCAAGTATTTCAGCTTTAAAATTGTCATTAAACACTTATTGTGTATAACAGAAACCAAGAAGCCTAACACCAATTTCCAGTCATCAAAGATCAAAAAACTACTTAGAATGAGCACATGTAAATTAAATTTATGGGTGTACATACACATATATGTATGTATGTGTATATATGTTATGTTATGTTATACATGTATGTATGTATGTATGTAGGTAGGTAGGTAGGTATACATATACATACATATGAGGCAGGTGGTGAAAATGAGGAGTACATGAGGTGCTACTGAAATTCTGAAGATGGAGACCACTGGGTTGAGGTTGATGAGAAAGGCTTGGGTAGGAGGAATAACTCCAGACAGGGGGACCAACCTGGGCAAAAACTTGGAGATAGAAATGAACATGACTCATTTGAGGGAAAAGAGTAGAGCAATTTGGTTAGAAAATAAAGTTGAAGGTGTCCTAAGCTAGGGACTTTGGACGTTACTGGGCAATGGAGAGCCACGGAGATATTTTATCTAAGCAGGACAACGATATAATAGTTAAGGAATATTCATTTGACAGCTGTGTTTGAATGAGAAAGTTGGTGGAGGAATAAATTTTGGGGTAACATAAAAAGAACCATTATGAACTTGTGAAATCTGAGATGCTGGCATGTCACCTAAATGGAGTTATCACAGTGATACTGGTGCTAAAGTAGGAGGTGGCAAACTTCCTGTAAAGGCCCAGATGTGAGTTGTCACTACAGCTCAACTATGCAAATGTAGCACAGCCAAAGATAATATGGAAACAAATGGTGTAGCTTTGTTCCAATAAAACTTTACCGATCAAAATAGGCAATGGGCCATAGTTTGTGACTCCGCCTCCCCACCCAGGTTAGAGGAAAGGCCTTTGCTGGAGTACAGGCTTTCTCAATCCTCACCAATGGACTTTTCTGATTTTTCACGTAATAAGATAGTGTAATGCTCATTTGACAAAGAATGATCTCTTGTTGAGAAGAACTCAAATAATTTAAACATGTCTCCTTATAAATTTGTCAAAAGAATATATATAAACTTTTCGAGATAGTTTTTTAAACAGATATTAATCTTTACTATCAAGAGCTTTTTTAAATTTGGAAAAAAATAACTATCTCCTAAAAGCTTATTTAATCAGAATTTTATTATTTCATATAGTTCAACTTTATAATACACTGATACTTTATTTTTATGTGCCAAATATGCATAATTTTATATACCACATGAAGATCTCTTCAATAAATGCACACATTTATAACTACATGGCTTGCAAGGAACATGCTGGGGGGTGAAAAGCAGGAATATCTGTAAATCTGCTGGCTTCCTCAACTGATGAGGGCTTTAGGGACAGAATGCACCAAATGCATGCGTCAAAACACATCCATAATTCTTTCACACATATCAAGGGATAACGAGTAAAGCAAGATAAAGAAATGGCCCAGGTATGACCATCTAGTGTATAAGTGCATCTTTACTTCTAGGTAAGAAATCAAGATTAATGTATCAACAAGTCATGTTCTTTCATTAAGTCCAACTATGTGTCAATTGTCCTCCAACTGATGACAAGCACAATCATCAGCCTTCTCAGTTGCAGAGAGTATGATGGCCAACAACATATAAGGGATTACATTTAAGAAAAAACCTGTGTTTTAGTGGAAGACTTTTACCCTAGCAGCTTACATCCAAGATAACTAATCTTGCCGAATGTCTTGACCTTGTCTCATAGTATATGGTAGCTATTAACACCTCCATGGAAATGTGGCACATGTGAGACATAGTCACTTACCAGTAGGGTGACGAAAAAATATAAATGAGGTTGGAAGTTAGACATGGCTAAGTTCAAATACAGACTCTGCTATTTACTAGTTTGAGGCTCCTAGAAGTCTCTTAAATCTCATTTTCTGGACAAAACCTAGAAAAATAGCAATGTTGGCACCCAGGATGGTTGTGAGGATAAAAAGAGGTGACCTATATGAGGGCAGGCACTCAAGAAGTATATCTTGCCTGGATTAGTTAATGGTTCTCAAGACAAGAGGTGACTGGGATTAGGGTTTCAGGAGCCTTCGTCTTGCTTATCAACTAGAATAAATTAGGGAGCTTGAAAAAAGATATTGATGCTCTGCACTCATCATAAATTAGTTGAAGCAAAATCTCTAGATGTAGAACTCAGGTACCTGTACAGCTACTGGGTTAATAAGGCAATTCAGGAATTGGAAACATTTATTCTGGAAAGTTAATTACTGAATACAAGGCATGGTAGATGAAATTAGCATCTATTGCAGCCACTCTCCCTGCCCTGTCTGCCAGTGGACTGTTGGGGAAGACTTGGGAAATATCCAAGGCAAATCCTGGGTGTTCATTCCTGACTAGAACTTAACCTAACGGATGGCTGGGGTTGGCAGGAGAAAGTGTAGGTTAATAAAAAGGGGCTGACCTGCTTAGAGTCACAGGAAAATAAACACCAGAAATGATGGATTTCTCCCAAGCAAATAAACTACTCTGAGGAATCGAGCAACACTCTGAGTTCGCTGTCTCCAGATAGAGGTGGGGACCATGATCTGATGTCATTAGCCAATATGATCATCCTTCTGTTCTGGTTCCCCTCTTGGGCAATATTCCAGGGAAATTGCCTGAGCTATCCATAGGCAGAATTCTTCTTATAAATTCATTAACTGGGGTCTAATTCACAGTCATTTGTGAGTTGCGTGGCCAGAGTCAGTCTACCTGAAGCTGCTCAACTAGTGATTTTGACAAAACAAGTCTGTAGACATGCAGAATTCAGGACCGAGGCTTTGATGGAAGTCTGTGCTTGAGAAAGCAGCCTGTCTTCTTCCTTGATTCCTTTCTTTTTAAATTCAGTTTGTTACACTGAGTTCTAGTCCAGAAATAGTCAGCTGCCATTCCATCCTATCAGCATATCCATCTCTTTGAAAAACAAGAGTAAGATTGGGAGGAAACTGGTAATACTGCTGCTATGTGCTGTATTATCCCATGCATTTCATCACTTAGACAAGGTCACACTAGGGAAATTGGGAGGTGAAGGTCTAAAAAGAACACCAGAGAGATTAGGTCATTGTTAATTTTTTTATTTTCTAATTAAATGATACTAAGAGTTACCAGTCTTTCCAGCTATGGAAGAAGCCCTTAGCACAGAAAGCTAGCTTCTCTCCCAGCCCCAGGAGAATGGGTGGTTTGCTTTCTGTTCACAAATGAATGCAGGCAAGGAGCATTTGACTCATCCCATAGTTGAACAGGTACCCAGCTCTCTCAGCGTCACTAGCTGCAAACTAGGGCCTCTCTACCCATGGCATTTCCCTGCCTTCCTTTTCCTCTGGTATTATTTGGAAGAAAGATCACCAAACCAGGAGAGACCTCAGAGCTCATCTGGTCAATCAGTTCACTCACAAATGAAGAAACCAAGGCCCAGACAAGTGTTAGGTTTGCTACCTGGGATCACAGAGCTGCTGACAGTGAACCATGGCATGCCAGAGGTAGCAAATCTACTTTCTTAAAGGAGACAAACACTGCTCTTGAGTAATAAAGAATTAACACAAAGAGGGGTCAGGCCTTGCCCTCGGCTAGTGGGAGGTAATCTCTAGGGTCCCAGAATGTCCTGCCTGACAGGAGTCTCTCTATGCCTGGGGGCTTTGAGATAGTCTAACAATATGATTTATGATGGAGGCTTTGGAAAGCACCATTTAAGTTCTGACCCCCACTCCCCATCCCAAGAGGAACTGGAGACTAAAGGTCAGCCATGCAGGCTGTATGTGAGTGAGCCCAAATGAAAACCGGACACCAAAGGCTCAAGAGAATCTCCCTGGTTGACAGCACTGCTGGTTGGCAATACTATTGCCAACACACACATTGAAACTGGAAGGAAGTAACACCATTCACAACTTCATGGGGAAGAGGACAACCAGAAGCTTCACATTTGGAGCCCTCCCAGACATTGCTCTATACGTCTCTATTCTGCTTCTGGTTTGAGTCCTTTTGCTATAGTACAATTGTAATCATAAGTATACAGCACTTTCATGAGTCTTGGGAGTCATTCTAGTACATCACTAAAACTGATGAGGTGGTGGGAACCCCTGAATTTATAGCTGGTTGAGGGTAGCCTGGGGACCCCCTAGTGTCCAAAGTGAGAACAGTCTTAAGGAGGATTATGGCCTTGTGACCTCTGGCCTAACTCTGAGTAGTTAGTGTCAGAAGTCAGAGCAGCTTCCTGTTCTACCATCTCCTAAATTAAAGCATAGCCACCACAACAGAAGTCCTTGGAGCAGGGCCTTCAGGTCTTCGCTACCTGAACAGTTGGAAAGAAGGATCCTAGAAGTGGGCACATGTCCTGCTTCAGTGCATGTGCATCCTGCAGGGACAGATCGATGGGGGCTGGATGTGGGCTGGGCAAAACTGAGGCAGCTTCCAGAGTTGTGTAGCTCACGCAGCAAGACCATTCCCTTCTTTCTCATCTCATTAGTGGCTCGTAAGGAAGGAGAAAAAGCGAGGGACTGAATTCGAAAACTCATCCTGTATTCTCTCACTTAAGAAAATGTCCCTCCCTCACCTCTCTACTGACCAGTGACCTCCACTTGGGGTCAAACAGAATAATTTCCTGTTGAGCAACCCAACTCATCATTACCCAAATGTTCCTTCCAAAGAGGCTTAACCTGTATCTAATTAGGTATTTAGATCTAATTCCAATTTACAGAAAATCCAGTTGAAGAAATTAGTGCAGTGATAGCACGAGGAAGCAGTTAGACAAATCTAAAAGGTATCTATAGGAAAACTTGGTTGGTGTCTTCACCAAGTCGATGTCACAGAAACAAACAAACAAACATGGCGGTACTAAGGGAACTATGGTAGGAAAAAAAAAAATGAACGACTCATGCCCAAATGCAACCAGTGTTCCTTTTTACATAAACCAGCAGGAAAGGACATGTTTGCAACAATTAGAGAAATTTGAATGTGGATTTCTTATTTTTAGATGATATTAAATTTTTATTAATTATTTAGTTGTGATAATGGTCCTGGGGCTAAGGGAAAATATGTTTTTATTTTCCAGGGATATGTATAGAAATATTTAGAGGTAAAATGTCATCAAGTCTGTATTTACCTTGAAATACTTGAGATCTATATTTACCTTGAAATACTTCAGTGTTCTTTGTTTTATAGTTTTGACTTTGGAGCCATGTAAATATTTTATACAATTATAAAAGAAAATTAAATTTTAAAATGTTAAATCCCTAAAATCCAAAATGCGATACATGAACCTAACTGTAGGTCAAGTTGGAATGTCATGGCACAGAAAAGATTATTTTAAGTTTCTTTTAAACCCAACATTTTGACTGAATTATAGAGTGAATTCAGTATTTCTATTAATAATATTGGTATTGTTATTTTAAAGCATCAATGAAATTACTTATTTGCTTTATCCCATTACATATGTATTTTTATATATGTTTACTTATGAGTATATAGAAGTATAGGTACATATATTTGTATTTCTATGTTTATATTTATATTTATACACATACAACATACAGCAAATAATTGTGATAATGTCATCAGGAACCATGATTTTTAACATTAAAAGAAACGAGATACAAACATAAAAATAAAAGAAGTAAAAATCATATAACCTTAAAAATGAACTGAAAATTATCAATATGAACTTATGTCCCATTTTGTTGCTTTAAAAATTTATATTCCTTTATCTTCTGACAAGAACTAGTAGCACTACAACATATGACTAGATTGGTGGTCTCTAAATATCATTTCCCATTAAAATAAAACAAGGCTTTTTGGTGAAATAACTGATTCCAGGTTTGGCAGGAAATGTACAAGATGAGTCTGGAACATCTCAAACAAGGAAAATATCAAAAAATACTGGGGTCATATTAAAGGGACACAGGAGTCAATATAAAGGGTCCAGTGGTCAAAGTCAGGATCTTTTGAGCCCCAAAGCAAAACTGCAATGCAGTAAAACAGATAATATATTTTAAATACATTAGTTTGGAATGATACTGAAAATAAAAACATTACCTTGGGAGGTTGCTAAGGCATCAACTCATTGCTTTGAAAACTGGCAAAGACAATGAATCGAACTTTTTATCTCGTTTTCCCATATGGTATTTTAAGGTAACCAAATAAAAGAATTCCAACTAATAAACATAGAAGAAGTAATAAAATTAGGAAATAACTATTTTTCAACCATTAATTAAACAATGATTGTGAAATGAGAATTTATAATGAGTGACCCACTGGTAATTTGAACACCACACAAAGAGACCAACAGGCATTAATTAAGTGCAAAGCATCGCTGACAAAGCATTTTTGCCAAAGAATTGTATCTGAATCTGATGAAGCTTGTAGATATAAATACCAATTTATAATTAGCTAATCCCAGACTACAGGAAATTCTGCAGGAGAGAACTGTTAATGACTAAAAGACTAAGAGATTAGCAACTAAGGGCAATGTTTGAGCCTTATCTGGAATCTGAGTAAAAACAAACCAACTATAAAAAAAGGATTTATAAAACAATCATGGAATAGAACTGATAATATGAGATGATGTTAAAAGAATTATTCATTTTCCAGGTGCAAAATGAATGATCTTTTTGAGTTGCATAATAAATTATCGACAAATGAAATGAGTTGCTACCTAAGATCTGCTTTAAATGATCAAGTGGGTGCAGGATGGGAGGATTAGATGAAACAGGATTAGTCATACATTAATAAATGTACAAGTTGGATGATAGGTACACTGGGGCTTATTATAACATTCTTTCTAATTTTGAGTATGTTTGTAAATATCCCTAATAAAAAAATTTTCAAAAGTTTTCAAAAATGCTTCAGATGAAAATTTAAAGAACTAAAAAAGATGAATACTAATATGACAAAATGTTAACTGTCGAGTTCTCAGTGATGGGAATATGGATGCTTATATTTTCTCTATGTTTGAAAATGTTCATAATAGTAAACAAAATTGTAAAAGCACTTAAACCCAGCAAAAACTGGGAGCTGGATCAGGCTAAAAGGATTTTGAAATGCAGCTACAAACACCTAATGCAGGTGTTTACCACTAATGCCCATAGAAAATTAAAAGCAGATGACAAAGTACACCAAAAAAGCTCAAACGTGAACTAAATTATTAGAGAAAGAAAAGCAAGGGACCTAGAGAAAAGGACTTCAGCTGACAAAACAGTGAAACTTATGACATAAAGGATCTCCAATTCAGAGTAAACCCACAGTATGATCAAATGGAAGGGGAAGGTTTTTACGATTTTTAGTTCAGGGCCTCTATGATGATCAATGAAGTAACTGGCTAGCACCATGTGCCCTCGAACTTAATGCCTTAAGCCACAGGGGTACAAACAGCAACCCCACAGAAGCTCAAAGCTTTTATGATTTGGAATTATGAAATAAACCAAGACATCGCAGACAGCGTGCTTATTACTCAGATACATTAATCACCCTCTGACATCAGCAGCTATTGCAAAAGCACTGCTTCTCCTTGGAATCTCTAATTACAGCATGATCTCACATCCTCTATATCTAACAAGGTTCTTTTCCATACCTGATGATGACACACTGGTTTTCTCTGTCAATGATCATGTTTCTGTACATATTATCTGCGAGAGCATAGATATGTGGTGGGTTTTCATACTGTGCCTAGAAAAGCAAAACAAACAAACAAAAAACCAAATAAACAAAAACAAAAAAAATGTGGTCAGATAGAGCAACATTACATTTCTTTTCTTGGCCTTGGCCTAAATAACTGTATAGTTTCAATGCCTATAATTACATCTTAAAGGTTACATAATACAAGAATTCATAGACTTGCCTAGGTCATGAGAAGTTACACCTAACAAAGTGAAGATGGAATTTGGACTATTCCGTAGGCACATGTGTGATTCAGCCTTCAGACATGACCCGCGTCTTCAGATACTCCAACACACACCCTTCCTCCCAAACATGCCTCTGCAGATGACATTCCATTGTTAAATGTTTCTAAAGATACTTGGGCAACAGGTCTTAAGAGACGGCTACTAAAAACCTGGATCTGACTACTAGAATTCTAAATTCCTTCCATTTTTTCCCTAAGAGGCAAGTCAGAGATGACTATCTATGAATGAGGAAAAAAACTAAAAATTTTCCATAAGAAGAGGGCAAGCCATATGGATCTTTAAAGTGATAAACTGGTTTGACCAGTTTCTTTCATCACAATAGGTGGAAAAAAATCCTACCACACTAAGATATTCTCCTGGGTTTGTGTTTCAGTCTCATGGGATATCTTAGCTATGCATAAGTATAAATTCACTGTATCAGGATAACTTCAGACCTGCTTTCTTCAATTTCTTGGCACCCACCTCCCTCAAAAATTACTAAAAAGAAAAATACTTCATGTGGTGTAAAGACGGAGAAAGAAAACCCTTATATTTAAGGCTATCTAACATAAAAAAGTGAAAGGAACACCAGATCCAGAGGGAGAAGACATTTAAACTCTGTCTGCCTTCACTGGTCTCCCATCTCTAAAGTTGGGATAATAATGTCCATGCTATGAACGTCACAGGGTAACTGAGATGATGGATGGGAAAGTAATCTGAAAAGGTGGAGAAATATGCAAAGGTGCAGCATCATTTACTAATCCAGCTTTGATATTTATTATAAAATGACTTACTATAGAAAAAGGAGCCTGGCCCAGAAATTGCCATTTGTTGCAAGTTCTGGCAGATCAAAGTCAAGTGACGAGACAGGATGAGAAGAGGCTGCTTGGATGCTTGCACATATGTAAAGCGCTGGTGTATCCAGAGCCCATGGTTCTCTCTGTGTTGTGAGCAAAAGGCTCACAAGGGAAACTGCCCAGTGAAGGTCAGAGGCTATTCCTGGGACTGGTCGACTGAACAGCTTTAAATAGGAACAAGAATAATATGTCTCTGCCTTCACCTTACAGTCAGAAGAGGATGCATAAATGGGATCTTAGGATATAGTCTTAAAATGGCCTCTGGCCTAAATTGTTTATGCAGGTATATTTAATACCTCTTGAAAACAGAGAAATAGATTATAAGAAATAAAAGAGGATGGAAAATGGAAGGAAATGGAGTAGAGAGGAAGCTGTGGGCAGTGGAGAGAAAGGTGTGGGCTAGCCACTGCCCAACACGGCTTTAAAGCCGATTAACTCGTTATATCTGATGTTTGCAAGTGACTGTTTTTCAAATTGGTTTCCTATGTATGGTCTCATGGAACCTCTGAGCTACCCTTGAGAATTATAGGGTAAGCATTTCTTCTACCTACTTTTTCCTCCCCTGAAATCCCTGAAAGTCACTGGGACCTAACTTCAGCTCCAACACGCAATAGATTCAAGTACTTCACCTCTCTGAGCTTTGGTTTCCTCATCTGTGAAATGGAGGTGGAGAGTAATACACACCCAGCACACAGGGCTGTTTTATTATTATCCAAGTTATTATCGCAAGCGTAGCATAGAACCTGGCACTCACTAAATACGAATTTTACAACACTCTGTTACCATTAGCAGTTAAAAATAACTATAAATTTTTACAATTCTAGGGGCATTTCTTTAAAGAGAACTCTTCGAAAAATGAACGCTCTGAAACGGACCCATGTAGCAATCATTTTTTCAGAGAACTGGAAAGAAATACGAAAGCACAGCCCTTGTACCCACCCCCGCCTTGGCTGTCTCTGAGAATGCCAAGCCAGCTCCGAGCCTGCTGCCCTGGCCCCGCTGATCAGGGTGCCGGGGCAGGACCCAGCCTCCGCTGACAGTGTTCCCCTTGTGCTGGGCTCCCATAAAGGCAGCATTATCAAAGGTCTTTCGCGTGGCAGCCTCCTTCGGCTCTAGCGACCAGCACCATTCATCTGGCAACAATGGGGTGGGCTCTTGCTCTGGGTAAATTGCCTTCCACTTCAACTGATGAATTTGTGTGGGCTCTCTTTTGTTTGTTTTCCAGGGGTCAGGATTAATGAATGCTCTTGTGCTTCTGCTGCAAAGGAAAGAGCGAAGGGAAAAAGATGCAGAGATGGGGAGGCCTGGGGAAGTGATGAACCACGCAATGAAATACATTAATTAAGATTAGAGTTTCTACTTTTATCACACAACTGAAATGGCTACGGAGCTGTGTCTGAATAGGGACCAGAGCCACATTAATAAATGAGGTATTAAAAGATTCATTTTTCACGTTCCAGTTATTGCCACAGCTTAAGGAAGGTTCTGATTCAGACAGAATGATTCCCACTGCCCTATTTACTTTTTATTACCCATTACTGATTTTTTAGTCCTTAGAATTTTGTGGCATGTGTGGAAGAGGATGATCCCCTAAGCTGTAGGTCCTACCTCCCATTTAACTAATTTTGTATGTAATGTTCCAATACTAGACAGCCCTCTGTTTTTTAAAGTTGCATCTAAAGAGCAGCACATCATTAAAAATCAAACAATGTCATCTACTTGAGCTTTCCCAATAATTCATAACAAGGAAATGCAAATGTATTGCCAACATTGAGAAAACTTAAACATGCTTTAAAAAAGCCCAAAACATGACAGCAATATATGTGGCATGTAACTTACCGCTCCTTGGTACATTTCAATTTCCTTGTCCCCAAAATATGGCATCTGCTTGAAAGGGTTGACTGAGATTAATACGGATCCTATATAAGTCTGAATTTACATCCAGTTAAGGTCCATTATTAATCTTCATAGCTACACAGTTTTCAAATTAAGTAACCAGATGTTATCAAGAATTCATAATGATTATCAAATGAAAAACTCATGTATTTGTTTTCTAAAAGATTACAAATAAAGACAAAGGCAATTATCAACTCGCTCAGATTTTGTCCCTCTCCAGAAAGAATAATGACTTAATTTCCAAGGTGTCACAAAAAATTATTATTTTAAATGAATTGAAGCACATTCTTGTAGCATTGGTGACATGTACAGTAAAGAAAAAAAGAAAACAAATGGAAATGACCATGGCATTAAAAGAGCAATTACCATTTCTCTTCTCAAGAGATATTATTTTTTCCTTGAAACTTTTCTCTCTCTTAGTTATACTAAGAATGGATTCATTTATTCACTTAACAAATAGGATGCAAGATAAACTTAATAGTCTTACCCTTCAGAAGCTTAGGGGAGCTAAGTTATATCCATAAGATATTACTCAGAGCAGATAATTACAAACTCACACAGATCAGGTGTAGGGAAAGAAGTTGTTATTTCTGCATGGAGAATCCAGAAGAGAACTTTTTTATACTGAGTCTTAACTGTTTTATACATTTTAATGTGTTCACATAAATGAAGTGTTATTATAATGTAAAAAATATTTCCATATATTCATTCAACATTCGACTAGTTTGAATTGGGTGTCTACAACATGTCAGGCACTATTCTAGATGCTGAGGATACAGCAGTGGACAAAACAGACAGAATAGACAACACTTTTCATGGAGGAACAAACAAACGTTTTGGCACATGTTAACACCTCTGAGGTGCAGGTTTGGTATTATTATCGAACGCAAATGAGCCATGTGTGGAATGGATCACATCATATTTAAAAATTCATATTTATACACGAAGATGAGAATGTGGAATGACTTGGTTGCAATTTTGCTTCCTTTTTCACAAGAAAGATCTCAGACTCGAAAAGGTTGAACCTGAAATGGCAGTAGAGAAAATGGGGGCGTTTTTAGAGCACACCCAGATGTACCCTGTGCTGGTCTGAGGGCAGTCCACGGCATTAAGAGAAAATGTGAATGAGACAGCGAATCATAACTGAAAAATCACTAAAGAGTCATAGAAGAATGGCCAAGAGCAAATGTAGTTCCACGTACTAAAATCAGGTGAGGCCACCTACAGATTAGTGCTTGCTTTTTTTTTCTTTGAGGCACAATTTAGAACAGATAAATTGATGATTAAAATGATTAAGCAGATAAGAAATGTCCATGATGTTCTAGCCAAGACTCAGTACATGTTAATAATAAAAAATAACACTGATTGAACACCTACACGTTTATATGGTACTAATACTAATCCAAGCTCCTAATCACAACTCTGTTACTATTTTAATCCTATTTTACTAGGAGGAAACTGAGGCAGAGAGAAATTTTAAATCTTGCTCAAAATCACAAGCTAGTAAACGGCAGAGCTATGACTTGAACCCAGACAGTCTGGGTCTACTGTCCATACTCTTATTCAACAAGCTATATTGTTTTTCTAGGATTAGCAGGTTATTATTATTGTCATCATCATTATTAGTAGAGTTGCCAGATTTAGCAAAAAAAATACAAAATACCCAGTTAAATTTTGAAGTTCAGAAAAACAATGAATAACTTATGTATACATATTCCAAATAAATATGTCCCAAGCAATAGTTGAGACATAGTGTACTAAAAAATTATTTGTTGTTTAGCTGAAATTCATATATAACCAGGCGTCCTGTATTTTATATGGTAATCCTGAATTGGTAACACAAGGATTGAGGGGTGTTCAATTAGAGAGCTCTGTAGTCTCTTGTAACTTAGGTTCTGTGATCCTTGGAGTACTCCAAACTCTGTCTCCCTTAGTTGATTTTTTTTTTACTATCCTTACTACATGGTAGGGACCAAATTAAAACTGAATAAATGAGATTTGGCCCTTGTTCTGATTCTCATGCTAAACAAATATAGTAATTCTTACAGTAAACCCAATTTGCAAGAAATAGCACTGCTGTGACCAGCCTTATTTCACAAGAAGAAAATGTCGATGTTTGCATTTATCTCTAGGTAAACACAAACTTGGGTGAGCATGATCTTTCCATGCCTCCTTCCCTTAGTTGTAAAGGGAATGCTGTGAATGACATCTGTCCGAGACAAATCGATCACTGCATACAAAGCAGAAAGAGCTGCCTGAGGGACATAAGCCAAAGGAACCACTTCCTCAGCAATCTCTTCCTACCCACCAAGCCCTTGGTTATTGAATAGATATGGATTGGGTTGCATAAGAGCTCCTATAGGAGCCAACATTTTGTTTTTACCATTAATAATCTGCTATGTGAGACGATATCTTATAAAGTTTTTATTTTCACTTAATCGTCCACATAAATTCTGGTAAGGGCCCGGTAAAGAGACACTCAAAGAAAAATTCTCTTTTAGTCTACTCTAGGCCAATCTTGAATCAATGACTGAGGTTGAAAGAGGGAAAACTGTAACTGTCCCTTAAGCTTCCCAGTTGGGCTCTCAAGGGCCATATTATTTGGGAAGATTCCTGAAAAACAAATTTTGGTTTGAAATGGATAATGTAGCTGGTATCTTTGCTAAGTAGCTACAAACTTACCTAAATCAGAAGAACTGAGACAAGAGAATTTAATACAGATTTAAAGGAAACAAATATATTTTAGTTATTTCAGGTGAGACTTTGGCCTAATTGTTTATCTAACTGCAGGCCTTTTTTTCCACCTGGCTGGACCTGCAGAAACCTCAGCCACTTCCCTGAGAACACCGGCCTCCTAATGGATTGGGTCACTTCTCCAGGACTCAAGTATTCACTCCCATCCCTACTGCATAATTCAGGTGTGCCTGAATTGGAAAAAGCTGCTCCAATCGTTGTCCCTACCCACATAATCTTTGGCTGTGAAGGTGTGGCCAAAGGTTAATTTGAAAATGTATGGAGCTACAAGGCTATGATACAAAACAAAAACAAAAACCAGAAAAAAATTATTATAAACTCCGTAATAGAATTGGTGAGACAGAAGGGACCCAACAGATCTTAGAATGCGTGTGGTGGATCTGTGAGTTTTCACTGATCTGCAGCACAGATGACAAAAGAGAAACGATGCCCTGAATTTTTCATAAAGCTCAGTGTATTCAATAAAAAGACTGTTTTTTATTCTTAGATTATTTCCTTTCTACTTTTGGGATGTTAAAGTAGTCTGTCTTTTATGAACTGTGATAGTAGTATAGCTTCTATAAGTTGTTTTTAATGGTCTTATTAGGCAAAGTTAAAGAGTTTAACTTAAAAAATCCCACACATTTTAATAGCCAGTGCATTCCCCCAAACCACCCACACTGATCTAATCGACTTTCCTGTTCTTATCACTGAGGCGGGACAGGCAAGTGAGTGACTTGCTTGTCCCATATATGGAGACCGGTCAAGCTGGAACTTGAGCCCCTGGCTCCAGCCTCCAGACCAGGGCTCATCTCACTGCAGCTCGCAGTCCCCGCAACATGAACTGACTGCCAAGACCCAAAACCTCACTCGAGCCTTGAGCTCCAGTTGCTCTGGCACAAACGCCTCAACTCCTAATTCAAGGACTGAAAATGCCAAGTACATTTGAGTGTGGTCTTTAAGTAAAAACAAGTTTGGAGAAGGTTGGACCAAATGAGCACGGAGTGCTTTGCACAGGAATTAGTTTCATCAGCCAAGTGGCTATAAACGATGTCTCGCCAGGCACAAGAGCAAAATTGCAATGTTTTCCTCGTATACGTTCGAGTGTAATGGTAAGGAGTGTGGCAACGTTCAGGAAAAACGATGGGTAAATTAAACCTTCCTTGTCTTATGAGAAAGAGCTGAAAAATATGGGTTTTTATTGGTAAACGATGTTAGCATTTTCTAAGTAGATGTTTTTCTAATGTAGAACGAAGAAATGTGCTTTTGGCCTAATTGCATTAACAATTGATTGTTCTAAATGCTGACCTTCAATATAAG
This sequence comes from Pteropus medius, assembly GCF_902729225.1. NCBI lineage: Eukaryota > Metazoa > Chordata > Mammalia > Chiroptera > Pteropodidae > Pteropus > Pteropus medius. The sequence goes on along the minus strand of NW_024342473.1, from coordinate 17,659,055 downwards.
ACAATGTGCTGGAATGTGATGCAGAAGAGGTGAAATGAGCAATTTTATAACTTAATGTGAAATCAAATCTCTTCTTGACTTAACTATTAAGCTTAAGGAGATGGGAGAAAAAACCAATTCTTATTTAAAATAATGCTACTCTATCATAATAAGATTCCCTTAGCACTGAACTGATGAAGAAGGCTTTTATCACTTATCAGAGGAAAATATTTGCAGCTAGACCCTTGGCATTATTTCACTGACATCTAACAAACCCATCAAGCTTCCTCAAAGCTGAAAGCTGTTCTGTGCTATTGACGGAAAGCACATTAATCCTGAGTTTCTCATTTATTGAGTGGGCAGAGATTTCTAAAACACGAAGTCATTAGTGGTCAACTAACGCATTTCCTTGGTAGAACACACGATTAGTCAGTCATTGATTCAAAGGCATTAATTCAAAGGCTGGTAATCAGCCCCCTCTGTGTGAGTCATTAAAAATTATGCTGTCTGAATATAAAAAGCAAGTCTTGATAGTCAACAAATTTACAATGAACACTTAATACAGTGGACCATGGCAAGAATTAGGCAGGAAATTCAAATACACAATGCAAGAGGATGCCATTTTTGTTAAAATTAACAAGAAAGCACATCTATATGCATGTCTATATGTGGATAAATTGAAAAATATACACCAAGAGCTTAACAGGCAATAACCCTACGTGGTGGGACTCTAGGTGCTTTTAATGTTCTCCTTTCTGTTTGACTGCATTTAAAAAATCATGTTAAATTAACATGTATTGCTTTAAAGGGTTTTTTAAACTTTATGTTTTTAAAGAAGACATGTAAGACATAGTCCTTGTCCTTGAGGAATTTCTGGTGTTTTAGTGGTAAATGACCTTTGTAGGGAGAAGTGAGTTTGCCTGGGTTGGCAGCTGATAACTACTGACATCATTTTTTTTTCTTCCCTAGCTGATCAAAATCCATGTTTTTGTGTAAATAATGTAATAAGCTGAACCTACATTCTAAGAAAATTCCAATAAATAATTTGTTCAACTTGTGGAAGTTAGCTTTTTATGGGCTTATCGATAAACCAATCTTCCATTTAAAAGTTTCTATGGTAAATGCATTTGAATTTCCAATAAGCAACTTTACAATTGAATTTTTGGAACATAATTCAGAAATATGGGAGAAACTTATACAGTTGCCTTAGTGTATGATATTAATAACTAATGATATTATGTACTTACTGCATTTATTATTTCCTTTAATACTACAACAACTTCGTATAGGAGATTTTACTATCATTACCATTTTACAGGTGAGGAAATCAAGGTACACAGATCACAAAACTTCCTAAGGTCTCCAGGCACATACAGAGTGGGTTTGAAGCCAGGTAGTCCAGATTCACATCCTACACCCAACTTTTACTAGTCTATCACCTGCCAATTTCCATGTGCCATGGGTCTTGCACTTAAAAGTGATTAAAATGATTTGATGATGATAAGCCCAGATAAAGCGAGTATATTTCAATTTTTGACCAGATAAAATTAAATCTTACAAATGAATACAACTGTTGCCATACAATTAAATTAAAGGAAGCTTTGCACAGGTATCTGGGAGTCAGCAAATTTTTTTTCTGTAAAGGGCCAGAAAAGTAATTATTTTAGGCCTTGTGGGTCATATGGTCTGCTGCCAACTGCTCAAATTCTGCCATTGTAACATGAAAGCAGCCCTAGACAATAATAAAACAAATGAGCATGGCTGTGTTCCAATAAAATCTTTGTTATAAAATGGTAGGCAGGATTCTGTCTGTAGGAGGTAGGCTGCCACCCCTGATCAAGATGCTATTGTAACATAGCTAACAAATCCAAAAATAGCTGTTAAAACTTAAAAGCAGAGGTGTAGAGATTTATTTGGTAAAATCTCTTTCAATAAATAAGAAACAGCACAGTAAGGGTCAGAACTGTCCAAATGCCTCAGAATAATGTTAATTAGTATTGCTAGATAAATATCTGGTGAGTTGAATTTTCCTCTCCTAATAATGGGATAGGCAATCCTCGCAAAGTATTGTCACGTAGGTATGGGAGTTTTTAACAAATAGACAAATGAGCAGTGTACATAATAAACAGAAACTACTAATGTGAAAACTATTCTTCCCAAGCTTTAGGGGTTAAAACCTAAAATATAGGTTACATGGGTTGCAAAGACTCCACCTGTAATGGTCATCCGTAACACGATACCTTCAGAAGTCACCAACAGCATCAAAGTTAAACTTGCTGGTACTACTATATGGATTTTACACAAATCTTTATATTGATTATGACCAGTTCTATAATAATTCCACTAAAAGATCTTAACCTAGTTGCACCGAACGAAACTCCTGAATCCTGTAGGAACTGAAGTAAAAATCACAGTTCTCTGTATATAATGAAGTCAACACAAATTTGAATCAAATTCCCATTCTGAATTTTGAAGAGCCCTATAAAAAATGGCATCTGGCAAGCTAACATTGAAACATAAAGGACAACTCAAGAATGTTGCTTATTTTCAATCGTTGATTTTGCTTATCGTGCTTCTTTTAGTAAATCTAAGAATGCAGAAAAACAGACAAAACTGCATATTTTTTTGCATGCGGCAATCTTTTTTAAACCTTTTAAGTTGGACTTAACTGCTTTGCAATTAGGAGAGCTATCGACAGAACTCTGCAGACTGGGACTTCCTCTAGGAAAAACAGGGGTTTTAGATATCCCATACTAGAGGATGTCGAAGCTACAGTGCCGTGGATTAAAACAGACGGATACTGGCTGCATCCGGATTTTGTGAAGTACCAGAAAAATAATTTAGCATCATCTTTGCCCTTCCCACAGCCTGAACCAAGGGACAAAAAAAGTACAAAACCACATTCTGAAACAGAGAAAATGACACGAGCATAATTTCAGATGGATCTTCTTACACTAGGAATAAAGCCACATTTTATCATGGACACTGTCATCTCAATTAGAAATGTCCAAAGAAATCAATAAAGGATACAAAAATGTAGTCGTCCATGTATCTCTTCTTCAGATTCTCTACGATGGCGTTCTCTGTGATCTTGGAGAGCAGGACCATGTCGTCCACGCCGCTGTGCTTGACATTGTGGCTCTGCCAGTGGTACCGGTAGGCACCTTTGCTTCCCTGCAAATGGAAAACACACAATGATTACGATAGTTTATTTTCTCCTGGGTTTTAACAAAA